>NC_056457.1:16101038-16701038 GCF_018296145.1 Oncorhynchus tshawytscha | reverse complement strand
TTTATTGGTCTTGTGAATAAAATCTAACACAGCAGAACCAGCCATAGAAGTCAGTGAAGACAGTTTCTCACATTAAAAGTTGCATGTTAAAAACACTTGCTCCAAGAGTACAGGATGGGTACATTACTTCCCTGGCTGTCACACTCAATTGGCAATGAACATTTTCCATAACAGTGGGATAGAAATGTGGCAGTCATCATCAGGACATTAGGGTTGATTCAGGGACCAGCCGGGAGCCACACTTCACCCCATCGTCCTCTGATTGTTCACAACAAACTATTTTAGGTGGTGGGTCGAAGCTGGAAAACTAGAAGTTTATCGATCCCCGTTGGGGTCGCCTTCAATTCTTGCACATTTTCTCATAAAAAGTATATTTCAACAGTGTCTGCTCGGGTATATTTTCCAAACTTGGAACCTATCAGAACTCCCGTACATACTGCTCGTGACAAATATCGCCAATGGCCTACTTCCATCTACGACGTTAACAGTCTCGTGTGAAAACACGAGCTGCTGTCTGATGAAGGGGAACAGATATAGTTAGCTACCAAAGACTGAAATCAGATACATATGTTTGAGTGCACTTGAAATATGCAGAATGTAATACGAATAGTTTTGATCGCATGAAGAGGCAATTCCGTTGACCATTTTGCCAATTTATTGAAAGCTAGCCAATGTTAGACTAGCCTAGCAAGCTGCTATAAATGTTAATGTGTTTCATTAGCCATCTCAATGAATTCAACATTTTTACCATGTTTTGGTATGATTATACAGTGGGGCAAAAAAGTACCACCAATTGTGCAAGTTCTCCCACTTAAAAAGATGAGAGAGGCCTGTAATTTTCATCATAAGTACACTTCAACTATGACAGTCAAATGAGAAAAAAAAATCCAGAAAATCACATTGTAGGATTTTTAATGAATTTATTTGCAAATTATGGTGGAAAATAAGTATTTGGTCACCTACAAACAAGCAAGATTTCTGGCTCTCACAGACCTGTAACTTCTTCTTTAAGAGGCTCCTCTGTCCTCCACTCGTTACCTGTATTAAAGGCAGTTGGGAAATTAATGTTTGATTTTCAAATATCAGTAATGTGAGTATATTTAGGTGACTTAAAATGTTTCCTACTAACTTCAAGGATGACGGTGCCAAAAACTTGCCAATCCATTAATTATTCTACTAACTAGGACAGAAGTGTCAGACATGTTTTCCATAATGTACGTTTCAAGTATTCACACCCCTTTACTTTTTCCACATTTTATTGAATTCAAAATGGATTAAATTGAGATTGTGTCACTGATCTACACCCCCCCCCATAATGTGAAAGTGTCATTTTGTTTGCCGAATAAAAAAGATTGGTAGATATATATATATATTTTTTAAATCTGATGTTGAATATCCCTTTGAGCATGGTGAAGTTATTAATTACACTTTGGATGGTGTATCAATACACCCAGTCACTACAAAGATACAGGCGTCCTTTCTAACATAGTTGCCGGAGAGGAAGGAAACTGCTCAGGGATTTCACCATGACGCCAATGGTTATTTTAAAACAGTTAGAGATCATATTTCCAAGCAAGGTAGTGGCTGCATCATGTTATGGGTATACTTGTCATTGGCAAGGGCTAAGGAGTTAAGAAAAACAGACCAGTATGAAAAAAAGTATGGAAATGTATAAACTCGTGACTAAGTCGCTCTAAATAAGATCGTCTGCTATATGACTATAATGTAAATGTAAATAGAGTTAATCACAGGCAAAATCCTAGAGAAAAACCTGGTTCAGTCTGCTTTCCACCAGACACTGGGAGACAAATTCACCTTTCAGCAGGACAATAACCTAAAATACAAGGCCAAATATACACTGGAGTTGCTTTGAATGTTCCTGAATGGCCAAGTTACAGTTCACTTAAATCTTCATAAAAATCTATGGCAAGACTTGATCATCGCTAGACAGCCATTTTCAACAACTAACTTGACAAAGCTTGAAGAATTAAAAATAATAATAAAATGGGCAAATATTGTATAATCTTAGGGACTTACTCCAAAACCAAGGCGTTTCTGACATGTATATTCTCAGGGGGGGTGAACACTTTTCTAATCAAGATATACAGTATATTAGTGTTGTATTTTTTAAATTAATGTTTAATAAATGTTAGAATCATTCTTCCACTTTGACATTAGATTATCTTGTGTAGATCATGGATCAAAAATGACAATTAAATACATTTTAATTCTTTGTAGCACAACAAAATGTGGAGGGGAGTGAATACTTTAATGCACTGTACATTCGAACGAAGAACACGATCAAACGGTGTTTCACCATTTATTGAGTACAGGGACAAATAGCAAAGTTGTATGTATAATGTAACCTACCAATCAATTATTGGAACAGTGACCCATTTTCTTGTTTTCGCTTTGTACTCCAACACTTTTGAAATTATACGATGACTATGAGGTTAACGTGCAGACTGACAGCTTTAATGTGAGGGTATTTTCATCCATATCTGGTGAACCATTTAGAAATTACAGCACTTTTTGTACATAGTCCCTCCATTTTAGGGGAACAAAAGTATTGGGGCAAATTAACTTATACTGAACAAAAAAAGTACGTAAAGTGTTGGAATAAAGAGCTGAAATAAAAGATCCCAGAAATATTCCATACACTCAAAAATCATATTTCTCTCAAGTCTTTTGTTTACATCCCTGTTAGTGAGCATTTCTCCTTTGCCAAGATAATCCATCCACCTGACAGGTGTGGCACATCAAGAAGCTGATTAAACAGCATCATTACACAGGTGATATGTGTAGTATTTGATCCCATATTCCTAGCACGCAATGATTACATCAAGCTTGTGACTACAAACCTTTGAATGCATTTGCTGTTTGTTTTGGGTGTGTTTCAGACTATTTAGTGCCCAATAGAAGTTACTGATAAATAATGTATTGTATCATTTTGGAGTCACTTTTATTGTAAATAAGAATATAATGTGTTTCTAAACATATCTATATTAATTTGGGTGCTAATTTGGGTGCTATGGATAGTTCTCGATGAATAATGATGAGTGAGAAAGCACAAATATCATACCCAAGACATGCTAACCTCTCACGATTCCAATAACAGATTCCAATAACAATAACAGTTAGCATTTAGGGGGGATTAGGATATTTTTGCGTCTAACGTTCTCACTCATCATTATTCAGGACTCATTCAGGACTATCCGTAATCATGGTAGCATCCACATTAATGTACTGTATCATTGTGTCATTACAAATCCTAAGTGCTGGAGTACAGAGCCAAAAGATGGAAAAAAATGCTTCACTGGCCCAATAATTAAGGAGGACACTGCATATCAAGTGCTGTGGAGGGCACAATATTACAATGTTGCAGTCCAGAAATGAGCTCTTATCCATCTATGCCAAAAGCCTGGCCTCTGATGGAGTCTGTAGATCTGTCATCAACACATGCTTCAGTATTTCCGCTTCAATGATACTACATTGAATTTAGTCTTCGAGATGCTCAAACAAGCACTTGCATCTGTAGTTGGTGTTCTTCAACTCTAAAATGCACTAGACTGTAAGACAAAACCCACAAAGAAAAGACAACAGGCAAATACATATGTGGTCTTTGTCTAAATAGTGACGGCAGGGCTAGTTCAACCTGCAGGTCTTAGTGAATAGATCATTGGAGACAAAAGTGAGAGACAATGAATAAAGATGCTCAAACAAGCATCTGTAGTGGCTCTTCTTACATTCTAAAATGCACTAGATCAGGGGTATTCAACTCTTACACTTCAAGGTACAAGGTCTGGAGCCTGCTCGTTCTGGTCTATCTGATCATTAATTGCAAGCACCTGGTGTCCCAGGTCTAATACCAGTCCCTGAGAGGGGAACAATTAAAAAATGCAGTGGAATGGGCTTCAAGGTCCAGAGTTGAATTTGAGGGCACTAGACTGTGTAAGACAAAACCCACAAAGAAAAGACAACAGGCAAAAATGCATGTGGTCCCAATGTCTAAATAGTGATAGTTGAAACTGCAGTGGAATGGTTCTTCTCACAGGTGAATAAATGATCCCATGCTTGGTGAATAGCACTTGGTTGATCTCTGGGAGCAGGATACAGGAGAGTTGAATAGATCCTGTCATACAAAAGTGAGAATTAATCAAATAAATCTCAGCAAAAGGAATGTAGTGTGCAAGCTAGAAAATGAATATCCTGACAGTCTGAGGCAGGGTGATCTGCAATCATCCTATTTCACTTATTGACAGGGATAAAATGTGGCATTTCTTATTTGTTATGAATGAAATTGGTGGGTCCTGCTTTGATGACTGTATTAGATTTACACTACTTGTCCTATCGGTTTTTGTGGTATTACATTATTACTTGGATTAAACTAATAGCTAAAACACTCCTTGTCCCTGAATGACATGCTAGCGATACAGCCATCTTCGAGCTAGCTACCAACATATCTACTTGTAACTAGCAAGCTAGCTACATTACCAAGGTTGCTGTTTTCTAAGTTGGGAGTCATTTTACAGCATCACGTTTCTATAACTAAATATAGAAGCGTGAAATTAGATTACAAAAAAAAATATATACTTTACCTGATAGCAGTTTGTTGGACAGAGATCGAGATGTCACCAGCTGTCTACTACCTTAGATATGGATAAAGTGATTGGTAGACGTGATCAGCAGAGATAGTACACTAGACTAGATTTTTTTTTTACAGTTTAGTACTACGTGGCGTTTGCCTGTCCAGCTAGTGAACATAAAAATATTTCAAAAATTTGCAATCCAACAAACCGAAATGTGTTTAGAAGAAATAAATACACATGATGTAAAAACCAGCTCCTCCCTTCGACAGAGATCTGGCGAACTAAAGCAGATAGCTTGCTACAGCTCACCACCTATTTGGGCTGGGGTGGGAATGAGCAGGCACGTGTGTGTGTGTCTGTGTATCAAGTTAACTTTAATTAGCCCTACATCCAGGATAGATATGCTTACTTGCAGGTTCCTGCAACAATGAAACAACAATTTGAAACAAAAGATAAGAATACAAACAATGTAAATGGCTCAGTAGATTAGAATTCAATTTTTAGCACAAGTATAATAAAGGAAGGTACAAATTATATGATTTACATGTGTTTTGGGGAAAGGGGGGATTGGGGGGCCAGTGTTTAAGTTGTGTAGTATTTAGCAATAATAAATAAGAGTCCGGTAGCAGCAGTTATGATGTGTGTGTAGCATGAATGTATATGCCCACGTGTGGGTGAGTGCATGTCTGTGTGGGTGAGTGTGTAAATGAATGGAGTGCATGTGTTCTAAGGTACGGAGAGTCAGTGCAGGCGGTCAAGTCCAGTTAAACTGTTCTGATGGCTTGTAGATAGAAACTGTCTCTAAGCCTGTTGGTAACAGACCTCATGCTCCGATACCGTCTGGCCGATAGTAAGGGATTGAACAGCTCGTGGTTGGGGTGTGTATGGTCCTTGATGCTGCGAGACTTCCTCAGGCACTATTTCAAGTAGATGTTCGGGATGGGTGTGGACACGGACCTGTGATGTACTGGGCCGTCTTCACCACCCGCTGGAGGGCCTTGCGGTCGTGGATGGAGCATTTCCTGTACCAGGTTGTGATGCAACTGGTCAGGCTGCTTTTGATGGTGCAGCGGTAGTATTTGGAGAGGACCCAGGGTGGCATGCAACATTTCTTCAGCCACCTTAGGAAATATAGATGCTGTTGCGCCATCTCGACAGGAGTGGCGGTGTTGTTGGTCCATGTCAAGTCGTTGTTGATGTGGACGCCAAGTAACATAAAACAGCTGACTTCACTGCAGCCCCGTTGATGTAGATTGGGGCATTTTCCCTCCTCTGCTTCCTGAAGTCAACAATCAAACTCATTTGTTTTGCTGACATTGAGGGAGAGGTTGTTGTCCTGGCAACACAATGCCAGTTCACTTACTTCCTCCCTATAGGCCGACTTGTCGTTGTTGGTTATCAGGCCTACAACGTGGTGTTGTTAGCAAACTTGGAGTTGGTGTCGTGCAAAGCCACGCAGTTGTGGGTGAATAGGTAGTACTGCAGTGTGCTGAGGACACGCCCCTGTGTAAAGAGTCAGTGTGGAGGAGGTGGTGTTCCCAATCCTCACAGCCTGTGGTCTGCCCATCAGGAATGTGTGTGTGTGTGTGTGTGCTCGTGTGACAGTGATTATAAAAGAGATAAGCGTCCGACACCTCTCCCAGTCTCACATATACTTCCTTTGCGTCACTCAAACGGATGGGCACGTTTTCCCAATACCGCAACAGCCCCTCACTTCATTACTGCCGAACAAAACTCAGCCACATTATCATTCCGTGCCAGGGCTACGGCTTGCCACATCCCCAGAACATCACGCTCTACGCGATCGGTAGCATTACATCCAGATGAGTCGGATGATTAGCACTACGTTGGGGTGAAAAGCACGCGCTATCTATAATTGGTTCCTGCCCAGTGAACTTCTGCCTGGCCACCTGGGGGAGACCTGCATCTTAACGCCAGAGCACAAGGCTCTTGCTGTGGGTGAATCCCTTCCAGAGCCTGCAGTTAATCAGGAGCTCTGGGGCCCCTGATGAGCTGCTCTCTAACCAGGGCTGGGACTCCACTGTTTCCTCATGTAAAGAATCTGGACGATAACCACTAGCAGGTAGCCTAGTGGTTAGAGCATTGGGATTGAATCCCTGAGCTGACAAGGTACAAATCTGTCGTTCTGCCCCTGAGCAAAGCAGTTAACCCACTATTCCCCGGGCGCCACAGCCATGGATGTTGATTAAGGCAGCCACCTGCACCTCTGATTCAGGGTTAAATGCAGAAAACACATTTCAGGTATAGGCATTCCGTTGTACAACTGACTAGGTATCCTCTTTCCCCAGTAGATATACAGTAAACTGCCAAAATAAAGGAAACACCAATATTAAGTGTCTTAGATTCTACAAATGTTGGGAATTCCACTGGAGGGATGCGACACCATTCTTCCACAAGAAATTCCATAATTTGGCGTTTTGTTAATGGTGGAAAATGCAGTGTCAAGGGCTGCTCCAGAATCTCCCATAAGTGTTCAATTGGGTTGAGATCTGGTGACACACACACACGGCAGGTAGCCTAGCGATTGACACATGATTCTAAGCATGCTGAGATGTTAATTGCTTAATTAACTCAAGAACCACACCCGTGTGGAAGCACCTGCTTTCAATATACTTTGTATCCCTCCTTTACTCAAGTGCTTCCTTTATTTTGGCAGTTACTTGTAGTTTGCCCTGTATATGATGATGGTAGTGGAGTTTCACTGATCGCACAGCAAAGGACTCTTCGCTTCCTGTGCCCTATCATGGATAACTGCTGGAAATCACAGATAACTCCTGTGCTCTAACTGCTGGAAATAGTTTGGTTCCTGCCAATGCCACAGTATGCAGGGAGAAGGAGGATGTCAAACGCTGGTTGTCTTCCATTACCTAGGTGATCTCTTCATCGAGGCGCACGCTCTCATTTTAATGAACAACGGCCGACACTGGTAGTTACCAGCGAGGGAGAATGGATGGGCAGCTTAAGCCGGAGAGAAGTGCTGTGGGTCTGAATTAAGGCCCTGGTCAGAGGGAATACAAGATGTCTTAGCTCACTGGAGTGTGACATTCAGCTGCAAAAGCAGGATGACCCATTGTGAAAAGGCCAGTCTCCCACAAACAGTATGTACGGTAAGCCTTGACAAAGACACTTGTGTACACTCGTGGATGAGACTATTGCCTCAACAGACACTGTGCTTCTTCTGAAAAGAAGTGTTAATACGAAAAATCGATTTTATTGATAAGACGCTATCATTAGACTGTACACAACGTTCAAAAGTTTGGCTTGTTTTTGAAAGGAAAGCACATTTATTGTCCATTAAAATAACATCAAATTGATCAGAAATACAGTGTAGACATTGTTAATGTTGTAAATGACTATTATAGTTGGAAATGGCAGATTTTTTAGGGAATATCTACATAGGCATACAGAGGCCCATTATGAGCAACAGTCACTCCTGTGTTCCAATGGCACGTTGTGTTAGCTAATCCAAGTTAATCATTTTAAAAGGCTGATTGATCATTAGAAAACCCTTATGCAATTATGTTTGCACAGCTGAAAACTGTTGTGCTGATTTAAGAAGCAATAAAACTGTCCTTCTTAAGACTAGCTGAGTATCTGGAGCATCAGCATTTGTGAGTTCGATTACAGGATCAAAATGGCCAGAAACAAAGACCTTTCTTCTGAAACTTGTCAGTCAATTCTTGTTCTGAGAATTGAAGGCTATTCCATGCGAGAAATTGCCAAGAAATTGAAGATCTCGTACAACGCTGTGTACACTCCCTTCACAGAACAGCGTAAACTGGCTCTAACCAGAATAGAAAGAGGAGTGGGAGGCCCCGGTGCACAACTTAGCAAGACGACAAGTACATTTGAGTGTCTAGTTTGAGAAACAGACGCCTCAAGTTCTCAACTGGCAGCTTCATTAAATAGTACCTGCAAAACACCAGTCTCAACGTCAACAGTGAAGAGGTGACTCCGGGAGGCTGGCCTTCTAGGCAGTTGCAAAGACAAAGCCATATCTCAGACTGGCCAATAAAAATAAAAGATTAAGATGGGCAAAAGAACAGACACTGGACAGAAGAACTCTGCCTAGAAGGCCAGCATCCCAGAGTCACGTCTTCACTGTTGACGTTGAGACGGGTGCAATGCCAAGATAATCCATCTACCTGACAGGTGTGGCATATCAAGAAGCTGATTAAATAGCATGATCATTACACAGGTGCACCTTGTGCTGGGTACAATAAAAGGCCACCCTCAAATGTGCAGTTGTCACAACACAATGCCACAGAATTTGAAAAAAAATGTAATCGGACATTGTACACCATGTTGTGGCAGGTAGCAGGTTGTACTTACATAAAGTAGATGGGGTATCCACCTTCAAAATACCAGCAAGACTTCTTGGCCTCTATACACTGCAAGAGGGAGAGAAAATAAGTCATTGCATGTCCATGCATTCTCTTTTTTAGACTCTCCCTTACCCCAACACAGACCATTTATCCCACAAAGTATGACCTGACATTGGGTTCAGTACATCACCAAGAGCGGTACTTTGCTGAGGCCCTGAGGCCAAGACACTTTTGCCGTTTGACAGGAACAAATTACCCGAAAACCTCTCTCGGAACAGCAGAAGTCTGTCAAAATACATCCCTATCCAGAGTACGAGAGGTTCTCCACAACTTCCTGGGGTGGTTGCTCGGAGAGAGCCTTTCTTAAATGGGCCTCAAACAACCTCTTCACTTACAGACCAGGTAACATGGCAACAAATCAAAAAAGGTCCTGGGACTGGACCACAGCTGTTTGACTGGAGACTGACCAGGTTCACTGGAAGTTTGGAATGGAACAGAGATTTCAAATAGCCGCGAACCTGGTTCTTCTCAGAAATGGACTATTCTATGCAACTCTGCCGGCTCTTTCTCAACTGTAAAAAAATTAAAAATCTCCTTGCCACCTCTCATGCCCTTGAACTGATCTGAAAGACTTGACCAGTTTTTACCATGTTGTTTTCACCCTTCATGTCCTTTCCGGTCAGAGCAGATGAAGGAAGGAGAGGACAGTCTGCAGCAATTGATAGAGCCTCAGTCTTATGCTTGTGGAGCTGGGTTGGACGGTATACCGGGGTATTTGGAAAAAGCTACAGGATGGTTTTTCAATAGCGTCAAAACTATTTATTTGTTTTTCAATACATTTGAATATTTTTTAAGTTAAAACCTGCAGTCAACTTGTGCAATACATTAGGAGATAAAGCAGATGGCGGTCATCATTTCACAGCTCACATTATGAAGCTTACAGGCTGACTCCACCGCTTGCGTTGCATGTGTTAGCATTGCAAAAGAAATGTAGAAATCTATATTATTAAATGATTGCACCCACAGTGCTCGCACGCGTAAACAAGCGTCTGTGTTGCCAAGGGCTAAAATAGAAGTATTTTCTATTTCAGACTCAGATTGGGCTGCAAGTCATGCCTCTCCCATCTCCTCATTGGTTTATAGAAGCAGGTACCCACCTGGGTGATTGAAAGACGAACTGTGTTGCCGGTCGTCGTGATAATACTATGAAAGTGTAGATGCCAATCACCATATAAGTTCAAAGATGAAAAAGCCTGGAAGGAGGAGAGATGACTAGAAACGGTTGACAGTTTTATGTGTGGATTAATTGTCGGAGTAGAGGACCTTGTGCATTTCTGGTAAAATAACAACTCCATGTTTATATCCCAGGACAAATTAGCTAGCAAGTGCAAGCTAGCTAGCTAAATTGCCATATGTGTTTAATACTTTTCGACCTTTCCCCAAATTAATATACACTGCTCAAAAAAATAAAGGGAACACTAAAATAACACATCCTAGATCTAAATGAATGAAATATTATTTTTAAATACTTTTCTCTTTACATAGTTGAATGTGCTGACAACAAAATCACACAAATTATCAATGGAAATCAAATTTATCAACCCATGGAGGTCTGGATTTGGAGTCACACTCAAACACTTCAAGTGGAAAACCACACTACAGGCTGATCCAACTTTGATGTAATGTCCTTAAAACAAGTCAAAATGAGGCTCAGTAGTGTGTGTGGCCTCCACATGCCTGTATGACATCCCTACAACGCCTGGGCATGCTCCTGATGAGGTGGCGGATGGTCTCCTGAGGGATCTCCTCCCAGACCTGGACTAAAGCATTCGCCAACTCCTGGACAGTCTGTGGTGCTGAGGATCTCATCTCGGTACCTAATGGCAGTCAGGCTACCTCTGGCGAGCACATGGAGGGCTGTGCGGCCCCCCAAAGAAATGCCACCCCACACCATGACTGACCCACCGCCAAACCGGTCATGCTGGAGGATGTTGCAGGCAGCAGAACGTTCTCCACGGCGTCTCCAGACTCTGTCACGTCTGTCACATGTGCTCAGTGTGAACCTGCTTTCATCTGTGAAGATCACAGGGCGCCAATGGCGAATTTGCCAATCTTGGTGTTCTCTGGCAAATGCCAAACGTCATGCACGGTGTTGGGCTGTAAGCACAACCCCCACCTGTGGACGTCGGGCCCTCATACCACCCTCATGGAGTCTGTTTCTGACCGTTTGAGCAGACACATGCACATTTGTGGCCTGCTGGAGGTCATTTTGCAGGGCTCTGACAGTGCTCCTCCTTGCACAAAGGCGGAGGTAGAGGTCCTGCTGCTGGGTTGTTGCCCTCCTATGGCCTCCTCCACGTCTCCTGATGTACTGGCCTGTCTCCTGGTAGCGCCTCCATGCTCTGGACACTACGCTGACAGACACAGCAAACCTTCTTGCTACAGCTCGCATTGATGTGCCATCCTGGATGAGCTGCTAAATGCCTATCATGTACACCTGTTGTCTATTCCATTTGCACAACAGCATGTGAAATGTATTGTCAATCAGTGTTGCTTCCTAAGTGGACAGTTTGATTTCACAGAAGTGTGATTGACTTGGAGTTACATTGTGTTGTTTAATTGTTCCCTTTATTTTTTTGAGCAGTGTAATTGGTTCAGAGTTTGTTTTGATATTTTAACCTGCGTGTCGTGATCTCGTTTGGTGTGGGGGGACAAAATACATTTATGCACAATGGGTGCAGCCGGTTTGGGTTCCGTGTTACTCGAGAACAGTTGAGACAGTCACGTGCTGGTTTGTAACAGCACAATGGGAGACAGCGGAAGCTGGAGTGTCTGTAGCATTCTACATCTATCCGCGAGTTGTAGCGTCACACGAGGTGAAGAAGTCAGTGTTGCAAACTTAGCGACGTTGTTGCAATATGTAGCGAGTATTCAGACCCCTCTAGCAATACATTTTCAAAAAAGCGACTAGCGACTTTCTCTGGTGTTATTGGTAGACTGAGACTCTGACGTGAAAGCACGTATCGTTCTTACTCTTCTCAACATCTTACTCTTCTCAACGAGCAGCGGGTGCTGCCGTGGTCCCCCCAAGCACTCACAGGCGGCCCAGCCCTCACGCTCCATCAGAGCAGGAGATGTTCACCCCTCCTCGTCCAGACTGCAAATGAATCGTGTATGCGGAAAGCCACCACTGGCTGATCCCGCCCTGGCCTACTTTTTTTTTATTTTTTATTTTTATTTTTTATTTTTTTTTACAATTAACCTGAATTAGGGCCAGACTAGTTACCATAATTTTCTCACATTGCCATTGGCAGTTTTTTACTATTGTCTCTTTTTGGTCCATTTAGATTGTTAATGTAGATTGTATACAAAAATATATTTTTTGAAATGTTATGGTTAAAAATGTTAATGTTTTACTGTGACTTGTTGTAGGCTCCTAAGTGGACCATAAGGTTAAAAACAAATTAAGAAAACTAAAAAAAAAATTTTTTTAAACGAAGTAACTCTACCAGTGTCTCTTTTGGGTCACTTTTGCCAATCCCAAGCCCGGATAAAGGAGGAGGGTTGGAATTGTGACAAAAAATAAAATAAAATAAAAATAAAAAAATCGATAGAAGAAATTTTCGTAGTTCTAAACATATTTAGGGTGTTTTTAATCACTTTTTCCTCTCTCCTAAAGTGTCCATCAAAATTACATTGCCAATTGTGCAAATGAGGTGATGTAATTTAGAAACTTCTAGCGACTTTTAGGACAGCCAATAGCTACTTTCCTTACTGAGGAGTTGGCAACACTGGATAAAGTTACACTTGTATGCAATTCACTACTAAATGTTTGCTCAGATATCTTACAATGGCTTTCTCAAAGAGCTCTGGATAAGTTTATTTTTTTCTCCCTGTGCTTCCTACCAGCGTTTTTTCCCCCTCCATGTACATATGCTGCTCTTCCTTCAGAAAACTATGCATCACAACTTCATTCATTTGTACAATTTATTTGGTTATCTTGCTTGTAAATGTCCTCACTCACTGAAAATGACTTTCGGTGGCGTCTAGCGATACTTGTATAACTTGATGAGCTGTTAACATTTAGCTAACAGCGTCTGTGATTTCGCTATTAGTTTGTACTAATTCTGTTAGCATATCTTGCGTTTTTAGTGTGCTATGCTTGTAATACCGTACATTTCCGGGATCAGAGAAGGATGGTAAGACAATATGAAAATCTGGATACCGCCCATGCCTATTGGAGACACTATATAAGGCCTTCCTTCTAAACTTAATCTGCAGTTATTTCAGGCTTCTTCCATGCTTTCAATAACCTCCATTCTCTGTCAACCTAGTGCTAGACGAATCAGCATATGCTCTGGGCTTCACCATTTAAGATATGATGTTCTCGGTCTAATTGGATAAGAATTCGAGACGGCCTTACGATAAAGAGCATACCAACAAACCCATTTCAGAGCAGCCGTCTGCCTGCATCCCATTCCGCGTTTCGTTCATCTGGGCAGGACTCTCATTTAATAATCAATACGCCTTCCGGCTACACTACGCAGCTGCCGCCAACTGCCCTCTATCAAAATGCAGACCGAAGCCCGTCATTGTAAGATGAGGAAATAGAAAAAAAGATGATGGAAAGGAGAGCGAGAAGGGAATATGTCCTAGACTAAACTGTGAGTCTGTTATGTTATGCACAAGGCCAGGCGTAGCCTCAAATGCTTTATGTGCAAGTAATGTTTTTCATTAAAAAATGAGACACTGAAGCTTCTAAAGATAAATGAAACAGCTTAGCTCACATTTGAAAACATGTTGGTTATTCATGCAGTACTGTAACTGGGATGCTTTTCAGTGTCAAGATGATATGTTTGCCCATGAGCAAATGAACACATGTTATCCCTGTATGTTAACCCATGCAAATAGTGTTGCTGTTTTGAATTATACATACATACTGGTTCTTTCCTACACAGCCGTGGCTTTGTGCAACACACAATGCCGTCCTCCGCCGAAGCCTCAGGAAAGGTTTGCAGCTGTGTCCTTGAAAAGGGAGTCTTTGATTTGAATAATTATGTGTTGTCATAGTCATTTATATGATACCACCTTGTCAAGGACATGTTGCAAAGCTGTTCACTCTGCCTTTCCGTAATTCTCCTTGACTTTCACAGATTTGGCAAGCTCTGTGTGTTGTCTAAATAAAACAAATGGATGCCCCTTATTTGCTCTTCCGTGTAACTTTGAGTAAGCCCCCATCCACTGTATAATAATATAATTCATATAAAAGGCTATAAAATGGGTATCATGTGGGTATACCTGGGCTGCATCTCAATAGTCTAATGCGGCTTGCACAGAATTGGCACCCATGCCCTACTGCTCTCACCTGCCCAGTCCTGGAAAAAGATGAGGAGAGGCGCCACTTTAGTTCAGACTATTGAGATGCATCCACAGACAAAGCTCATTGAGGTGAGAGATGAAGTAAACAAGACAATGAAGCCTGGTCTGTCTTCTGAGATATGTGGTTGAAACAAAAACCCACTTCCACAGCAGCTTCATTAGAGAAGTGAAAAGGGGCGCCGACCGGCGGGTTGGGGAAAGGTCATGGGCACGTAATTAACAGTTCCCATCAGTGGAGACCTTTTCTGCCGCACCACGCCAGTCGCACACCAGCCATGAGGGGCAGGTTGGGGTGATATTTTCTCCCCAGGAATCCCTTTTGTGCCATGGGCCCAAAAAAGGGAAGGGTTGGGGGGTGGTGTTTTCACACAATGCGTGCCCACTGAGGGCACAATGGATGGGGGTTCAACCCCTAAACATAACCTTAGTATGTTTCCTGGCTCTTGCGACCAGAGAAGGGGGACAGTCACGAGGGAGTTTGGGTCATACAGACTAGGGCCATACAATGGAGCATTTGTCAATGTGTTGGCTGTTGGGATGGACAATATGGGGACGCCCTGGCAGGGAAGCCCTGGCAGGAAGAGGGACGCCATGGTTGAGACAACCACCCAGCCTGTCTGTTTGTGGGACCAACTTACCCACATTGACACTGCCAACAGCAGGGTCCACAGCCATGTATTGTAGTATCAGGAACTGACAGACTCCAGATATCCAGGCCAGCCTCAGAGCAAACCAGAACAACTAGTCTCCCACCCCACTGACAAGCTTCATTAAAACAAGGGAGTTTACAAATGTATTCTCAGACCAGCAGAGCGACAGTTGAAGGGACAACTGAATGAGTGACCGCTATGCAACCGCAAACTGTGGCGTCCTGCTCAGATTTGTCCCAGATAGGCAGGACATTGGAAGGACATGTTGTTTTTTTGTTTTTTTAACTCCCTCTTTACAAATCAGCCTCAGACATTTTTAAACCATTTAACGTGACAGAATACTCCAGAGATTTTATTCACCCACAGTTTATGCAGGCCACCAGACAGCACCCCCCCATGTTGGCTGGTTTTATGTAAGGTAACAGTGGAGAAATCCACCACAGTGTATCACAAAAGGCAATTTACATCGAAACGGTATTGGATTACTAGATGATTTTAAACTCCTGCATTAATCCGACCTGTGTGTATTCATTACTCATGTCATGTTTCTGTAGCTGGGTTATAAAGCAGACAATGAAGGTGTATCCCTAATGGTAAGGCTTCTACTTAATCTATTAGATTATAATGGTCAACCTGATACTATACCGTGTGGCTCACAGTGAGCCTAACATAGTAGTGTAGTGTTTAGCTTGTGATAAGACACATTTTAAAATGCAGCCACGCATGACCTTGCATTGTTCTGAATACCATTTTCCCAGTTTTTGCACTTGGGGAACGACTATAAATATGTGATGGTTTAACATGTTTAGTTGAAAAACAGAATATGTATAGTTACATTAGCCTCTTCAAATAATTTTGAATTGCTCAATTTACTGCAGCACTGTTTGAGGAAGTATAACTTCAATGCCACAGAGGACAATTCTCATTAGAGGAAAACCAGACATTAACATGTTTAGCTGATTTGATATGAGAAAGGAAACAGATGAAACACACTTCCAGTCCAATGCTCCCCCGAACCCACCACCTCCCTCCCTTGCACAAGTGGCTCGATAATGTCAAACCACAGGGATGTCGATTCCATTAGTGAACACAAACAACCCCAGAAAGGATCATTGCACAGCGGCTATCCAGCGTGGCGGGTGTGCCGGGAGCTGACGCTAATCCCTCAAAATACTTTCTCCTCAGATTAGCTCGGCTAGCCCACCACGTAACCGCGTTTAGCCGGAAGCCTCTCTGTGTTTAGGCCTAAGACAAACTACTGAGGAGCCAGATGTAAAGCCCCACTTAAAGACTAAGTAAAGTAAAGCAGAAAAGGGCTGGACAAACGTTCATGTTTGAAGTTCAACAGGACAGTGGAATATGAAGGAGTATGGTTTGACAGAGACATTTTTTTTTATTCCAGTGTTTTAAATTCAAGGGGATTCTTGAAGCTGAATGGTGAATGCAAGAAAATAATGAGACTTGTGTTACATTTAAAATCCTTTGAAATATCCACACCTGTGTCTGTGTTTGAGTGTGACAGACTGAGAGAACCAGAGGGCGGTGGATGTTTGATCTCAGAAAGTCAGTCATTTCCCTAATACATTGTTAATACACAGTCTGATACAACAAAAACTGCAAGTAAGCACCACGAGTCCAGAATCATGTCATTGGGTGCACTTACCCTTGCAATACTAAAACTTTCAAAAAGGAGGTTCTCAAACATCACTACGCAAAAATAAAGGCAATACAATTTAGCAATTCAGCAAGCGGATCAGTTTAATTTAAGATCATTGATTGGATATTGAATGAAAACAGACAGATACATTGTTGATCATACGCAGGTTAAAATTCAATTGAACCAACTTCTCTGCTTTTAAAAAACAGCCTGTGGCATCAATGAGTCAGAAACATTAATTCCAGTGTCAAAATTTCTAAAGTAAAAAATGAAGACTGGTACTTGCCTACTACAAATATAGCCATAGCTCTGGCAGCAAATATCAAAACGTATCAGCAAGCATTCAGCAACGTACAAAGCTGGTTGCATAGTAACGTATCATCACCTGCCTGAATCTATTCTGTAGTTAGCCCCTCCATTAGCATATCAATTACTTTTCAAACTAGAGAAAGATATATTTTCCCCCTCGCTATATGTTTATTGAGTGATGATATTTCATTCACAAGCTACGTACAAAACCTGGTAGATGTGTTGTTTAACAGCATCGTGGGTACCCCCTACCATATCAAGAGCTGTTCCAGAAGACTGAAGCAGTGGCCAGACACCAGTCCCGCTTCAGAGTAATGGAGGACACTTGAGTCAGGTTGGTCACAGTTGATCTCGTCAAAATACTATCGGTCCTGGAATTCACCTTACCACCATTGATAATGTAATCAGTGCTGTGCATATATGTGCATCATGTCTGTTGTAAGGAGATGCCCCCTTCCACTGTGCCAATGGACTACTTTTGGGCCCGAGTGAGTAATGCCAACCAGTCAGTGCCATGCTGGCACGTGTCCCTTGTGAATTAGCATCTATGATTGGCTATGTTCCACTGTGTATTTACTGATGGCTTCCTTGACTGAATGGTGTCTGTCTTTCCTCTTTATGCCCCCCAGTGATATGCAGATGTGGCCAGGGATATAGATTGCAATGTCCATACTGTGAGATGCCTAAGACAGCGCTACAAGGAGACAGGACGGACAGCTGATCGACCTCAGTGGCAGACCACGTGTAACAACACCTGCACAGGATCGGTACATCCGAACATCACACCTGCGGGACAGGTACAGGATGGCAACAACTGCCCGAGTTACACCAGGAAAGAAAAATCCCTCCATCAGTGCTCTGACTGTCCACAATAGGCTGAGAGAGGCTGGACTGAGGGCTTGTAGGCCTGTTGTAAGGCAGGTCCTCACCACACATCACCGGTAACAACGTCGCCTATTGGCATCAGCCCATCGTCGCTGGACCAGACAGGACTGGCAAAAAATGCTCTTCACTGACGAGTCGCGGTTTTGTCTCAACAGGGGTGATGGTCGGATTCACGTTTATCGTCAAAGGAATGAGCGTTTCACAGAGGCCTGTACTCTGGAGCAGGATCGATTTGGAGGGGGAGGGTCCGTCATGGTCTGGGGCGGTGTGTCACAGCATCATCGGACTGAGCTTGTTGTCATTGCAGGCAATCTCAACGCTGTGCGTTACAGGGAGGACTGCCTCCTCCCTCATGTAGTACCCTTCCTGCAGGCTCATTCTGACATGACGCTCCAGCATGACAATGCCACCAGCCATACTGCTTGTTCTGTGCCTGATTTCCTGCAAGACAAGAATGTCAGTGTTCTGCCATGGCCAGCGAAGAGCCCAGATCTCAATCCCATTGAGCACGTCTGGGACCTGTTGGATCAGAGGGTGAGGGCTAGGGCCATTCCCGCAGAAATGTCTGGGAACATGCGGGTGCCTTGGTTAAAGAACGGGGTAACATCCCACAGCAAGAACTGGCAAATCTGGTGCAGTCCATGAGGAGATGCACTGCAGTTCTTAATGCAGCTGGTGGCCACACCAGATACTGTTACTTTTTATACACCCCCCCCTTTGTTCAAGGACACATTATTCCATTTCTGTTAGTGACATGTCTGTGGAACTTGTTCAGTTCGTCTCAGTTGTTGAATCTTGTTATGTTCATACAAATATTTACATGTTAAGTTTGCTGAAAATAAATGCAGTTGACAGCGAGAGGATGTTTCTTTTTTTGCGGAGTTTATAATATGACGCCCATCTAACCTGGACATCATATTGTGGCACTGACCCAAAGATGAAGACAGTGAATATGCACACTCACCGGGGATATGGCCTTTGTTCTCCACTGGTGCTAATAATATAGGCTACTGTTTGCTCAATTAAGTTAAGAATTGTGATCAAGACAGATTGGAGTCTTTTCATTTTCATCTCTTTACAGCAATAGCCATTTGTTTTCCACGATTTGTATTTTAAAATATTGTGATATGCCTGGCTGGTTCTCTCTGCTTTTCACTGACAGTTACAACTCAACAATTATCCATTTGGTATTTGCAGCATGTGCTGCCCAAATTGCGGACCCTTCCAATTGTAGGCTAAAACAGTCGTGAAAAACAACTCCGTTTTTTTAAGCCAATGATCCTCTGTGGCCAAATCATGCTTTCTGGTGTAGTATTTCTGTAGACAGGAGTAAGACAATTAGGCTATATAATTTTGTAGTCTGTGGTTGTGAGACCGGTTGGACATACTGCCAAATTCTCTATAATGATGGAGGCGGCTTATGGTAGAGAAATTCCTGCAGTTGATATGCCCCACCTGTCAGGTGGATGGATTAACTTGGCAATGGGGACATGTTCACTAACAGGGATGTGTACAAAATTGGAGAGTAAATTAAGTAAGTAAATTTTTTGTGCATATGGACAATTTCTGGGAAGTGTTATTTCAGCTCACGAAACATGGGATGAGGATGGGCTCGTGGTATTGGCTGGAATTGTTACTAAACACATGCAAACCATGTTTGGCTCCGTTTCATAAATTGCATTCCAGCCATTACAATGAGCCTGTCCTCCTATAGCTCCTCCCACCAGCCTCCTCTGATGTTGCGCTTATATTTTTGTTCAGTATAGATTGAAAGAAAGTCATTAGCCACTGGAGACAGCTGGAGTTGTACTCTACACACAACTTGTTTATATTTGCTAGGTAAGCTACTTTTTTTTCTCTCTGCTGGTGATCCTTCAACATTTTGGAAAACATTTAATGAACTGAAGTGTACAAATGTATCTTCTTCCCCGCTAAGCAACTTCCGTCTAAGTCATCTAAACTGAGAAGAGGGGATAAGTGATGCTCTTAAGCATCATTTTCTCTCGGGAGGCTTTTTATTTGGTTTAATTGAGCCTGGTCAGTTATTCGATTTCTCTTCTCTCTGCCAGCCTCTAGCTGACTCTACGGTTAACCTGTCAACTTCCAGTGAATCTGTTTTCATTTCAACAATTTACTGCCCGAAATGTACTAGATGCCTTGCTTAAGATTGATTGAAAATATATATATATTCTAGGGTTGATTTGCTTGAACCATTTTTGCTGCAACTCTGCCCCCCGATTTCTGAATCCCCAAGGTTTGGAAGGAAGGCCTGTGTGTTCCCCCTTCACAAAAGGTGGTGAACCTTGTGACCTAAATAATTAAAATCATCCCATTGATTGAGGGTGGCAATTAGCCTAGTGTTTAATAAGAGCGTTGGGCCAGTAACCGGCAGATCGCTGGTTTGTATCCCTGAGTTGACTAGGTGAAAAATCTTGATGTGCCCTTGATTAACCCTAATTGCTCCTGTAAGTCACTCTGGATAAGAGTGTCTGCTAAAATGTAAAATGATTGAGGATCTTATTACTGATGTTTGTTTTTTATGAGAGTTTTTCTTTCTGCTTGCATTTTGTATTTATATTTCAATGTTAGTATTTTTTGTAATCCAGGGCTCATCTGTAAAAAGAGACCTTGGTCTCAGGATAACTCCCTGAAAATAAAGGCTTCAATAAAAGTGTTGACATACTTTCTTCATAAGCATATCAATATGATATTTACAGCATAAAATGTTGTCTTTGTAACAAACACACATTGATTTTGTGGATAAATATGTACACTCAAGCTGGGCGATGTCTGGGCACTGTCCACATGTAGTCTACACCTTTTGTAGAAATATTAGCTAGTCGTTATGGGATTTGTCCCCTGGGAAAGATCTAACAGCGGACATCAGGAGACACCAAAATAGACAGTTATAGAATATTGTGTTGTAGTACAGCGATCTCCAGACTTGGCATTCAACTCACGGTTGACAACATTTCAATGATAACCTGCATTTACATAATGTGATGAAACGTTGAAATGAAGTTGCATGCTTCTTTCATAGCAAGATGTTTTAGAACTATAGTAGATGTCTTATAAAAACATATTTCAGCCACTGGCTCTTGCCATAACTGATTTAACAGAGAAATATCAGCAAGACAGCTGATATCTCCAAGCTATGCTCACTAGCTGCTGTCAGCTTGGCTAAACACAAGGTCAGCGTAGGCTTTAGCATACACAAAGAACTGAATTAGGTGACCATCTTAAGATGGCGAATCGTTCTCTCCATATTGCAGGATTCCCCAAACTGGTGGCCCTTTTTACCTAAAAGACTGTAAAAACACCAGGAAATCAGCTCGAAGGGATTTTAATTTCTACGTATAACAGAGACACTGATCGTATATACAAATGCAAGCAAGGAAGAGAAATGATTGTTTTATTCAAATATTGTGTGTGTTTGGGCATCTTGCTGTCAATAAATTATTGCACTACTGCCTTTGTGATTGAATGGCAAAATGCACACCCAAGAAACACCCACATCAAACCACACCCAAGACAACTCTCGTTTGCATTCAGTTATGTCCGATAGAACTTCTTAATGAGGATGAATGAAAAATAAGGCCAAAATCAGGAAGTGCACTCGCCCTTTAAAGGCATGCTAAATATAATTACAAAATAATTACGCTCAGACAGGCCGCATCCACTAAGCCTCGAAACAAACTTCTCATTAAATGGGTGACTGCACAGAGCAATGCCTGTCTAACACATATAGGGAGTATGGTGGCCTAAAAAGGTCAAACGATGGAGGACAAAAATATATTTTGTCACATACAACAGATAGGTGTGTTGTGTTACAGGGTCAGCCATAGTAGTATGGTGCTCCTGGAGCAAATTAGGGTGAAGTGCTTTGCTCAAGGGCACAGTGACACATTTTTCACCTTGTCAGCTCAGGTATTGGAGCCAGCAACCTGGCCCTACGCTCTAACTGCTAGGCTACCAAATCTTATACATCGAGACATGTACACTCGATTTCAGCTCAAATCAAAGTTCATTGGTCGCATACACAGATGTTATCGTAGGTGCAGCGAAATGCTTGTTTCTAGCTCCAACAATGCAGTAATACACACATCATCCAAAAAGTTTAAAACAAATAATATCAGAAAGAGCAACATTAGAGTCCGGAACAAACAAACAATATAAATGAATAATGGTATGTATAGACAGCATATGAATAGGAAAAGGTATGTACAGCAGTAGTTACATAGGATGAGCCATAACCAGAATACAGTATATACAGTGCATTTGTTAAGTATTCAGACCCCTTCCCTTTTTCAACATTTTGTTATGTTACAGCCTTATTCTAAAATGGATTACACCATATTTAAAATCGTATTTACATAAGTATTCAGACCCTTTGCTATGAGACTCGAAATTGAGCATCCTGTTTCGCTGAGATGTTTCTACAACTTGAATGGAGTCCACCTATTGTGAATTAAATTGTTTGGACATGATTTGGAAAGGCACACACACCTGTCTATATAAGGTTGACAGTTGACAGTGCTTGTCAGAGCAAAAACCAAGCCATGAGGTTGAAGAAATTGTCAATAGAACGCCGCGACAGGATTGTGTCAAGGCACAGATCTGGAGAAGGGTACCAAAACATTTCTACAGCATTGAAGGTCCCCAAGAACACAGTGGCCTCCATGATTTTTAAATGGAAGAAGTTTGGAACCACCAAGACTTCTTAGAGCTGGCCGCCAAGCCAAACTGAGCAGGGATGTGACCAAGAACTCGATGGTCGTTCGGAAAGAGCTCCAGAGTTCCTCTGTGGAGACGGGAGACCCTTCCAGAAGGACATCCATCTCTGCAGCATATTACCAATCAGGTCTTTATGGTAGAGAGGCCAGACAGAAGGCACTCCTCCAAAAAGGCTCCTAAAGGACTCTCAGACCATAAGAAACAAGATTCTCTGGTCTGAGAAAACCAAGATTGAACTCTTTGGCCTGAATGCCAAGCATCACATCTGGAGGAAACCTGGCACCATCCCTACGGTGAAGCATGGTGGTGGAAGCATCAAGCTGTGGGGATGTTTTCAGCGGCAGGGACTGGAAGACTAGTCAGGATGGAGGGAAAGAGGAACAGAGAAAGTACAGAGAGATCCTTGATGAAAACCTGCTCCAAGTCTCTGAATGTCCTTGAGTGGTCCAGCCAGAGCCCGGACTTGAACCCGATTGAACATCTCTGGAGAGATCTGAAAATAGCTGTGCAGCGACACTCCCCATCCAACCTGACAGAGCTTGAGGATATGCAGAGAAGAAATAGGAGAAACTACCCAAATACAGGTGTGCTAAGCTTGTAGCGTCATAGGGGCGGCAGGTAGCCTAGTGGTTAAACTAGTAACCGAAAGGATACAAGATCGAATCCCTGAGCTGACAAGGTAAAAAAATATATTTAAAAAAATCTGTCATTCTGCCCCTGAACAAGGCAGTTAACCCATTGTTCCTAGGCTGTCATTGAAAGTAAGAATGTGTTCTTATTAACTGACTTGCCTAGTTAAAAAAAGTTACAATTTAAATAAAAAAATACCCAAGAAGAATCGAGGCTACATTATAATCACTGCCAAAGGTGCTTCAACAAAGTATTGAGTCTGAATACTTACGTAAATGTGATTTCAGTTTTGTTTATCATTAATTTGCTAAATTTTCTAAAAAACTTTTTTTTGTCGTTGTTGGGTATTGTGTGTAGATTGATAAGGGGAAAAAACATTGAGTCAATCTTAGAATAAGGCTGTAATGCAATAAAATTTGGAAAAAGTCAGGGGGTCTGAATGCTTTCCGAATGCACTGTACATAGGAAGTGGGTAGAACAGTATGTAAACATTATTAAAGTGACCAGTGTTCAATGACAGTCTCTGAGGTGCAGGGTAGAGTACCTGGTGGTAGCCAGCTATTAACAGTGACTAAGGTTCAGGCCAGGGTACTGGGAGGAGGCCGGCTATTGGTGACTGTTTAACAGTCTAATGTCCTGGAGATAGAAGCTGAGTTAATGCAGTGCATTAACGAAGGTTCACAAAACATAAACATAACAGCATCTTACACAAAGAGGAGCCCATAGGCAGTCTATCTATACTACAGCTCTTATCCAGCCCTCTCCCAGTTACAGAGCTGCCAGCTAAGCACAAATGGAAGAGAGAGAGAAAGCGTGAAGAGAGAAGAGAGAAAGGGAGGTTAATGCAATCGTTGGCAAGCTGCACCCCGGGTGGACGGTGAATCCTGGCCTCCCAGCATGGCAAGGCAGACTCTGTACTCACAGGGTCACTGAACCGCAATCCATACATTAAACCTCCATCTCCACAGAACCATACATTAAACCTCCATCTCCAAAGAAGCTTCTGGTCACATAACTGATGGAGAGCCTTCCGCTGCCAGCGAGCCGGCCCTTGGCCGGATGAGGACATGACACTTTACATTATAACCAGTCTCCCTCGCTGTCAAAAGGTGGCTATGTATAACAGGGTTGGTTTAGTTTCCACTTGACACTGCAGAAGGATGGTTTATGTATTCCTATTGGTTGGTTGAATTTACACTGAACAAAAATATAAAACGCAACGTGTGTTGGTCCCATATTTCATGAGCTGAAATAAATCCCCAAAATGTTTGATATGCACAAAAAATGTATTCCTCTCAAATGTTGTGCACAAATTTGTTTACATCCCCATTAGTGAGCATTTCTCTTTTGCCAAGATAATCCATCCACCTGAGATGTGTGGGATATCATGATTAAACAGCATAATCATTACACCGGTGCACCTTGTGCTACAGACAATAAAAGGCCACTAGTTAGTTTTAAGTGCATGATCTGTGTAGTAATATTATTCGTATCTAAGTTCCACTTGCATTGCTAGTTACAGCCTAATGTTTGCTAGCTAGCTAACATTGAACCTAGCTAGTTGGCTAGCTTTAGCTACCAGCAAATTCATACAGGGTAGTAACGTTATGAGTTGGGATTATGATTCATCGTTTAGCTAGCTACATTTCTAAACAAAAGACTCCACTATGCAAGTAAACATTTCACTTATTTTCTGTATTAAAGAATACAAATTAAAGACGTTTTCAGCTATATGATATGGTTGTCAGCTATATGATATGGTTATTATTTGAACTAGCTAGCCAGCTAACTTAACATTAGCTAGCTTGCTAACAAGCTAGAAACAAACCAAAACATTGTTTACAAAGTTACTTTTAGTTGCCTGGTTTGCTAGATTGACATTTACAAAATTCATTTTTAAACAGATGGGTTTAGTGATGTTAGAATACACCATTTGTACTATTTTGGACTACCAGGCTGTCGATGCCATGCAGCCTATCATTTGTGTGTTAAAACTTTTTCATAACAACAACGACAAGCTTGATGTCGGACGACAATAGAATGTCATAATGTCACTGCTACACTGCAAATAAACCAGTCTTTAGTCTTGAAATCTTTGGTTGTTTAGTACACTACCATACTCTCTCTGTTTAGCACATGGCCTCACATGTGAATCCTTAAAGAGATGGGTGGGGCTAAGGCTTAAGAGGGTGTGAACGATGCTGAATGGGTGTAGACAAAGAGGGTGTACCAAAACAGGGGGGCCATTTTCTCAAAAGTGGAGTTACAAGTCTATTAACTTTCAAAGCAGAATTACTTTCCCATTGTTCCTCAACTGTAGTGTAATTTCTAGCTCTAAATCTCTAATTTTATCCAATGTAAGAAAAAACACAATTTAAAATGTTGATAAATAAGACCGAATCGAGCCGGTCGGTCACATGTGTATGGTACCTGAGATATTGGGGCATCCTAGGATGTGCTTTTCTATGTTATTGCTGTAAGAGTGAGTTGGCTAGCATGCTCCAATTGTAATGGTCACATTAACTGAATTAGCAGGGAGCTATTTCCATGCTAACAGACAAATCACGAATCTACAGCAATCAACATACTGTTGTCCGGCACATGTATTGCGTTTCCTTTTGTCTATCGTCAGGTACCTACCTGCATTTATTATATTTTGTACTATGTTTGTCTTTGATTACAAAATACCCAGTCTGACATTGACATGCAAGCGATGAATCACGACTCTACAGACATCAACATACGGTTGTCCTGCACATCTAATGTGCTACCTAGTGTCTATCGTAAGAATAAACACCAATCAACTGGGATCGCTGGCTGGACAGTCCTGTCATTAAAAAAAAAAACTATGCAAGAGAGTTACAAAGTACGATTAAATCTGTTACACTGTTGACTTCTCTGGACAGCTATTACATATGCCCAAGAAAATAATCTGATCTGCCTTTCCAACCATGCACCCAGATATTTCACTATTACTAGTTAAGCAGACAACTTCTGGATCTTCTTCATGAGCAAGCAAAGCCTAGTAATTGCAGCCTAGGCCAGAATTTATGCATTTGCTCTCACTTTATTAAATCAAATAAGTAGTAGCTTTTCAGTGGTAATCATGTATTTCTTATCCACGATTTTACACTTTTTGGGACGTTGGACAAAAAGACAAAGGATATCCAAATTATACTGTAGCCTACAGTGCATGTCATCTGAGGAAGGGGGGCAAAAAAACACCATATTCACCAAAAATGATATAAATGACCATTAAAATAATAATCTTAGCCAAATGTAGAGCGTTATCCCATAAAACGCCCGTTTGACAACATCGGCTTTTCTATTACCAACTAAAGGACTGCTCACCTCTAAAAATATCCAAAACGTCAGGACTATCCAAGGGAGTAGATTCTTCATCACTACTTGCCGAATTATAAACTCCGCTTTTTGAAAGGAAAGATGGAAGAAGAAAAAAAGTCCTTATCACAATGTCGATTTCATATAGCGCTACAAAACGTTGAGCAGCTTCCGTAATCACACAAAGCAAAGCATTCGACCTACAAGCCTTCGAGTAGCCCCGCTGTCAATGCGGGATAGGATTAGGGAGCAGTGACAGCCCAATGTCGGCTTGAGTCCCTGTTAGGTCAGTGGCATTGTTTCCGCGACTAGATAACCTCAAAGAAAATGCATGAGAAGTGCTTCTTTTGAAGCAAAACTGCCCCAAAGAAAGATAATATTAGCGGTAGGAACAACTAATCCACTCCCCTTTTCGCTGAATAAATGCCCGAAGATTCTGCTAAGGTGACTCAAATAAGGTGAATCAAAAGGTTGCCTGTTGGGAAATTAGAATACTAATTAAATACGATATCTACTGTTGCCTAGTCCTAAAATTTGATATATACAATATGGTAACTAATATGAATAATCAGATTATCTGACATCTCTTGGAAGTGCAGTAGCCTAGTATAGTAGAGAGATCCTACAGTCTATTTTAGGTTTACAATGCAACCAGGACTGTCAAAGGAGGAGGGAGGGGGGCACAGCACTGTATCATACATTGTCCCAAAAGGACTAATGCAGTAAAAACCACACAAGAATCCAATCCAAAGTGACCAGAGTGCTTGTCTTTACGATCCTATGTGATTATTATGATGAATATACACTGAGTATACAAAACATTAACAACAATGGCTCTTTCCATGACATAGACTGACCAGGTGAATCCAGATGAAAGCTATGATCCCTTATATATGCCACTTGTTAAATCCACTTTAAGGGAAGGAGACAGGTTAAAGAAGGATTTTTAAGCCTTGAGACATGGACTGTGTATGTATGGCACAACAAAACATTGAAGTGCCTTTGAACAGGGTATGGTAGTAGGTGCAAGGCGCACCGGTTTGTGTCAAGAACTGCCACGCTGCGTTTTTCCACGCTCAACAGTTTCCCGTGTGTATCAAGAATGGTCCACCACCCAAATGACATACAGACAACTTGACACAACTGTGGGAAGCATTGGAGTCAACATGGGCCAGCATCCCTGTGGAACGCTTGACACCTTGTAGAGACCATGCCCTGATGAATTGGGTGTACAAACACTTGTTTTAACTCCCCTCCATCTAGATTTACATGGTCATTTCATTTTCCAGAGTTTATTTTGCTAGTAGTTGAACAGTTGCAAGTAGACTACTTACAATGGGTACACTGTAGCCTACCTACTTATAGTTTTAGTGGCACTTTATATAAAAGGGACCATTCTTCTGTTCTGTTCTACGGTTGCAGAATAAGAACAAAATACTTATTTCTTGTCTCTCACATACAGGCACAGTCTAGCAACCTGAAAGTAAAAATAGTTTTCAAAAGAGAGAAAAAAAGACAGGTGAAAGCAGAGGTTTGTTTTCTCCCCCTGGTGTATTCACCAATGTCCGTTGTCATGGAAGCAGTGTTCAACTAAAACAAAAGAAAAGAGAGTGGCAATGATGCTGTTTCACAACACACCTCGTGTTTAATTGGCCTGTCTTTGTAATGACTGAGGATCATTGGCTGTGATAAACGGACTCCATCTTGCCTTCAACCACTTTGTCGGCTTGACAATGCCTTGTAATTTGAATGATGTCTGAGGTAGCCTAACTAGTACAAGGAAGAAACCTTAAATTATTAGTAATGTGTGATTGGATGGGACAGCCTTGTCCTAAAAATGTTCTCTTTGACTGATCTTATCAGGAGCGTGAAACATATACAAATACATAAGACTTTAAAATCCATATAATTATACAGAACACTTAATCGTTTCTTTATGGCTGTGTTTACACAGCTGATCTGATTTGTCAAAAGACCCGTTTAAAAAAAAAAAAAATGAAATGGGCTGCCACTGTTGTGCATATAAATTTAAATACATAGTCCTGTTTCCATCATAAACATGGGAATCATGTTTGTTTAGACTGTTTTAAATCACAGCAATGTTCAAAACTGGAATATCTTATATTTCACAGTTATGGCTGAACGACGACATGAATAACATACAGCTGGAGGGTTTTACGCTTTTTCAGGATAGAACAGAGGCCTCTGGTAAGACAAGGGTTGATGGTCTATTTATATTTGTAAAAAACAGCTGGTACAAGAAATCTAAGGAAGTCTCAAGGTTTTGCTCGCCTGAGGTAGAGTATCTCATGATAAGCTGTAGACCACACTATTTACCAAGAGAGTTCATCTATACTCTTCGTAGCTGTCAATTTACCGCCACAACCCGATGCTGGCACTAAGACCGCACTCAATATGAGCTGTATAAGGCCATAAGCAAACAGGAAAACGCTCAGCCAGCGGCACTCATAGTGGCCGAGGACTTTATAATGCGGGGAAACTTCATTCCGTTTTAACCTCATTTCTACCAGCATGTTAAATGTGCAACCACCTTTACTCCACACACAGAGATGCGTACAAAGTTCTCCCCTCGCCCTCCATTAGGCATATCTGACCATAATTCTATCCTCCCAATTCCTGTTTACAAGCAAAAACTAAAGCAGGAAGCACCAGTGACTCGGTCATTAAAAAAGTGGTCAGATGAAGCAGATGCTAAACTACAGGACTGTTTTGTTAGCACAGACTGGAATATGTTCCGGGATTCTTCCGATGGCACTGAGGAGTACACCACATCAGTCATTGGCTTCATCAATAAGTGCATCGATGATGTCGTCCCCACAGTGACCGTATGTACACACCCCAACCAGAAGCCATGGATTACAGGCAACATCTGCACTGAGCTAAAGGGCAGAGTAGCCGCTTTCAAGGAAGCTTATAAGAAATCACCCTATGCCCTACGACAAACCATCAAACAGGCAAAGCATCAATACAGGACTAAGATAGAATCATACTACCCCGGCTCCGACGCTCGTCGGATGTTTATTTATCTTAATTTTATTTAACCTTTATTTAACTAGGCAAATCAGTTAAGAACAAATTCTTATTTACAATGACGGCCTACCAAAAGGCCTCCTGCAGGGAACGGGGTCTGGGATTAAAATAAATAAATAAATACAATGTAAATGTCATGTATACTCCCGCTCCGGCCTCTAGGTGTAACGGCTCTCTTCTATCTCCTCCTCTGACGAAGAGGTAGAACAAGGATCGGACCAAAATGCAGCGTGATGATGATGATTCATGATATATTTTAATGAAGGAAAACCTATACATACAGAAACTACAAAAACTAACGAAATGAAATAATGAAAACCGAAACAGCCCTATCTGGTGAAATGCAAAACACTAAGACAGGAACAATCACCCACAAACACACAGTGAAACCCAGGCTACCTAAATATGGTTCCCAATCAGAGACAACGAGAATCACCTGACTCTGAGAACCTCAGGCAGCCATAGACTATGCTAGACACCCCTACTCAGCCACAATCCCAATACCTACTAAAACCCCCAATACCACAACACAACACAAAATAACCCCATGTCACACCCTGGCCTGACCAAATAATTATATAAACACAAAATACTAAGACCAGAGCGTGACACTAGGTCATCAGGCTGCTGATGATCCCGCACATCTGTCACCATCGTCTCGTGCACCTGCACCTCATGACAATCACCTGGACTCTATCACCTCCTTGATTATCTTCCCTATATCTGTCACTCCCCTTGGTTCTTTCCTCAGGTGCTATTGACTCTGTTTTCATGTCAGTGCGTTGTTTGCGTTTTGTGTTCATTGTTTCTTGTATTTATTAAAACACTCACTTCCTGAAATTGCTTCCCGACTCTCAGCGCACTCATTACAGTAAATATAGGACAAAACACCCATCACCACATTACATAAAGAGAGACCTAAGACAACAACATAGCATGGTAGCAACACAACATGGTAGCAGCCCAAAACATGGCACAAACATGATTGATTTGGCACAGACAACAGCACAATGGGAAAGGTAGAGACAACAATACATCACACGAAGCAACCTCAACTGTCAGTAAGAATGTCCATGATTGAGTCTTTGAATGAAGAGATTGAGATAAAACTGTCCAGTTTGAGTGTTTGTTGCAGCTCGTTCCAGTCGCTAGCTGCAGCGAACTGAAAAGAGGAGCAACCCAGGGATGTGTGTGCTTTGGGGACCTTTAACAGAATGTGACTGGCAGAACTGGGTGTTGTATGTGCAAGATGAGGGCTGCAGTTGATATCTCATATAGGGGGAGTAAGGCCTAAGAGGTTTTTATAAATAAGCATCAAACAGTGGGTCTTGCGATGGGTAAACAGAGATGACCAGTTTACAGAGGAGTATAGAGTGCAGTGATGTGTCCTATAAGGAGCATTTGTGGCAAATCTGATAGCCAAATGGTAAATAAATGGTGGCAGGGCTTGCAAACTATTACAGACTACAAAGGGAAGCACAGCCGCGAGCTGCCCAGTGACACGGGCCTACCAGACGAGCTAAATTACTTCCTTGCTCGCTTCGAGTCAAGTAACACTGAAATGTGCATGAGAGCATCAGCTGTTCCGGACGACTATGTTATCACGCTCTCCGTAGCTGATGTGAGTAAGACCTTTAAAACAGGTCAACATTCACAAGGCCGCAGTGCCAGACGGATTACCAGGACGTGTACTCCGAACATGCGCTGACCAACTGGCAAGGGTCTTCACTAACATTTTCATCCTGTCTCTGACTGAGTCTGTAATAGCAACATGTTTCAAGCAGACCACCATAGTCCCTGTGTCCAAGAACACTAAGGTAACATACCTAAATTACTACCGGCCCGTAGCACTCACATCTGTAGCCATGAAGTGCTTTGAAAGACTGGCATGGCTCACATCAACACAATCATCCCAGAAACCCTAGACCCACTCCAATTTGCATACTGCCCAAACAAATCCAGATGATGCAATCTATATTGCCCTCAACACTGCCCTTTCCCACCTGGACAAAAGGAACACCTATGTGAGAATGATATTCATTGACTACAGCTCAGCGTTCAACACCATAGTGCCCTCAAAGCTCACTAAGCTAAGAACCCTGGGACTAAACACCTCTGCAACTGGATCCTGAACTTCCTGACAGGCCGCCCCCCAGGTGGTAAGGGTAGGTGACAACACACCCGCCCCACTGATCCTCAACACGGGGGGCCTCTTAGGGGTGCGTGCTCAGTCCCCTCCTGTACTCCCTGTTCATGCATGACTGCAAGGCCTGACATGACTCCAACACCATCATCAAGTTTTCTGATGACCCAACAGTGGTAGGCCTGATCAACGACAACAATGAGACAGCCTATAGGGAGGAGGTCAGAGACCTGACAGTGTGGTGCCAGGACAACAACCACTCCCTCAATGTGATCAAGACAAAGGAGATGATTGTGGACTACAGGAAAAGGAGGACCGAGCACACCCCCATTCTCATCGACAAACTATCATGGTCCAAACACACTAAGACAGTCGTGAAGAGGACACGACAGAGCCTATTCCCCCTCAGGAGATTGACAAGATTTGGCATGGGTCCTCAGATCCTCAAAAGGTTCTTCAGCTGCACCATCGAGAGTATCCTGACGGGTTGCATCACTGCCTGGTATGGCAACAGCTCGGCTTTCGACCGCAAGGCACTAGAGAGGGTAGTGCGTATGGCCCAGGACATCACTGGGGCCAAGCTTCCTGCCATCCAGGACCTCTATACCGGGCGGTGTCAGAGGAAGGCACTAAATATTGTCAAAGACTTCAGTCACCCTGTTCTCTCTGCTACTGCATGGCAAGCGCTACCGGAGCACCAAGTCTTGGTCCAAAAGGCTTCTTAACAGCTTCTATCCTCGAGCCATATGACTCCTGAACAGCTAATCAAAGGGCTACCCAGACCCCTCTTTTACGCTGCTGCTACTCTATTATCTATGCATAGTCACTTTAACTCTAACTACATATTACCTCAATTACCTTGACTAACCGGTGCCCCCTGCACATTGACTCTGTACCGGTACCCCCTGTATATCGCCTCGCTTGTTATTTTACTGCTGCTGTTTAATTATTTGTTACTTTTATTTTCTATTTTTTACTTATCAATTGTTTTACTTAACACTTATTTTTCTTAAATCTGCATTGTTGGTTAAGTGCTTGTAAGTAAGCATTCACTGTAAGGTTTACACCTGTTGTATTTGGTACATGTGACAAATAAAATGTGATTTGGTATGGTGTTGTCACGCTCTGACCTTAGATATTTATTTTATTTTATTTTTTATATATTTTTTAAAATATTTTGGTTAGGTCAGGGTGTGACGAGGGTGGGTATGCTAGTTTTTGTATTATCTAGGGTCTTTGTGTGTCTAGGGGTTTTGTAGGTCTAGGTATTTGTATGTCTATGGTGGCCTGATATGGTTCCCAATCAGAGGCAGCTGTTTATCGTTGTCTCTGATTGGGGATCATATTTAGGTAGCCATTTTCCCTCGTGTTCGTGGGTTCTTGTCTATGTGTAGTTGCCTGTCAGCACTCATTTGTATGGTGTCATTTTGGTTAGTTTGTTCAGTGTTCATTCTTAATATAATAATGTACGCATACCACGCTGCGCCTTGGTCCGATTCATACGACGAACGTGACAGGTGGAGGCCTACAGCCTAATATACAGCACATAATCAGTGCCTTTTTTGACAGGACCACTTGCGGTGAGCAATAAAAGCCTTGCAACACAAACACATTCAAATCAACTAGCAGGACAACCGGCATGCTCATTTGGAAACCGTAAATGTCAAAATAGGAGAATGATGACCTGCAAGTCTAAAGAGTGGCTTGACAGATTCCCTGTCAAAGTACTTAGACTGCATACAGCTCCAACCCTTTTTTCCCACATCAGTTTCCTTCTCTCGTTATAATGTCATGTGGTAATTGTTACTTATTGTACAATTGCTGTCTGGAATCAGGCTGCATTAATGCCATTTAATGGCCCTCGTGAGTTCTGAAACCAGTGAAGGGCATCTCTGCAGCCATTTGCAATATGTTTGCTGCTATATTCCAGAGCGAAAGCTTGAGCTTTTCTTGACATGTACAACACACTCAACCGTTTCTCCACCTCTAAGAGGATAGTAAAAATTGTGCTCACGTTGTCTTCCCACACAGAGTCTGGATATCATGAATTGGGTCATACATTTTCTGCCAGGACAATCAGAATTTGTAAGCAGATTTGTTTTTACGTAACATGAAAACCACTACATTTTCCAATTCATCCGTTTAAATTCTTAAATGGATGAAGTTCTTCAACAATGTGATGACCCATCCACATTTGGACAGTAACAATCAAGCTCTGGGTATCTATGCAAGGAGCAATTCGGAAAGAATCGTCCAATAATTTTATCTAGAAGCTTCTCACATAGGATTTGTTCTAGCCTAAAAACGCATGTAATAACTTGTGATTTTAGATGGAAAGCTGTGTAGATGGAAAGCTGTGTAGATGGAAAGCTGTGTAGATGGAAAGCTGTGGCATCCTCCAATACAGGAGAGCGATTTGGCCTCAAAGTGAACTTTGTCAGTCAAGCAATTTTGAGAACACTGGTCTCTGTCTTGTCTTACTGAATTATAGATGCTACCTACTGTCAGGTCTTACAAACAGACGCTGCATTTAAAACATTTTTTTTGCAATGCTTTTCCCAAGCTTTCTCCTATGGCAAAGTCTTGGCATCAGTGCATCTTATTCTCATAAACACCGTGCAAAGCCAGACTAAAGTCAGAATAAATTATCTTAAATCCAGTGCTTGAAATGGAGTCATTCTATAACCTTTGAATTATGAAATGAATATAACTAATTACATCTGCAATCAGTGGGTTCTATAAGATTCACCATTGAAGCTGCGGTTAAAACATGTCTTCGGAGACTAATATTGACTGGGAGAGACTTAGACTCAGACACGCATTCAAATCTATCGAAATCGACACAAATCCTCGCAGTGCCCTAAACCCCTTATCTTTCTGGATCCCCGCTCAGAGCTGATCATCTCATTTGAGGAGACGGTCGTTCCTCTCCCTCCTGGTGGTGAGAGTAAACCGTGCTCAGATCCAGCACCCATGCTGCATAGCCTGGGATCCGAGCCTCCTCCCTACATCAGGAGGAAATCACAGTGGTGTGGAAAAGTGTGCCTGATTGTCAACTGTTACTGTGGAGGGATGCTTTAATAAAGGGGAGAGAGCATTGTGGCCTTAGACTCTCATTATGGAACGAGAGTTGTCTTTATACATGATTTGGAAGGGGGGTGCAGCAGGGGTCGAAGGGAAGGATAGGGGATAGGGGTAGAGAGAGAAAGATTTCTGCTGTGTTAGCCTTTGATGGAAGCCCTTCCTTAAAGGCTTGTTATACAGAAGCTTTTGTACCCCACTAATAAGTACGATCCATTATAATGAACACATCGGTCGGATAAGTCCCATGAGATAAACACTGAAGTCTACACTTTGTACAATGTGGTGAAATCAGGCTACTATTTGTTGAGGAGTTGGTGAAATTGGGTTATTGACCAGGAAAGGTCAGTGGAAGAGCAGGGACAAAGGATATCGACATTAGCCGCAGAAAACTAGCTAATGACAACATCCATCCTATAGATTTGTGTCGATACATAATGGGGGGGTAGGCTATAGTGTCGCTGTTGCTCTGTTGTCAACATAGCCAACTACACCTAACCCCATTGTTAGGATAGTGTGGAGGAATATAGCACAGGATAAGCATGTGATATACAGGGCATAGAAAATATGTGCCTTGCTTTAACAACGAGGAAACAGCGGCAGGGTGATTAGATATCCACTCACCACGTTACCCTCACATTTCCCAATCATCCCCCTGTGTTCGATAGCATCATTCCACACAGCCCCATCATATTAGATCAGTATCACTGTATCCATTCACTCCAGGGAGTCAGGTGTGTCTCTCTGTCTCTCTAATATTGCCAGGCAACTGGGGACTACCTGCAGGGCTGCAATGGGATGAAAATGAGCGATAGCAGCCTTCCTCCGTACCCGTCGCTGTGCTCCTGCTGTCACACAACCAATTACAGGCTAGAACAAGACCTCGACCTCGCCCTAGAAAACCTCCAACCTCGGAATTATCACAAAAGGCATGCATCCTAACGTGAAATGTGCAAAACTCAAAACTTTGCTCAACTCTCCCACTGACTGGGTTTGCATGGGTATAATCTAAGAATCCATAACCAAATATTAAATGTCTGTCAAGAGACTAACACGTGGATCATGTCAGATTGAGTCTGACAGCCATAACCATCATAGGAAATATTTGCTCATCTTAAAATGTACACAACAACCACCATCAAACTAAGCCCTGATTAACCCCAGGGGTCCTGGACATTGCTTGGAGGCGGGCGTTGCTTGTGTACATTGGCCCTTAGCCCATTTGTTAGAATATAAATCCCCCTCCACCCACCCCTTGATCTACCTCCAGACATTAACCTTGTACAGTTTATCGTCACATGCCAATATGTACCAAGTAGACATTTTTAGATATAGGAACATCAGCTTCTCCTGGAATGACAAAAGACTGCCCAAATTATAGTTCACTGGAGAGGTTGATCCTCATTGGTGGCCTATGCTCCTCATGCAGCAATGGGCCCCGAGTATGATTTTTCTTCTCTAATTGGCCAAAATCCATCTATTCCAGAAATAAATCCTGAGTAAAATCTGGTCCGTTGATTGGCCTAGCCAGGAGTAGATCTGACTTTTCCCCAGTAGAGGTGAAGAGACTTTTGGTAGTGGGGTCATATTTGATGTTGGGAGGTTGACATCTGGGAAGTGAGTATAAGGGAACCATAAACAGCTCAAAATTAACTTTGAGCTGAGCCCAGTCTGAAACAGTGGGCCAAGCTCACCAAGGAGTCAGCAGCGAGATTCTACAAATTCAATTTCAGTCTCATCATTTGCTCCAAATGACATCAATTCAGTCAAACATCCTAGTGTTCTACACTGTAATTGGGGGAGAAGTCCTGACTCCCTTCACTTTGTACAGTTCGCTTAATTCTCTGTGTCAAATCATCCTACCGTGAGTGATGTTACTCTATCTTATTACAGTACATGACATATCCCATCTGTAGTCTGTCTTCTGGCCAGTGGTATGGTACGGTGCACATTTTAGGATACCCTCAATCTGAGTATCATCTGTGGCGAGGGTACGAGATAGCTTGTGCCGCCCGTGGAAAGAAAGTTCCTGCCTTCTGGTCCGCCTTGCTACAGCACTGAATGCAGACAGTCAGCCTCAAAGGCAACAATTATCCCCCCATTGAGCCAGTGATGAGGCCCCCTAGTTGTATCAAAGGCGACAGGCTGAGTTGTGTAGTCAACTCTGTGGGGTACAACCAGGGACCTCCCGCAGTCCTGCCATTGTGCAACACCAGTTCGATTCACCAGCATGTGGAACTAAACAGTCTGGAGAATTTAGCACGAGGCAGACTGTTTCAGACCTTGCAGAGTGATATCTCTAGTTGTCATGGCAATGGGTAAGAAATTGTAAAGTAGAGAGGAAAACACACAGGCATAGAATTTGTTGCTGCATTTATGATGATGAAAGCAGAATTGGAACCCAGCCATACTAGAGTATGGGGACACAGAGACTGAAGACTGATTTTTTGGAACAGACTCCTTGAGACACTGTGGAACACAACAGTGGCTGCCATGAACACTAGGTCAGACTAAGAACTATACTAAAGACATCAGACCACTTCCTTCTCTTGTCTTGGCCCTCTTTTATATGCTGAAGGGGTTTCAAACTAAGCCGAAGGCTATTCTTATAATGCAAATAGGGCCTTTATGAATCTGGTGCAAGTCAAGCTAGTTTTCCCTGCAAACTATGTAGTCTAGGGCTGGCTCTAGTCTTTTGGGGGCCCTAAGTGAGATTTGGTTGGGGCCCCCCACCTCGCGGCAAAACATTTGTAGCCCCCCTCTTGACGGCGGAGAGAAATACATACACAAGTTAATTTCTGTCAATTCTACATATTTTTGCCATGGAGCGGAGAGAAAATGTTGCAATTTTAAAACAAATGTAATGCAAGTCTACTCATTTGGCCATGGAGCAATGAGAAAAAATGTGCCGTTTTACAGCCAACTTCCTGCAATTCTAATCACTTTGCCATGGGGTAGATAGATGTTTTTGCAGTTTTAAAGCCAATTTCCTACAATTCTACACACTTTGACATGACTTATGCCATGTTAATATGATGTCTGAGTGAGAATCACTTACAAAATCAATGGGGGCCCACTGGAGGCCAGGGCCCCTGGGTAACTGCCCTCCGTGCATGGTCTTTATTCGACTATGAATATTCCAAGTTTAGATAGATTGGTAGTTAGTCTAACCAGCTAAAAATGTACATGGCTAATAGTCAGCTAATTGACCCTTCACTAAGCCCCTTCCCAGATTTTTGGACAACCAATTGCTGCACTCCAATCGATAGCAATTGTCATCAAGTCTGACACCTCTGACAAGCTCATGTTTGAAACATATGAAAGTCAATGAGGGAAGTGGGAAAAACTGTTTTCTTTAAAAAAAAACATTGTTTAAATGGTTAAATAACTGAAGAGTGCACCAGGGGTACTTTCTACTGTGATTCCTGAAATGCAAAGCCTGGAGTATTTTTCAAATCCAAAATTACACTTTTGTTACATTGTTTGTTAGCTATCGCTCAGTATCATTGACGACTAAATGTTGTTAACGCTAGCTAGCTGCTTAATATAATTTGTTTTCTCAAAATGTATGTTAGCTAGCTAAGTTAGCCATGTTATTAACTCCCTAGCAGCTGGGGGCCCTATGCGACCACTTATGTCGCTTATGCCTGGAGCCGGCCCTGACAAAGTCAAATGAACAAAACCCTGGGATATCAAGAAGGGATATCAACAACAATAATAACAGATGGCTTAATGCATTTGGACACATTTAATTGTATAATAAGGCTCCCGTGGTGCAGTGGTCTAAGGCACTGCATCTCAGTGCTAAAGGCGTCATTACAGACCCTGGTTCGATTCCAGGCTGTATCACAACCGGCTGTGATTGGGAGTCCCATAGGGCGGCGCACAATTGGCCCAGCGTCGTTAGGGTACGGCCAGGGTAGGCCGTCATTGTAAATAAGAATGTATTCTTAACTGACTTGCATAGTTAAATAAAAAATTGATTAAATGTGAACTAAAAGGGCTGTGGTGTTGTTTTGAAGAATTGTTTACTTAGAAAACCGGTGCTGCATTTGGAAGACAGAGAGAAAGAACTGAGTTCTGCCCATTGAAATGGACTCGGTGGTTTGCTGCAATTTTAATTTGGTTGGGTGATTGAATTGCAGGAGCATCAACACAGACAGTGCTAATGGGAAAAACAGGACTAGAGAGAGAGCACAGAGAAAGCACTCCCTTCATCTTTCATTGTCTCCCATTTCAGTTGTTATCCCGACCGAATAACAATGATTTGGTAGTTATGGGTTATAACTCTCAGTCAATGTGTTGTTACCAGAGAGCTTGGCCATATCATGGAGCCACTTCACTAAAATCTGCAAAGAGCTGGCACAGAGACATGGAAAACTTAAAGTCCAACCGAAAAGCAAAGGAAGGAAATACATGCCAGCTACTGATTGATAATAGTGATGACCCATCATTTGGTTCTATTTCTAGAGGGTTTTCGATTAGTAGTCCTATAGTGTTTTCTACTAGTCATTTCCAGGTCCAATGACAAGGACAGATTGGATTTAGTAGAACCTGTGTCCTAGCCAGTTCTTTCCACAGTGATTACATGTCACATACTTTCCCCTTGCGATGAAAGCCTTTTCCACCAGTTTCCAAGGAAATGTACTATATTTAAATGTAAATATCACAACCCACCCACACAATTTCCTTCTGTAAGCCTGTGCTATTGGCCTCAGACAATAGACACTGCAGACATAGGATAGATGCAGTCTGAACATTGTGATAGGCTATGCTGCCCTCTACAGGACAATATTTTCAGTGACATTGAAAAATGATTGTTCAGGTGAAATGTCAGCAATCTCAGTAGCCTAAAGATGATCCCTCTACTTGTTTCCTTGCCTTCATCCACACTGATGTGAAAGAACTGTGAAACTTTGGCCAACTGGGTTTGAACCTGGTCCGTCTGTGCACCACAAGACAGTGTCAACCAACTGAGCGAAAGCCTAGGGATTTGCTCAGGGGAGCTAATGCAAGTCTTCAGGTCTCAGGCAAGGTTACTCATTCAAGCATAGTTCAGCGAACCACCTCTGCTACAAAACCTACAAATAGTCATACACCAGAGTGCTTTCTTCCATATTCTTCCACATCAGTGCAGATTAACCTAGTCAATTACAGAATACAGCACCAACCTGTTCTCTGAATGTGAACTACTTGACAGCCCTGCAATACTTCCCATCAACATGCATCAGTTACTCAAAATGAACTGGAACGGCAGCCAGAGAGACAGTTAATATGGGGGTGCGTGTCTTCGAATGTAGACTATAGCCGTTGGGGGGAAGCTCGTCAGGCAGTCGGTCACAACAATTATTCTGCCCCATGTTCATTGTGTAATTGGTGCTATGCTTCATTAACGACAGCATTCGGACAGGTGTATTTCTTTGACCTCACCAGTCCCCTCTGTATGGTTATAATGAGAGATGCATAATACACACTGCTCTGGCACAACAAGAGAAATCCCCAGATTGAAATTACAACAATGATTGGCTGACCCCTGAATTAACGTTGAAGTTTAGAACTAGGCATAATATTATGCATCAGCAAAATATACAGTAGGTCTACAGCACATGATAATGGAGTTTGAGGGATGGGTTAACTTTGAGACGAATTGTGTTGAATAGGCCTAATTAGGTAGGACTGCCACCATGCGCTGTCAAACATGTTTAGGCTCAAATAAGTTAGCACCTCCATAGTGAAATCAAACAACGACTTTGATTAACAACATGATTAAACTAATTATACTACCCATTTGTCATTAAAAGCTTTCCAGTCAGTCAGTACTTCTAATCCTCTGGAAACATCAATTAAGACGCTCAACACCTGGTGAATTTAAATAAGTATACCATCTTTGAAATATTTAGACATTTAAATCTCAATTAACACAACAGGCCTGGTAGAAAATCAACTGCAACATTTCTCTGACAAGTTCATTGAGATGTCTCATTGGGCACATGTAAATATTTTATGTTTTGATTTGAGTGCCAGTTTTTGCTATTTCATAGTAGGCCGACATTTCTAAATAGTAGGCTACAATATTATAGGCCAATAAAGTCATTACAAATAACCATATACTTGGTATAGGCATATTTCAAGAAGCTAGACCACACTTTACAACCAGACCAAATAAGAAGGCTCATATAGTCATATATTATTTCATTGCACTCACCACAGAGCTGTGTTCCATAGCTGTTCATCACCTCCCTCAGACTGGCAACATCAGGCTGGAGTGAATATCTTCCTCCCAAAGAAATAGCCTCCAATCTATCAAGTTTTATATCGTGTCAAACAAGTCTGGCGGCTACAGTGCATCCTTCTTTCATTCCTTTAAGAAATGGCTGGACAGGTGAATGCCATGAGGTGAAGGCCTTGCGTTCACCTGTACAATCATGTGTAATCAGCGATTACTTCAAGGAAGGGAGGAAAGATAAACTTTTAAGGAATTTGAACAGCTCATGTGTAGCCAGGTCTCAGACTTGTGAGCCAACATGGTCATTTAGCGGTCATTTGGCAGAAAACAGTGAATAGATCCCTTCCTTATTGCGTTCCTGACAAATATAATGTATCATTCAACACCCAGACCCAAAGGCATGAGTTCCTCAATGGACTGAGGAACTACTGGTTGTAAACAAATTGCTGGCTCAATAACTTTTTCATTAAGATAATGGTCTTGGAGGGTGGTAGTAAAAAGAACACCCACTGGAAAGTCAACCCTCACCAGAAGTGGAGAGGGAGAGAAAGAGGAGAGGACTGACAAGACCAGAGAAGTCTACTTAACAGCTGTATATGAACGGCTAATAGAGTGCCACATTATGAGTTGTAATACCCATAAAACCTGGTGTGATGTTTTGACAACCGTGTAAATCTCTCTAGGACAAGGTGACTTTTATCAATATATTCATTCACCTGTATTCACCCCCCAAAAATGAAATGCTAATTATCTGCTAATGTGGCTATTCTTAATTTTTTTATTTAACCTTTACTTAACTAGGCAAGTCAGTTAAGAACAAATTCATATTTACAATGACAGCCTACTTGGGAACAGTGGGTTAACTGCCTTGTCAGCTCCGGGATTCGATCCAGCAACCTTTCCGTTACTGTCCCAACGCTGTAACCACTAGGTTACCTGCCACCCCTTCAAATCGTCCACTGTCATGATGATCTGGACGAGACTGTCGAATCGAGGCAAAGGTCAGAACTCTGGATTAACTATCGAATGTTAACTAAGTGTATTAATGTATATTTTGGCTACATTTCTTTAAAATTGACAATTCTGTCAACGGTCTTGTGCAAATTTTAAATTGACACAATACCTGTTAGCAAAGGTATCAGCTAGAAATTACGTGCAGGAGCTAGCAGGGATTTAGTTGTCTTCCATGATTTCTACTTTTATGCTAATTAGCATTTTTCAGATCGGATTTTCATAGTTATCAAAGTATCATAGTTATCAAAATGTCAAGCCAGGGTAAGACTACACGAAACACAGCCCATATTTTTAAGTGTTTCTAAAATCCTCTATGGGAAAAATGAATAGTGGAAAAACGATTAGAACCGTTTCTCTGTTTGGCCGCTAGGTTTTATGTGTATTATGACCTCGACTGAGGGGCATCACACTGATGCTTGGCAAATAGCCTGCCCTTTCCCTCACCCAGCAGACACAGTTGCCAGTGTGTCCACGCAGATGTATCATACACTCGTATGCATGCACACACACACTACATGTCGTCTCCTCTGAAAATGCACACACACACTACATGTCATCTCCTCTGAAATAAATGTCTTCATTCAAGGCCACAACACAAAAACCAAATCGTACTCAAAAAAGGTTTAGAGACTTATCTTTATTTACAGTATCAGGACATTCATGTACAAATTTGTTCCCATAATAAGGAGCCTCTCGTTTGATATACAGTAATTACTATTGGGAGTTAGGAAAGAAAAACAAGCGCCGTCTGCAAAAACAAGTAAATTATTTGCAATTATTGCCGAAGAGATTGAAACCCATGGGATGTTCCCAGTTCTGGGTCAAACGTGTGCAAGGGCTTTTTAAACAGTATTATTTAGAGATATACTCCCAAAGCAACAGAACGTTTGTTTCACATACATAGAATTAACCCTCTCTCCCCCCGTTCCCATTTTAGAGGATATCTATAACCTTAAACAAAACACCTTAAGAAAAGTGATGGCCTGACGAAACATGGACAAAAAACTGAAGGGGAAAAAAAAGATACAATTGCATTTATGGCCCAAGTTATTGCTAATTCTCCAAGCATGGCACCAAAGAAGAAGAAAACAAAAACAAAACAAAGTATCACAACAAGGCTTAGGGCCAGATTCAATCAGATCGGCTTAAGCCGAAACCCACATAGCTGATGTTTTGACATTGTCGGAGGTGGAACCGCGTTAGAGCTGTCAAATCCACAACGGATCCCGGCATTATACCTAAAGCGCACATCGTCATTGGCTGCACAGTGTCACATTGAGAGAAATCCCATGCAGCCTTGTTTACAAGTTCGAACACTGGAATGTGAGACGTAATCTACACTTCGATTAGGCGGATAGAAATCATCATTATTTTGCTCATTGCTTTTCCATTCGAGCGTCATTATTTCTATATCGCCTACACTTTCTCGTCCTGAACTTTAATGCAAGTGGGATGGCTGTGGTTTCGTGACAATCACAAGAGCAGCTCTGATTTGACAGCTCCAACGCAGTTCCACTTCCGACACCGCCAAAACATCAGCTCTGCGGGTGTCGGATATGGGTTAACGCTTGATCTGACTGAATCTAGGCCTTAGTCTGGAGTAACGATTCCCCATGTATAGTAAAGCAGCACCAACATAAGACAAAAAACAACAGGAAAAAAATAAAATAAAAAATAGAGTTTGGCTTACGAGTTCAGACCATGAGGTGGGTTAAAAAGTGTCATATTTATTCTGGTTTGTAAGTGCGACATTTTGTACCGCTTTCACCTAGATGTAAGAGCAGGCGTTCTCCACTATGGTTCCTGGCGAGCTACTGGGTGGTGAAGGCTTTCGCTCCAAGCCATCATTAATGTAGCTGATTTTACTAACCAACCAATTAGGGCTGTGATCGGCTGAATTAGCTGGTGTGTTAGTGAACGGCAGGAGGGAGACCCAACACAACCAGTACCTCTCCAGGACCGAAGCGAAGACCCCTTGTGTAAAGGTTGAGATGTCTGTGTGTGTGTGTGTGTGTCTGTGTGTCTGTGGGTTTGTGTCCTTTAGTATATGAACTCCCCAGGGACCTCTTGGAGGGCACTAAAGGGCTCCTCGAACTTGAAGCGCTTGGAGATAGCCTTTTGGTCGGGGTTTATGACCTCCTTGTCCGTTGACTGGCGACACTGGCCCAGTGTGTAAGCTGCCACCACGACCAGCTCCTCTGTTACAGGCCCTTCCTTCTCCTCTTCCCTGATGGGGCTCTCAGGGCTGGCTGGCTCCGAGGGGCACTTGGTTGGGCTGATAGTCTCTTTCACCGCTGTTGTCGCCTCTGCCTCCTTTTTCTCTTTTGGCTGGAGCCACTGGTGCTGTAGGCACTCTTCTGCTGTGGCACGGTTCCTGTTGGGAGAAAGGAGAGAGGCCAGGGAATCAATGGGAATATCTACCTTCTTCGTTGGCTTGGTGGGTTTCAGCAAGCATGGCACATGCAACACCAAGGCTGTGGGTTTGATTGCCCAAGGCACCTATTTTATGACATATGCCTTCGGAAAGCATTTAGACCCCTCGTTCTAAATGTTATGTTACAGCCTTATTTTAAAATGGATTAAAGCGTTTTTTTCCATCACCAATCTACACACAATACCCCTTAATGACAAAGCAAAAACAGGTTTTTAGAAATGTTTGCAAATTTATGTACATTTTTATTTTTTTACAACTACTCAGTCCTTTTACTCAGTACTTTGTTGAAGCACCTTTGGCAGCGATTAGTCTCGAGTCTTCTTGGCTATGACGCTACAAGCTTGGCAAAGCTGTATTTGGAGAGTTTCGCCCATTCGTCTCTGCAGATCCTCTCAAGCTCTGTCAGGTAAGATGGGGAGCATTTCTGCACAGCTGTTTTCAGGTCTCTCCAGAGATATTCAATCGGGTTCAAGTCTGGGCTCTGGCTGGGCCACTCAAGGACATTCAGAGACTTGTCCCGAAGCCACTCTTGCACTGTCTTGGCTGTGTGTAGGGTTGTTGTCCTGTTGGAAGGTGAACCTTCGCCCTAGTCTGAGGTCCCGAGCAGGTTTTCATCAAGGATCTTTGTACTTTGCCCTATTAATTTTTCACTCCATCCTAGTCTCCCAGTCCCGGTCACTGAAAAACATCCCCACAGCATGATGCTGCCTCCACCATGCTTCACCGTAGGAATGGTGCAAGGTCTCCTCCAGACGTGATGCTTGGCTATCAGGCCAAAGAGTCTTTAGGTGCCTTTTGGAAAATTCCAAGCGGGCTGTCATGTGCATTTTACTGAGGAGTGGCTTCCGTCTGGCCACAACCATAAAGGCTTGATTGGTGGAGTGCTGCCAAGATGGTTGTCCTTCTGGAAGGTTCTCCCATCTCGACAGAGGAACTCTGGAGCTCTTTCAGATTGACCATTGAGTTCTTGGTCACCTCCCTGACCAAGGCCTTTCTCCCCCGATTGCTCAGTTTGGCCGGGCAGCCAGCTCTATGAAGTGTCTTGGTGGTTCCAAACTTCTTCCATTTAAGAATGATGGAGGCCACTGTGTTCTTGGGGTCCTTCAATGCAGCAGACATTTTTTAGTACCCTTCCCCAGATCTGTGCCTCAACACAATCCTGTCTCTGAGCTCTATGAACAATTCCTTCGACACCATGGCTTGGTTTTTGCTCTGACATGCACTCTCAACTGTGGGACCTTATATAGACAGGTGTGTGCCTTTCCAAATCATGTCCAATCAACTAGATGTACCACAGGTGGACTCCAATCAAGTTGTAGAAACACCTCAAGGATGATCAATGGAAACAGGATGCACTTGAGCTCAATCTCAAGTCTCATAGCATTACTCATAGCATTATTTTTTTGCTTTGTCATTTGTCATTATGGGTTATTGAGAGGAGGATTTTTTAAATGTAATCCATTTTAGAATAAGGCTGTAGCGTAACAAAATGTGAAAAAGGTCAAGAGGTATGAATACTTCCAAATGCACTGTATACACTGAACAAAAATATAAATGCAACAAGTGTAAAGAGCCTAGAAATGTTCCATTAGCACAAAAAGCGCAGTTTTGAACACAAATTTGTTTACATCCCTGTTACTGAGCATTTCTCATTTGCCAAGATAATACATCAACCTGACAGGTGTGGCATATCAATAAGTTGATTAAACACCATGATCATTACACAGCTGCACCTTGTGCTGGGGACAATAAAAGGCCACTAAAATGCCACAGATGTCTCAAGTGTTGCTATTGGCATGTTGACTGCAGGAATGTCCACCAGGGCTGTTGCCAGAGAACTTAATGTTAATTTCTCTACCATAAGCCACCTCCAATGTCGTTTTAGAGAAATTGGCAGTACATCCAACTGGCCTCACAACTGCAGACCACGTGTAACCATGCCAGCCCAGGACCTCCAAATCAGGCTTCTTCACCTGCGGGATTGTCTGAGACTAGGCACCTGGACAGCTGATGAAACTGAGGAGTATGTATGTCTGTAATATAGCCCTTTTGTGGGTAAAAACTAATTATAATTGGCTGGACCTGGCTCCCAAGTGGGTGGGCATATGCCCTCTCAGGCCCAACCATGGCTGCCTCCCTGCCCAATCATGTAATATCCATAGATTAGGGCCAAAATAATTTATTTCAATTGAACAGTAACTCAGTAAAAAAAAAAAAAAAAAAATGTTGCATTTATATTTGTATTCATTCTTAGGGCTTTAAAGTGTCATTACTCACTGGGGTTCTTTGATGAGCAGGGCTTTGATGAAGGTGATGGCGGCCTGGTCTACATGCTCCAGCTCCTCCTCCTGGTAGCTGATGTTGATCTGGGAGATGTTGAGGAATGTCTCCTGCTTGTCCTCTCCCAGGAAGGGAGATATGCCCGTCAGCATCACATAGGCCAGCACACCAATACTCCTGTCAGCCATTTACAGTGACAGACGGTTAGACAGCCATGGGAAATAAGTTCCAGATTTTCTCTCGAAGATAAACTCAGAACTTTACATGTGCATAATGGAACGGTGCTGTTTTCTTTCATGTGTGAAGTTTTCCATTTTCTATCCCTTTTTCAAATAAGCTTTTGGATAATTCAATCACAAGCCATACAACGTACTGTTGCACTAAGTTACAGCACAGTGAAATGCCACTTACCACATATCTGTCGCTGTGCTAATCGGCTCGTAATTCAGGATTTCTGGAGCTGCAAAACATTTGTCTTTATTTTATTTGGGTGAACTATCCCTTTAAAGATTTTGGACATGTTGAGTGCAGTGACCATGATGTCCATAACAAAATGGCATGTGCTGCACTACTTACCCACATACTCCGGGGTCCCCATGATCTCCCTGAGCTCCTGACTGCTGCTCACCATCCTGGACAGACCAAAGTCCACGATCTTGATGTCCCCCAGAAGAGCATCGCTGGTCAGCAGAATGTTCTGGGGCTGGAGAGGAAGAAAGAAAAACACAGCGGCCTCAGAGGAGGTCCAGTGTGGCTAACTTGCGTGTGTTTGGTACTGCGTCTAAACAGCGATATTAAAGCTGGAGTCCATCTTTAAAGGGATAGGGCAACATTCTGGCAATTAAGCTTTTTTGCTAGTTAGCAACGTCCTTCAAACTGCACGCATACCTCCCAAAAAATTGGTATTCGCGAGTTCATCCATCTCTGGGTAAGCAGAAGGAAAAAAAAAATGGCCAAAATGTCACACTATCCCTTTAACCACAAGGTGGACGATGTGATCACATGCATATAACAAGAACCTTGGTAAAGCATGTAGCAGGGGGTCAGGGACTGACCTTGAGGTCCAGGTGCACCATGTTGTTCCTGTGGAGGAAAGAAACTCCCTCTAGGATCTGTCTCATCAACCTCTTCACGTCCTCCTCTTTGAAGGCCTCGTCCCGCTCCGCCACACATTGGTTAAAGATCTCTCCTCCTGCTGCACTGTGGACACACACCAACCGGTTAAAGATCTCATCTTTTCCATACAAACACACAACCAAGTTGAAACCGTAATAGTAGTATTTTACAAGCTGCTTGCTTTTCGGATTTGACAGGCTGGCTATATGCTGGTGTGCATTGGATGTAAAACCACACATCTTATCAGTACAAACATTCAAACCTTTCATTTTGCAATTCACTACTCTCTCTCTGTCACTAACATCTTAACCTCAACCAGTGGTTTGCTATATTCTTTGAGAGTCTGGGATAGCCTGTCCTCAATGACCAATCACTGAATGATTGATGACTGTGATTACTGTGTTTCTCATGTCTGGTGGTGGTGGGTATGCTGCCTTCCAGCTAGGTCTGGTCTCCTGTCTGGTGGTGGTGGTGGGTATGCTGCCTTCCAGCTCGGTCTGGTCTCCTGTCTGGTGGTGGTGGGTATGCTGCCTTCCAGCTCGGTCTGGTCTCCTGTCTGGTGGTGGGGGTAAGCTGCCTTCCAGCTAGGTCTGGTCTCTGGTCTGGTGGTGGGGGTATGCTGCCTTCCAGCTAGGTCTGGTCTCCTGTCTGGTGGTGGGGGCTATACTGCCTTACAGCTAGGTCTGGGCTCCTGTCTGGTGGTGGGGGCTATACTGCCTTACAGCTAGGTCTGGGCTCCTGTCTGGTGGTGGTGGTTATGCTGCCTTCAAGCTAGGTCTGGACAGTAGCATTAGCTGTACAGCTATTTGACATTCCAGGGTTGAGGTGGAACATTTTACTGTTATTCCACCACCTGGGTGATTTTGCCCCGGCTGAAGCTAGCTGTTGAGTGATCCACTCCTGGTGTTGACATAGACAACCCTTCATAATGATATATGGCCACTGTTAATGAGGAGAGACTCTTTTTAAGAGTCTGTTTCCCTCTGTAGCCAGCCACAGACAGTGATAAGTCCTGCTAGTTCACCAGACAAGGTCATGGGTCTCCTCTTGGCTTCGGAGGCTTCAGAGGTGCCGTGTGTGTGTGTGGCTTAAAGCAATGGCACTCTGTTCCAAAACTTCTCCGGGGGATGTCAAAACGACTTGAACTTGAGTCTATTCCAGTATCCCCCATGGGAGACAGTTAGATATTGTATCTAGATAAAGGGAGTGTGTGGAAGGCTCCATCTCGCTAGAAGGATTGGTTCTAACATAGCACACTAATTAGGGATAGTGCACTACAATAACACTATTGACACGGTTTGATTCACCACATGATCATACGATTGTGTTTTGTGAATAATATGATGAATATTTCACAACACAGTACGCCACAAAGTTAATATGAAAATATCTAATATAGTTAATATAACTAAATGACATGGAACGGAAACGGCTTGCCTTTTAAAATCACTGGCAGTTCTTAGTGCCTGAGGGATAATACTTTATTTTACAGTCCTATTTCAGATGGTTATTACAAACAACGGTGTCTTATGTCTATTTCCTAGTACTTACAAAGCACTGCTTCAATTAATGCCAACAAATGTAAAAGGTCATTATTAGGTAACCATTGTGTACATCATATCATGTGGCTAAGTAAATACCAGGCAAGCAACAGACTGTAAACTCAATACTATTTGAAAGTCTTGTTTTATCTCTCTCATAGTACCAGTTGTGTAAAGTACTTAAGTAAAGAATACTTTAAAAGTACTACTTAAGCATTTTTGGGGGGAATCTGTACTTTACTATTTATTTTTTTGGACTACTTTTACTTCACTACATTCCTAAAGAAAATAATGTACTTTTTACTCCATACATTTTCCCTGACACCCAAAAGTACTTGTTACATTTTGAATGCTTAGTAGGACAGGAAAATGGTCCAATTCACACACTTATCCCTGGTCATCCTGACTGCCTTTTGATCTGGCAGACTCACTAAAGACATGCTTGGTAAATGATGTTGGAGTGTGCCCCAGGCCATCCTTAAAGAAAAATAATACAATAAAATGGTGCCATCCAGTTTGCTTAATGTAAGACATTTGAAATGATTTATACTTTAACTTCAGATAATCAAGTATATTTCACCAATTACATTTAATTTTGATACTTAAGTATATTGAAAACCAAATAGTTTTAGACTTTTACTCAAGTTGTATTTTACTGGGTGACTTTCACTTTTACTTGAATCATTTTCTATTAAAAAGGTATCTTTACCTTTACTCAAGTATTACAACTGGGTACTTTTTCCAGTCTTGAGTCTTGATGACATGAGGAACTAGCAGGGGAAAAAACCACCACCCTGTGCCCCTTTCCACACGACACCTTATGTGACACGTGAAACTAACTTAATTTACTCCTGACCCGCAGTGACTGCCACCCAATTAAGTTGGAAAGCGAGACACGAGAAAGTTTGTTGAAAGACTGAGGCTTATCAAAAATAGACAAGGGCTCCCTTGAAGCCAACATGAATTGGGTCCTGTCTGGGTAGGGAGGGAGTTTCAGAAGTTGTTTTGGTTCTAAGGCTGAAAATCCAGCGCTTGCCACATGCCAGGTTGAAAACACAGAAAGGTAGATCAGAGGGACGTCAGACTTTGGTCAGCTGAGTGGTAGGCTTCATGTAGAACCTGCTGTACTGTATTGTCACATGGGTCTAAACTCACGGTATGTGGTTGTGGGTTATGCTGTATTATATTCTCAGGTGGTGTAGCTGTACGCTGCGTTGCTCTGTGGTGTTGCGCTGTGCACATTATGGAATTACTAGTAATCCTACTTCTCTGGAGCGGTTGTTGTGCTAGTACTGTGTTGCTCCTCGGCTGCACCTGGGATGACATGTCCAGTGGCTAAGCCTGGGTGGGGTCTGTCTACCCAGTCTCGTCCCTCTCCGAGTATAGGATCCATCATCCAACAATTGGCCAAACCCGTCACAGAGCGAGCGAGAGAGCGAGGCCCCATCGAAAATCAGTGATGACTCCAGTCAATGTACTCTGCAAAGGGCAGACAGCTGAGAGAGAAAGCCAACAACCTCTCCTTATTCATTATCTTTATTATCTTCCAGACAGGTGAGTCACATAGTGAGCCCATGCCTGCACATCTGAGTGTACAGTAATGTCCTTGAGTGATATTAAAACACATGGGCCATGTCTCAATACGTGGAGAATGAAAGTCCTTTCCTCAGGTCTTTTTCTTCATTAACACTTGATAGGTGAATAGGATTCCGCTATATTGCTTCCACCCCTCATGTCCTGCCAGATCAGCTATCGTGGAGGTAAGAAAACAAGGTAGTTTAAAAGGGCAACTCCACAACTATTCAACCTCATTTTCCTTATTGCCAGCGCAATACCAGTGTCAACATATGTGAAAAATACCATATTATATATGAAGTTAAAAAGTCCATAGTCAAAAGTTAAAAAGTGCTTTTTCAAACACAGATCAGCGGTGAGGTGGGGAGCAAGAAAAATACCCTCCCTTGGGCTCGAAACTCGCTGCAGGTTTTGAAAATCAACGTTTTAATTTACCTTCAATACTACCTAGTAAAAAAAAACATTTTGTTTTACCACTGAGCTGTTTTCACATATGTAGACACTGGTTTGGTGCTGGAGATGAATGAGGTTGAAAAGTGGCAGAATTGCCCTTTAACTCGTGAGACACAGCATATAACTAACTCTCTAGCTGAGGGTGAAATGTGCTTTTCTGTTATTGTCTCTTAAGGCAATTCTGGAGAGAGAATGGAAAAACCCTTGCAGTTTCACCGCCTCACCATCAGGTGTCAGTCAAGGGTAGAGGAGATGGGTAGAGATACAGTAACCTGGCTTTAAGGTCTGTGACGGTAACAGAGTGGGATTAAACCTAAACAGAGGAAGACCTCCTTCCCAGGTCGAGGTCTGGTAAAGCACTCTGCTCCATATGGTCAGCCACGAACACCCCATGGAGCACTAACTAAAGGCTGCATCAGGAAAATCATGTTATCAGCTTTGTTTTCCCTCCAACTCAGTGGTTGCTAAATGTTTCAGCATTGTGACCCACTAATCAAATCATCACAGCTGAGTCTCAAACTACAACTGTGACTTGGTCCCAAGTCCTGACCCACCATTAGGGGAAACAAACTGCCCCAACTGCAAAGAAATAAATACAAATCTGGATATTTTCAACATTAGTCACTTGGTACCAAACAGAGTGGATTCTGTTTGAACTTTGCGACCAGTATAATGCCGGACACCAGGGATGTCCAACTGGCAGAGGAAACTCAGACAACACAGCACAGAACCAAAGCGTTTTTTTAGGGGGGACAGGGGGAAAAGTTTCTCAGAGCCTCCCCTTCTCTATGTATTCTCCACAGACACCGAGGACACAAACTGGTTCCTCTGTTAGCACGGCCAGTAATTATAGCCTAGCGCTGAAAGTTTAGCCTCTTAGAGCCTCTAACCACTGAGTGCACCAGGGGCGTCAGGGAAAATAAATCTGGCGGATTCATAACTAGGTCATTGCTGTTTTGGATGATGAGAGCACGTCTGGCCAGTTGCTGCTGTACTGTTTTGGTGTGGTGGGACCGGGGATGAAACCCCCTTCTAATCCGAGAGGGCTCACACAAAGTGACATGAACTCTTAATGCCAAAGTGCCACACACATCACATGTACAAAATAAACTATTGGAACGTAGCCTATTGCCCCATTTCAGAGAATATGGGAGTCTTTCTGAGTATAATATTTCTAGGTTTTGGGCCCTTAGCTCTCAGTACAACAGGTCAATCATTGCTTCATCTGATCTGCTGCAAATGTAATGATGAATAGTATGTATTGGGATCAGTGGTTAATATGAAATATAATAATTTTGATACCAATTTCCACGATACTAGTTTGTCAAACTATTTACGTGGATGGGATATCTTTGAACGTGACCTAAATCAGTGTTCAGTCTGAGCGGACAAAACAATTCCCGTGCCCTGGATTCATTCAATCAAAGAAAGATAGATCCCACTGATCCCCGACCCATTTCAGCGAAACTGAACATGGGAATCGTCCAGTCTGTTTCTATTTTTGTGGTGACCTGTTTTGTTTCACCACTCAAACAAAAAACTAGCCACTATGATCAATGGAGGATGAGAACGAGAGAGAAGAAGAAAGAGGATGGAAGGAGGAAGGTGAAGTGGGTTGGATTGATGGGACAGACTGACAAAACGATCAAGTGCCATCGGGCACTGTAGAGCTCAGTGTAGATTTGCTTGAGATGGGCTATCCCCCTTGCTCCGGAGATTAACCCTCCTCCATTGCTCTTATCCTCCCCTTCTCTGGGCTGGCAGCCACGGTCTGGGCCCTCACGTGCCGCCATGGAGCACCACTGACAAAATAAACTTCCATCTGGGGCCCAGGGAGCCCAATGAGGCTACATTCCTCCCTCACCCAGCCCCTCCCCTCTCCATCCTGCCTGGAAAAGAGCTTTGGAGCCCTCTTCCCCCAAACCATCCGCACCCCCCCCTTTCCGCCTCATACTGTAATTGCATGAATAGCTCTCTTTAATTTCAGGCTGACCCTCATCAGAAGCCTCACCACCCCCTCCCTCTCCTCATTCCTCACGGAGCCTCAAAATATCCATCAGCTTAAAAATAAATATAAAAAAATAAGAGGAAAAAGGAAAAACACTAAATCTATTACAACCAGGACTTTCTCTCCCTCAGTCTCCTTCCCTCCCTCTCTTTCTCCCTCCCTCCGTCCATCCCCCCCGTCCCTCTCCGTCCATCCCCTCCGCCCCCCCCCGTCCTCCCTCCCTCCGTCCATCCCCCCGTCCCCTCCGTCCCCCCCCTCCGTCCCCCCCCTCTTTCCACTGATTCCACATGCCAGAACCTTAAACAGGCTAAATGCATTCCGCTCTACTTCCCTTCTGTATTAAAAAAATAAAAAACAAAACAGCTCTATCCATATTGAATGGTGCTGACAGGGGCACTGCCAATCGCCAGGGAGGGATCGCTTCCTATCCTTCACTCAGCCTTCTTTTTTTGACAGGGTTATTGATGATATGGGGCCCCTCCTGGTCGTACAGAAGAGAGGGGGTAAAGGCAGGGGACGGGTTGTCAACTGAGGTCTGAACAGCAGATCAACAATGGGCTTGGGGGGGGGGGATTAAGACTAACGGAAGTGCAGCGGCAATTAAGGGATATTCTATTCTAAAAGATTACATTCTAATACACAAAAAATGTCATCCGCAAACGCTATACGCCGATACAGCTATGAAAAACGATCCCCCTCTTCTCAACGTAATACACATTAGGCTGAACGATCCCAGTCTTCTCAACGTAATACACATTAGGCTGAACGATCCCCCTCTTCTCATAATAATACACATTAGGCTGAACGATCCCCTCTTCTCATAATAATACACATTAGGCTGAACGATCCCCTCTTCTCATAATAATACACATTAGGCTGAATGATCCCCCTCTTCTCATAATAATACACATTAGGCTGAACGATCCCCCTCTTCTCATAATAATACACATTAGGCTGAACGATCCCCCTTCTCAACGTAATATACATTAGGCTGAACGGTCCCCCTCTTCTCAACATAATACACATTAGGCTGAACGGTCCCCCTCTTCTCAAAGTAATACACATTAGGCTGAACGATCCCCCTCTTCTCAACGTAATACACATTAGGCTGAACGATCCCCCTCTTCTCAACGTAATACACATTAGGCTGAACGATCCCCCTCTTCTCAACATAATACACATTAGGCTGAATGATCCCCCTCTTCTCATAATAATATACATTAGGCTGAATGATCCCCCTCTTCTCAACGTAATACACATTAGGCTGAACGATCCCCTCTTCTCAACGTAATACACATTAGGCTGAACGATCCCCCTCTTCTCATAATAATACACATTAGGCTGAATGATCCCCCTCTTCTCAACGTAATACACATTAGGCTGAACGATCCCCTTCTTCTCAACGTAATATACATTAGGCTGAACGGTCCCCTCTTCTCAACATAATACACATTAGGCTGAACGGTCCCCCTCTTCTCAACGTAATACACATTAGGCTGAACGATCCCCTCTTCTCAACGTAATACACATTAGGCTGAACGATCCCCCTCTTCTCATAATAATACACATTAGGCTGAATGATCCCCCTCTTCTCAACATAATACACATTAGGCTGAACGGTCCCCCTCTTCTCAACGTAATACACATTAGGCTGAACGGTTCCCCTCTTCTCAACATAATACACATTAGGCTGAACGGTCCCCCTCTTCTCAACATAATACACATTAGGCTGAACGATCCCCCTCTTCTCAACATAATACACATTAGGCTGAACGGTCCCCCTCTTCTCAACATAATACACATTAGGCTGAACGATCCCCCTCTTCTCAACGTAATACACATTAGGCTGAACGATCCCCCTCTTCTCAACATAATACACATTAGGCTGAACGATCCCCCTCTTCTCAACATAATACACATTAGGCTGAACGGTCAGTCTCAAAAGGAGAGTAGTAGGGCATCTCATCCTGTTAACATGCGCAATCTAATTTTCTCTTCTAGGCTACTCCAGTACTTGTCCATTGAGTAGCCCCCACCACAGGGAGCATTACAGCCTTGTCCAGGTGAGCAGTCGAGTCACAGAGGGGCTCCATATGGACTGGAGTGACTGTTAGCGGAGGTCAGCAGTGTGGTGCCCTTTGCATTAGCTTAAGATGCTAATCTAGCAGGCCAATCAATTATCTCCCTACTAATGCTAATGCTAACACCACTTCCATCCCCCAGGCTACTCCAGGGCACCACAGGGCTCCACTTAAAGCTTCTTTAAACTTGAGAGAGAGAGAGAGAGAGAGAGAGAGAGAGAGAGAGAGCGAGAGAGAGAGAGAGAGAGAGCGAGAGAGCGAGAGAGACTGCAGTAAACTTGTTCCCCAGGCCCACTTAGCATTTCATTAAGTCGAATAACATCCGTCTCTGCTGTTCTGAAACACAAGTGCACGCACACACACATACGCGCACACAGTGTGCCATTACAACCAGCAGCACAGTTACAATAATTGAATGAACACATTGGCGAGAGAGAGAGAGAGGAGAGCCAAGCTGCCCTGGGGGAGGAGAGGTGACCCCATGTTGAGTGAAGGGTCCAAGTCTCCTGAGCCAGCGCCAACATGTGGAAACATGGCAGCCTAGGGGAAAGTGCATGTCAATGGGCTCAATATGGGAGGGAAAGAGAGACACTCACACGTGCACACACACATACAAGTCCTGAGCAAACAGCGGTGGTGGGTTAGTTTCCATGGGCAGGCAGGCAGGCAGGGAGGGAGGAGGGAGTGCAGCTCTATGGGCTAGCTGCTGGGACCTCTCCCTTCACGCCAGTCTTCACACACACAAAGGGCACATGAGAACCAGGTCAGGTCACTCATTGGTCAACAGCACTGATCTCACTCTACCACTCAATTCATACAGACAGCTGAAGACCTTTGGAATGTAGTTTTTGATCAGCTGAAAGGATGGCACTATTTTATCAAATCAGAATGAGGATTTCTTCATTAACATGTTCAGATTTTTCATCCGGCCAATATTATTACAATATTGTAAAAGCAAAAGGCCTAGCCTAAATCAAGGACTTTGACTTATCAGAGGTCGACACAGAAGTTCGTATTAGGTAGCTACAGTAGGCTAATAGCTTTTCATAGCTTTTTCTATGGATCCTGTCTGGGAAACCAATCAGCCAGTCAGTGTGATGGCACAGCAGCTAACTTCCCCTGAGTCCATGAGAATGCTCTCACCCCAACAACCCCAAAGTTCAATGTCTGCATGTGACAAAGGGGAAACCCAATCCGCCACGAAATGTGTCTGTGTGACCCGTCCAGTGAGACAGAGAGGAGGGGGGGATGGCACGTTGTTGAAATAGCCAGTGCTCACTGAGGCATGCGGAGTATCGCCCTGGGCTTTGGAACTGGATCACTACTCTCTATGGCCCACTCTCCACTTCTCTGTCTCTCCCCATCTCTATCCAGTGAGGCCTCTCTCTCTCCCCCTCCCCATCGCTATCCAGTGAGGCCTCGCTCTCTCTCCCTTCCCATCTCTACCCAGTGAGGCCTCTCTCTCTCTCCCTCCCCATCTCTATCCAGTGAGGCCTCTCTCTCTCCCTCCCCATCTCTATCCAGTGAGGCCTCTCTCTCCCCTCCATCCTATCTCTATCTGAGGCTCGCTCCAGTGAGGCCTCTCTCTCTCCCTCCCCATCTCTATCCAGTGAGGCCTCTCTCTCCCCCTCCCCATCTCTATCTCTATCCAGTGAGGCCTCTCTCCCCCTCCCCATCTCCATCTCTATCCAGTGAGGCCTCTCTCCCCCTCCCCATCTCTATCCAGTGAGGCCTCTCTCTCTCCCTCCCCCTCTCTATCCAGTGAGTCCCCCTCTCTCGCCCCTCTATCCAGTGAGGACACTCGCCCTCCCTCCATCCATCCAGTGAGGCACCTCTGCCTGCCTCCCTCTCTCCCTCCACCCAGTGAGGCCCCTTTGCCTGCCTCCCTCCCGCTACCCAGTGAGGCCCCTCTGCCAGCCTCCTCCCGCTACCCAGTGAGGCCCCTCTGCCAGCCTCCCTCCCGCTACCCAGTGAGGCCCCTCTGCCAGCCTCCCTCCCGCTACCCAGTGAGGCCCCTCTGCCAGCCTCCCTCCCGCTACCCAGTGAGGCCCCTCTGCCAGCCTCCCTCCCGCTACCCAGTGAGGCCCCTCTGCCTGCCTCCCTCCACCCAGTGAGGCCCCCTCCCTCCAGTGAGGCCTCTTTCTTCCTCCCCATCTATATGCAGTGAGGCCCCCTCCCTCCTTCCATCCAGTGAGGCCTCTCTCTCTCTCCCTCCCCATCTCTATCCAGTGAGGCCGCTCTCTCTCCCTCCCCATCTCTATCCAGTGAGGCCTCTCTCCCCCTCCCCATCTCTATCCAGTGAAGCCTCTCTCCCCCCCCTCATCTCTATCCAGTGAGGCCTCTCTCTCCCCTCCCCATCTCTATCCAGTGAGGCCTCTCTCTCTCCCTCCCCATCTCTATCCAGTGAGGCCTCTCTCTCTCCCTCCCCATCTCTATCCAGTGAGGCCTCTCTCTCTCCCTCCCCCCATCTCTATCCAGTGAGGCCTCTCTCTCTCCCTCCCTCCCCATCTCTATCCAGTGAGGCCTCTCTCTCTCCCTCCCCATCTCTATCCAGTGAGGCCTCTCTCTCCCCTCCCCATCTCTATCCAGTGAGGCCTCTCTCTCTCCCCCCCCCTCCCCATCTCTATCTAGTGAGGCCTCTCTCTCTCCCTCCCCCTCTCTATCCAGTGAGTCCCCCATCTCTCGCCCCTCTATCCAGTGAGGCCCCTCTGCCTGCCTCCTCTCTCCCTCCACCCAGTGAGGCCCCTCTGCCTGCCTCCCTCCCACTACCCAGTGAGGCCCCTCTGCCAGCCTCCCTCCACTACCCAGTGAGGCCCCTCTGCCAGCCTCCCTCCCGCTACCCAGTGAGGCCCCTCTGCCAGCCTCCCCCTCTACCCAGTGAGGCCCCTCTGCCTGCCTCCCTCCACATCTCTATCCAGAGAGGCCCCTCTCCCCTATCTCTATGCAGTGACGCCCCTCTCCCTCCCTCCCTCCCTCCCTCCCTCTCTCCCAGTGAGGCCCCTCTCCCCCATCCCTCCCCATCTCTATCCAGTGAGGCCCCTCTCCCTCCCTCCCCATCTCTATCCAGTGAGGCCTCCCTCCCTCCACCCAGTGAGGCCCCCTCCCTCCAGTGAGGCCTCTTTCTTCCTCCCCATCTATATGCAGTGAGGCCCCCCTCCCTCCTTCCATCCAGTGAGGCCTCTCTCTCTCCCTCCCCATCTCTATCCAGTGGGCGCTCTCTCCCCTCTCCATCTCTATCCAGTGAGGCCTCTCTCTCTCCCTCCCCATCTCTATCCAGTGAGGCCTCTCTCTCTCCCTCCCCATCTCTATCCAGTGAGGCCTCTCTCTCTCCCTCCCCATCTCTATCCAGTGAGGTCCTCTCTCTCTCTCCCCATCTCTATCCAGTGAGGCCTCTCTCTCTCTCCCCCCCATCTCTATCCAGTGAGGCCTCTCTCTCTCTCCCGCTCCATCTCTATCCAGTGAGGCCTCTCTCTCGCTCCCTCCCCATCTCTATCCAGTGAGACCTCTCTCTCCCCTCTCCATCTCTATCCAGTGAGGCCTCTCTCTCTCTCTCTCTCTCCTCCCCATCTCTATCCAGTGAGGCCTCTCTCTCCCCCTCCCCATCTCTATCCAGTGAGGCCTCTCTCCCCCTCCCCATCTCTATCCAGTGAGGCCTCTCTCTCCCCCTCCCCATCTCCATCTCTATCCAGTGAGGCCTCTCTCCCCCTCCCCATCTCTATCCAGTGAAGCCTCTCTCCCCCCCCCATCTCTATCCAGTGAGTCCCCCTCTCTCGCCCCTCTATCCAGTGAGGCCCCCATCTCTCGCCCCCCTCTATCCAGTGAGGACACTCTGCCCTCCCTCCATCCATCCAGTGAGGCCCCTCTGCCTGCCTCCCTCTCTCCCTCCACCCAGTGAGGCCCCTTTGCCTGCCTCCCTCCCGCTACCCAGTGAGGCCCCTCTGCCAGCCTCCCTCCCGCTACCCAGTGAGGCCCCTCTGCCTGCCTCCCTCCCGCTACCCAGTGAGGCCCCTCTGCCTGCCTCCCTCCCGCTAACCAGTGAGGCCCCTCTGCCTGCCTCCCTCTGCCTGCCTCCCTCCACCCAGTGAGGCCCCTCTGCCTGCCTCCCTCCACCCAGTGAGGCCCCTCTGCCTCCCTCCCTCCCCATCTCTATGCAGTGACGCCCCTCTCCCTCCCTCCCCTCTACCCAGTGAGGCCCCTCTCCCTCCATCCCCATCTCTATCCAGTGAGGCCCCTCCCCATCTCTATCCAGTGAGGCCTCCCTCCACCCAGTGAGGACCCCTCCCTCCAGTGAGGCCTCTTTCTTCCTCCCCATCTATATGCAGTGAGGCCCCCCCTCCCTCCTTCCATCCAGTGAGGCCTCTCTCTCTCTCCCTCCCCATCTCTATCCAGTGAGGCCGCTCTCTCTCCCTCCCCATCTCTATCCAGTGAGGCCTCTCTCTCTCCCTTCCCATCTCTATCCAGTGAGGCCTCTCTCTCTCTCCTCCCCATCTCTATCCAGTGAGGCCTCTCTCTCTCCCTCCCCATCTCTATCCAGTGAGGCCTCTCTCTCTCCCTCCCCATCTCTATCCAGTGAGGCCTCTCTCTCCCCCCTCCCCATCTCTATCTAGTGAGGCCTCTCTCTCTCCCTCCCCATCTGTATCCAGTGAGGCCTCTCTCCCCCTCCCCATCTCTATCCAGTGAAGCCTCTCTCCCCCTCCCCATCTCTATCCAGTGAGGCCTCTCTCCCCCCTCCCCATCTCTATCCAGTGAGGCTTCTCTCTCCCTCCCCCCTCTCTATCCAGTGAGTCCCCCCATCTCTCGCCCCTCTATCCAGTGAGGCCCCTCTGCCTGCCTCCCTCTCTCCCTCCACCCAGTGAGGCCCCTTTGCCTGCCTCCCTCCCACTACCCAGTGAGGCCCCTCTGCCAGCCTCCCTCCCACTACCCAGTGAGGCCCCTCTGCCAGCCTCCCTCCCCTCTACCCAGTGAGGCCCCTCTGCCTGCCTCCCCTCCCTCTACCCAGTGAGGCCCCTCTGCCTGCCTCCCTCCACCCAGTGAGGCCCCTCTGCCTCCCTCCCTCCCCCCAGTGAGGCCCCTCTGCCTCCCTCCCTCCCCATCTCTATCCAGTGAGGCCCCTCTCTCTGTCCTATCTCTATGCAGTGACGCCCCTCTCCCTCCCTCCCTCTACCCAGTGAGGCCCCTCTCCCTCCCTCCCCATCTCTATCCAGTGAGGCCCCTCTCCCTCCCTCCCCATCTCTATCCAGTGAGAGCTCCCTCCCTCCACCCAGTGAGGCCCCCTCTCCCTCCAGTGAGGCCTCTTTCTTCCTCCCCATCTATATGCAGTGAGGCCCCCCCTCCCTCCCTCCATCCAGTGAGGCCTCTCTCTCTCCCTCCCCATCTATATCCAGTGAGGCCTCTCTCTCCCCATCTCTATCCAGTGAGGCCCCCCTCCCTGTCCAGTGAGGCCTCGCTCTCTCCCTCCCTCCCTGTCCAGTGAGGCCTCGCTCTCTCCCTCCCTCCCTGTCCAGTGAGGCCTCGCTCTCTCCCTCCCTCCCTGTCCAGTGAGGCCTCGCTCTCTCCCTCCCTCCCTGTCCAGTGAGGCCTCGCTCTCTCCCTCCCTGTCCAGTGAGGCCTCGCTCTCTCCCTCCCTGTCCAGTGAGGCCTCGCTCCTGTCCAGTCCCACCCTGTCCAGTGAGGCCTCGCCAGTGAGGCCTCTCTCCCTCCCTGTCCAGTGAGGCCTCGCTCTCTCCCTCCCTGTCCAGTGAGGCCTCGCTCTCTCCCTCCCTGTCCAGTGAGGCCTCGCTCTCTCCTCCCTGTCCAGTGAGGCCTCGCTCTCTCCCTCCCTGTCCAGTGAGGCCTCGCTCTCTCCCTCCCTGTCCAGTGAGGCCTCGCTCTCTCCCTCCCTGTCCAGTGAGGCCTCGCTCTCTCCCTCCCTGTCCAGTGAGGCCTCGCTCTCTCCCTCCCTGTCCAGTGAGGCCTCGCTCTCTCCCTCCCTGTCCAGTGAGGCCTCGCTCTCTCCCTCCCTGTCCAGTGAGGCCTCTCTCCCCCTGCTCTCTCCCTCCCTGTCCAGTGAGGCCTCGCTCTCTCCCTCCCTGTCCAGTGAGGCCTCGCTCTCTCCCTCCCTGTCCAGTGAGGCCTCGCTCTCTCCCTCCCTGTCCAGTGAGGCCTCGCTCTCTCCCCCTCCCTGTCCAGTGAGGCCTCGCTCTCTCCCCAGTCCCTGTCCAGTGAGGCCTCGCTCTCTCCCTCCCTGTCCAGTGAGGCCTCGCTCTCTCCCTCCCTGTCCAGTGAGGCCTCGCTCTCTCCCTCCCTGTCCAGTGAGGCCTCGCTCTCTCCCTCCCTGTCCAGTGAGGCCTCGCTCTCTCCCTCCCTGTCCAGTGAGGCCTCGCTCTCTCCCTCCCTCCCTGTCCAGTGAGGCCTCGCTCTCTCCTCCCTGTCCAGTGAGGCCTCGCTCTCTCCCTCCCTGTCCAGTGAGGCCTCGCTCTCTCCCTCCCTGTCCAGTGAGGCCTCGCTCTCTCCCCTCCCTGTCCAGTGAGGCCTCGCTCTCCTGTCCAGTGAGGCCCTCCCTGTCCAGTGAGGCCTCGCTCTCTCCCTCCCTGTCCAGTGAGGCCTCGCTCTCTCCCTCCCTGTCCAGTGAGGCCTCGCTCTCTCCCTCCCTGTCCAGTGAGGCCTCGTCCAGTGAGGCCTCGCTCTCTCCCCCCTGTCCAGTGAGGCCTCGCTCTCTCCCTCCCTGTCCAGTGAGGCCTCGCTCCCTGTCTCCCTCCCTGTCCAGTGAGGCCTCGCTCTCTCCCTCCCTGTCCAGTGAGGCCTCGCTCTCTCCCTCCCTGTCCAGTGAGGCCTCGCTCTCTCCCTCCCTGTCCAGTGAGGCCTCGCTCTCTCCTCCCTGTCCAGTGAGGCCTCGCTCTCTCCTCCCTCCCTGTCCAGTGAGGCCTCGCTCTCTCCCTCCCTGTCCAGTGAGGCCTCGCTCTCTCCCTCCCTGTCCAGTGAGGCCTCGCTCTCTCCCTCCCTGTCCAGTGAGGCCTCGCTCTCTCCCCCTCCCTGTCCAGTGAGGCCTCGCTCTCTCCCTCCCTGTCCAGTGAGGCCTCGCTCTCTCCCTGTCCAGTGAGGCTGTCCAGTGAGGCCTCGCTCTCTCCCTCCCTGTCCAGTGAGGCCTCGCTCTCTCCCTCCCTGTCCAGTGAGGCCTCGCTCTCTCCCTCCCTCCCTGTCCAGTGAGGCCTCGCTCTCTCCCTCCCTGTCCAGTGAGGCCTCGCTCTCTCCCTCCCTGTCCAGTGAGGCCTCGCTCTCTCCCTCCCTGTCCAGTGAGGCCTCGCTCTCTCCCTCCCTGTCCAGTGAGGCCTCGCTCTCTCCCTCCCTGTCCAGTGAGGCCTCGCTCTCTCCCTCCCTGTCCAGTGAGGCCTCGCTCTCTCCCTCCCTGTCCAGTGAGGCCTCGCTCTCTCCCTCCCTGTCCAGTGAGGCCTCGCTCTCTCCCTCCCTGTCCAGTGAGGCCTCGCTCTCTCCCTCCCTGTCCAGTGAGGCCTCGCTCTCTCCCTCCCTGTCCAGTGAGGCCTCGCTCTCTCCCTCCCTGTCCAGTGAGGCCTCGCTCTCTCCCTCCCTGTCCAGTGAGGCCTCGCTCTCTCCCTCCCTGTCCAGTGAGGCCTCGCTCTCTCCCTCCCTGTCCAGTGAGGCCTCGCTCTCTCCCTCCCTGTCCAGTGAGGCCTCGCTCTCTCCCTCCCTGTCCAGTGAGGCCTCGCTCTCTCCCTCCCTATCCAGTGAGGCCTCGCTCTCTCCCTCCCTATCCAGAGAGGCCTCGCTCTCTCCCTCCCTATCCAGAGAGGCCTCGCTCTCTCCCTCCCTATCCAGTGAGGCCTCGCTCTCTCCCTCCCTGTCCAGTGAGGCCTCGCTCTCTCCCTCCCTATCCAGTGAGGCCTCGCTCTCTCCCTCCCTATCCAGTTTTTTTTGTCCCATCCCTGTACTTATCTCCTCTCATTCTATTGCTTCACCTCAGTCTCAATATTTAACAGCTTGCCTTGCCATGGACCTGCTGCCTTTCAATAAACCATCAGGGTCACAGACTGTTTATTATTCACCAGTCAGTTAAGGTGGCATGCAGCTAAGAGATCAGTCTGCAGTGCCCGGGAGCCTTTCCCGTACTTCCTGTGGGTCAAAGGTGATACGTCGTGTCGAGCTACCTTTTCCATGACCTAAATAACACTTTGCATTAGATCACAAGCACATTACCTATCCTGCTTTTTCAGACCAGTGTAAAAGAAGGAGATGAAGCCATATCAGACTATTGAGATACTAAATGTGTGTAAAAAATATGTGCATAAAAAGAGATTGTCGTCCATGTCTGAAGTGGACTAAAATGGAGGGTAGACCTTCTCGCTCTTCTTCCACGGCTGACCTTTTCAAATCTACGCATCATACCGTGTACGTGGCATTGTTCCTACAACTACGATTTGACCAAAGTGCGACACTCACAACTGGAGGACGAGCACCATCTCAGCGGCCATCTCGTAGACCTGGTGCAGGTTGACCACCCGCTGGCTGGCCGTGGCGAGCTCCAGAACGGCCACCTCGTGGATGATCTCCAGCCTGCAGTCCTGGCCCTTCCTCCTCTTCCTCATGAACTTGGCGGCGTACTCCTGGCCCGTGCACTTCTCCACACACTTCCTGACCACCGCAAACTTCCCCCTGAGGAGAAGCACAGGCAGAGAGAAGAGGGTGCTGGGTGAAATTTATATTTCACTGAAAAGTTGTTTCAGTACAGAGAATAAGGTAGGCTTTTCCAGACACTTTCTAGTCTAATGTCATCTACAATAGAGAAGGTTTATATGTGCACCATTCAAGATATTCTAAGGCCTTTTAACTAGCTCTGTAACTATGGTAACTGAAGGCCGTTCATCACTTGGCATGACAAGTTGACTATATGACCTAGTTTCACTGACCCAATAGGGCAATACGGACTTTCTAACAATTCACAAGAATGACACAAAGCCACAAATGAATGTTAAGAGTTCAGTCTGGAGAAACTAAAGGAAGTCATCACAGTGTCTCTCATTAGATCTGCATGATGTTACAAATCAAAATGAACCGATGAACAAGCAGTGGATTCACATACAAATGTGTACACACAGGCAGAAATGTTTTTCGTAGAACCCTTTCATCTGTGAGAAGAGACGTGTGTGTGTGTGTGTGTGTGTGTGATGATGAGAGAGAGGTGTTGTAGTGATCCTGAGACCAGCACACTTAACGTTGGATCTGAACATCCCTTTGTCTCCTTGGCATTTCTGCAGGATGAAGTCATCTCCCGTCCCCAGAACCCGAGTTGGCCCTTTTTCTCACCGCTACAGCCGTCTGCTTTGTGGCGCTGACCCACTTTGAATGTGGACTATGAAGGGGTAGGGGCCTGGACTGGTGTGAAAAACACACAGTGAGCGGCTGTGTTTCAAATGGCAACCTATTCCCTTATGAGGTGCACTACTTTTGATTAGGGTCCATAAGTAGATCTGGTCAAAAGTATACAGGGAACATGGTGCCATTAGGGACACAGAGTGTGTGTGGGCCTTGCAGAGAGAAAGCAGTGTATAAAGATGACACGCCAACATCAACTCCCCTCTCGGCTACCAAGAATGCAGCCAAATGCTCTAATACACTGAACCAATGGTCCCATTATTGTCTGACCTCATTGTAAGAGGATATGACAACACAACCTCAGGTTCTAAAATGTGTAGCAGAGACATTTAAATGCCAAGTAGAAACAGTGTAGGCTACAGGGATACCGTTTGCCTACTTTACTTTCCATGCGAAGGCAACATAACTTTTATTTACACTTTATAGTACAATGGTATTGACTTAACCTCTAAGGAGGAAGTATTTGCGGGACAAGGAAAGGTTCTTTGAAACAGAGGTTTGCAGTGGAAAAGTCAGAGCTCTCCGGAGCCAGACAACTCTCTTATCAAACAGGTCTGAAGAATGATTTACCGGCCGAGGTGACTTGAGGCTGATAAACAGAGTTGTGTGAGTAATAACCATGCACGCACGCACACACGGATTTACGACTCACGCCGGAACATGGTGGCAGTTGAGAAAAGTCAGAGCGATTGACCTCTGGAAGTGCCAGAGCTGCCAAAGGGTGGAGAGTAAACATCCACCTAAACATCATTTCCATGACCTTAGCTCCTCTCATCCAAGCCTTAGATTTTGAAAATCTGAACCACATATCACCTGGTCCTCCTCGTATCCGCCACCTTCATCCCTCCTTGCACACTCAGATAAATGGTGTAAGACCATGTTCAACATCTACCTTAAAGAAGACAGTGGCCTTGAAGGTTGAGCCTGGGAGCTGTCAAATATCTCAGGTTGTCCTTACTGTCAGATTGTGTAAGGGGGTGGGCACATCCTCCCAGTTCTCATGAAAGTAGTGTCAACCAGCCTGCATCATGAGCAACACAGCCATGACATGCGAGAGACTGGGCAGCAAAGAGGGATGCGAGAGACTGGGCAGCAAAGAGGGACAGATCTGACTAGAAGTCGACCGATTAATCAGCATGGCCGATTAATTGGGGCCGATTTAAAGTTTTCATAACAATCAGTGATCGCCATTTTTGGACGCCGATTACATTGCACTGCGTGGCTGGCTGACCACCTGTTACGCAAGTGCAGCAAGGAGCCAGGGTAAGGTGCTAGCTAGCATTAAACTTAATTTATAAAAAACAATCAATCTTAACATAATCCCTAGTTAACTACACATGGTTGATCATTTTACTAGTTTAACTAGCTTGTCCTGCATTGCAAATAATCAATGCGGTGCCTGTTAATTTATCATCGAATCACAGCCTACTTCGCCAAACAGGTGATGACTTAACAAGCGCATTCGCAAAAAAAGCACTGTCGTCGCACCAATGTACCTAACCATAAACATCAATGCCTTTCTTAAAATCAATACACAAGTATATATTTTTCAACCTGCATATTTAGTTCAAATAAATGTTAGCAGGCAATATTAGCTCGGGAAATTGTGTCACTTCTCTTGCATTCAGAGCAAACAGAGTCAGGGTATATGCAGCAGTTTGGGCCGCCTGGTTCGTTGCGAACTGTGTAAAGACCATTTCTTCCTAACAAAGACCGTAATTAATTTGCCAGAATTGTACATAATTATGACATAACATTGAAGGTTGTGCAATGTAAAATAAATATTTAGACTTATGGATGCCAGCCGTTTGATAAAATACGTTACGGTTCCGTGAAAGAATAAACATTTTGTTTTCGAAATGATAGTTTCCGGATTTGACCATATTAATGATTAAAGGCTCGTATTTGTGTGTTTATTATATTATAATTAAGTCTATGATAGAGCAGTCTGACTGACCGGTGGTAGGCAGCAGCAGGCTCGTAAGCACTCATTCAAACAGCAGCTCTTAACAATGCTGGGATGCAAAGCCCTGTTTATGACTTCAAGCCTATCAACTCCAGAGATTAGGCTGGCAATACTACAGTGCCTATAAGAACCTCCAATAGTCAAAGGGATATGAAATACAAGTGGTAGAGAGAAATAGTCCTATATCTCCTATAATAACTACAACCTAAAACTTATCTGGGAATATTGAAGACTCATGTTAAAAGGAACCATCAGCTTTCATATGTTCTCATATTCTGAGCAAGGAACTTAAACGTCAGCTTTCTTACATGGCACATATTGCACTTCTACAACACTGTGTTTTTGCATTATTTAAACCAAATTGAGCATGTTTCATTATTTGAGATTAAATTGATTTTAATGTATTATATTAAGTTAAAATGAAAGTGTTCATTCAGTATTGTTGTAATTGTCATTATTACATACACACATAAAATAAATAAATAGCCCGATTAATCGGTATCTGCTTTTTTTGGTCCTGTAATAAAATCGGTATCAGTATTGCCGTTGAAAAATCATAGTCGGTCGACCTCTAGATCAGACCCAAGAGAAAACACAAGCAAGAGACTAATGAGAAGTCCAGTTTAGTCATGCCTGCCTAACGCCACCATGCCGAGTGTCATTGTCATGTTGTCGGGGCAGGAGTGGAAGCAGACTGGAAGAAATTGCGTCTGGAGTTGGTTTTGCCCTCCAGAGAAACAGGCAGTAAATGTCTGCTGAGCGCCTTAGACTAGATTGGCATAGGAATTGTGACAGACAACTATGCCGTAGCTGGTCAAAACGATGCACTTCCTGATGTAATATGGTCAGTGTTTTTAGTCCTGTTTTGAGTCGTGAATATTCTAACACACCATTGAGAGAGAGAGGGAGAGAAAGAGCCTGGGCCTCGGGGGGGTGCTGATCTGAGCTCATGTGAGAGTCATGGGCCTGGAAGATTGTGCTGGGGCTCTAGGCTCTCCAGCTTTATTCCCTCTTGTCCTTACATTCTCAATCCCACTCTGTCCAGCCACGCACAGATTTACTACATACAGCTGCCTTTCCCTTGCAGAAACACTCACACAAGAAAGAAAAATGTAGAGACTGGAGGATGAAGAAAGAAAAAGCCATGCTCTTTGGCTTGTGCTGAACTCATCAAGTCCACAGACTTGCCTTAATGCGTTGGATCAGGCTAAATATCTGAGGAGTTTGAGGATGTGGCGGACAGAGGCGTTTGTTATTGTCTGTGGCCAGTGTGACAGGGCTGTGACAAAGTAAGAGCAACGTGACAAGGTCAGCGAGAACATGAGGCACGTAGAGGCAAGGAGAACCACTGACTCTATATTTGTGAACACCTTGTCAACCATCCGAACCAGGAGGAAAGACGCACTTGGTAGCTGCAGGAAGGCACTTGACATTAGCTTGTGAAAATCCTTCGGAGGGAGGGGTCTCCTTATAGTCACAGCATCCAATGACAGGAATGCAGGGAGCAGACGTAATCTCTTGCATTCATAACATCTTAACGGGCTGCGTCTAATCAATCAAGTTCAGAGGAAATAGTTTGTGCTATAAGGAACCTTCCGGGCCTTTGAAACTAGCTAAAGAGCAGGTCTAATAGGCTTTCGCCACACTTGACTGCATGGCTGAGGCATTCCTTCATACCTCTGCCACCACCGATACTCTAATCCAGCCCCTGCTGTCGTAAGATTGGTTTCCTAAAAACTTGAAAGCCCCGGAGCTCTGTACGGTCCAGAGGCGTGTTAAGCGAATTGTCTTATGTAAAAATAAAAAATGAATAAAAAAAACAGTGCCATAGATGAGGTGTTTGTGGTGTAGCGTGGTGGCAGGGGTGCGAACCAGCCCTAGCCTAATGAAAACCCTCACAGCAGCCTCGTCCTGTCCCGTCTGGCCACTCACCCGCTGTGAGTAATAATACTTTGGATCAGAGGCATTGGCATCAACGCTGTGTGAAGTTCATCAAGTCGGCCATGAATCTTTGCTATGCTTAGGGAGGACAGGAGGTCTAGGCCTGCCTGGAATGTTCCATGTGTCATTCCAAAGGAGACAAGTAGCCTATTTTGATTTATATTATAGCTGGGCAACTATCTGCATGGGATTGAGGAGAAAACAGAGTCTACCATCAATGCTAGCAGTGCACAATATACTAAATATTCCAAGTTCAGCTAACACACACAAGCCATTGATTTAGGGCTTGTGTACATGCTTGCTGGAGAGACTGGTTGCGACTGGGACTCTGGTACCTTTAAAACAGACCACAGCCTTTCTCCAGTCATGTCAGCACATTTCCAAAGCCTGTGTCCAAACACAGACAACACCCCTTTCATGTGTGCAGACACCAGGGGTGACTGCTGGGTCAATGTAAAGGAACAGTTCGATTCAGAACAGATGGCTTGGCCGTTTATGCACAAAGATAAATGGCTCAAAACCACTGGACTTCGTCAAGTGGCAGTAAGTTTCCTTTTTAATTTTTTTTATTTTTACAAAAACTGTGAAACTAGTCTGAACGTGGCACCTCTGCTTTGGTCCATTTGAGCTTTTGGCTGAAGTTTCCTTATTTATAATTTATCACACCCAGGTTCCTGACCCATGCTCATTGAAATTAATGGACATATTTTTCCCATACACATTTTTGCAGTGGCAGGCGTCCAAGCAGAAGATTCATTTAATATAACAGGGCTATGCTGCAGGCGGTGTGCCAGAGCTGTTTGCATGCCAAGAGCTGAATGGTTTGTCTCCTTTTCTATATGAAAAGATTCCACACAGTAGCCTCTCAGAAATTCTGAACAAGCCCTTGAGGGGGGAAAGTCAGCTCATTGCAAGTATGTAAGGTAACTTACAGGTTAAAAAAGGTGGAATGTTAGGAATCTAACATCTCTTTTCTCAGTTGAGTGGCCAAACTGTAGGAGGGGGCTTGAGATAAAGCTGCTGACAGATCTCAACTGTCAGCTTTATTGAATTAACCTCGGCAAGATCGCACCCTCTAAATGGCCTCTGCATAGGCCCAATTTTTGAGAGTGACACAGTTGGTATGGGTAGAGTGACACTTCATCAGGTAGCTGTAAATCTGATGGATGCTGACAGTAAATTAGAGTGGCTCTGACAGACAGATGCTTAAAGATGATGTGAGCCCACTTTGGACTTTGACCACCTGTTAAACCGTGGAAATAAAGTTGTTGCTATGTTGGTCGTACACTGATGGAGTGGCCAGGTCATCTAACTGGTAGGTGTCAAACTCTCAAGTCACTGTGCGTACGGTACAAACCTTCTGCGCGTCATCCCATTTCTGACACCATTGTGCCAAGGAAATTACAGACAATCAACACTTCACAGAGTGGTGCAGATGACATCCGCAATTTGGTGGCTTCAAGTTGAGAGGCCTTCCATTGTCGTCATTCGTCTCACAGATAACTGCAAAGCCTGGACAGATGGATTCATTCTATCTGCAGTAGCAGACAAGTGGTCTACGCAGACTAAAGGAGCTCTCGTCTACCATCTGCAGCCACTCCTCTAAAAGGTTGAAAGGTATTACTTTAATCCCTCCCGCCAAAACTATTCTCATCAATGGAATCAGATCTAAACAGTGCAAAAAGAGAACGCAGCCCGGGAATATTGTGGCCAGTTTATAGAGTCTATAAAAATGCAGACAGGGTCTCCAAGTTGGCAGAGGCGTTGACAGGATACCAAAAGTCAGACTATGGCAGTGCCCTCAGATGGCAGAAAGAGAGAAGGCTCTAAGCCAGGGGATCCAGCCTGGCAGCAGGGCCGCTTCCTCCAGCTGTTGCCCATGGGAGAACGTGAACCGTGTTTTTAATGCATTTTAAGTATGTTGTGGAAATGGGTCCCTAGACTCACTACAAACAAAAATCACTTTATATGGGGGGTATTTGTCCGCCTGCTTAGTTCTGTCAATATTATGGCAACCAGGTGCACTTTGGCTAATCAACTACTTTTGTTACAGATTTTTGACTTATTTTTTAAAACAGGCTTGTAGTTTCACCAGAGTGTCCAGAGTAAGCGCGGCCATCTCTCAAAGAGCTCCATTAATCATCAACGGGCGCACGGAGAGTGAGCCTCAAGCAATTAGGTAGTGGCTGCTTTTGACAGGAGGAAAGCCTCATCACCATTAGAACAAAAAGCAAGGCAGAGCTCCTATTGACCGACCCCTCGTTTTCCCCCAATAAGAACAGGGCCTCTGAGCTCTTACCAGCGCATGGACTGAAACCAGAGGTATGTTTACTCTGCGTCTATGACATGAGGGAATAAGGAACTCTGACATGTGACCCCTGTACGGAAAGAGAGGGACAGAGAGAGAAAGAGGTTGCCTATTCCCATGCTCTTTGCACACAGGACATTTTCTGAATACCTTGGGAAAGGGCATTATTGCCTCATCACCATCCCCTGGGCGGCCTGTTTCAAAACCCACCGGCTCAGGCTCCGTTCCACGGAGGTTAATGGCCCACAGAAGATGTGGTTCGCTCGCCACGCCTTTGTGGAGATGAATGATTTCCGTACTCGGGTTGGACTTCATTGCCCGGCTTTTTTTCTCTCGCCACAGCTCAGTACATGTGAAAGGACATGACAAATTGGGTCTGCTGAGCGAGCAAGGAAACACGATAACGCGTAGCACCTCTAATCTGTGAGAGAGAGAAAATGGCTAGTGCTAATAGTTCATATGAAACAGATTAGGCCCGGTTGATGATGGAAACGTGCGATTCCTTGGTGAGGTGTGTCACAGTTGTAGTCGGGGAGGGCCGTGACCCACAGGAAGTTCTATCAACTTAAGTAGATTGCTTTGAAGGCGGGAGAGGAAGTATAGCATGACATACCCCCCTCCATGCGCTTCCCCTCATCTCCTGACACGAGAGAGTGAGGGATCTCGCTGATGGGGTTCAATAACAAACTTGGCTTTCACATGCCCTCCGCCCCTCCTTTCTCCGCGGTTGGTTGTTTCCAAGGCGCTCAGCAGATGTTGCCACCGGCCCGGCCGCGAGACCCAAACAACGTGAAAAGCCAGGCCGATGATGTCATGGAATCCTGCCTGATTGTCAAGACACAGAGATCCTTTCTGTGAGAACCAGAGGGGGAGGTTTGGTTCAAAACATGAAGGGGAGGGGTTGGGACTGGGGAGTGTGGGTGAAAGGGACCCCACAGCACACATCCGACAGACACACAGGATCATCCAGAGAGAAGACCCCCCCTACTAGGACCCTGAGAGCTATCCCAAGGACGTGGATGCTGCATCACCGCCTGCTGTAACTGCAGTCTAATCCTTCAGGACGATTCCCAGGACAGCAAATAAATATGACACACTCAGTCAATGATGACAGAGATTTTTTTCTCCCTTGATGAGACACTGAAGGCTCCACTGACCACTGGATTTCTTCACACATTTGGGGGGGAGAGAGGCGCAGCGGTCTAAAGCAATGCATTGCAGTGCTAGAGGCGTCACTACAGACCCGGGTTCGATCGCGGGCTGTATCACAACCGGCCACAAGTGGTCCAGCGTCAATGTAAATAAGAATTAAGGGAAGGTTTGGCAGGGTAGTCCGTCCATTGTAAATAAGAATGTTCTTAACTGACTTGGCTAGTTAAATAGATAAAAACAAAATATATACAGTTGAAGTTGGAAGTTTACATGCAATTAGGTTGGAGTCATTAAAACTCATTTTTCAACCACTCCACAAATTTCTTGTTAACAAACAGTTTTGGCAAGTCAGTTAGGACATCTACTTTGTCCATGACAAGTAATTTTTCCAACAATTGTTTAGACAGATTATTTCACTTATAATTCACTGTATCACAATTCCAGTGAGTCAGAAGTTTACATACACTAAGTTGACTGCGCCTTTAAACAGTTGGAAAATTCCAGAAAATAATGTCATGGCTTTAGAAGTTTCTGATAGGCTAATTGACATAATTTGAGTCAATTGGCGGTGTACCTGTGGATGTATTTCAAGGCCTACCTTCAAACTCAGTGCCTCTTTGCTTGACATCATGGGAAAATCTAAAGAAATCAGCCAAGACCTCAGAAAAAAATTGTAGACCTCCACAAGTCTGGTACATCCTTGGGAGCAATTTCAAAATGCCTGAAGGTACCACGTTCATCTGTACAAACAATAGTACGCAAGTATAAACATCATGGGACCACGCAGCCGTCATACCGCTCAGGAAGTAGACACGTTCTGTCTCCTAGACATGAACGTACTTTGGTGCGAAAAGTGCAAGTCAATCCAAGAACAACAGCAAGGACCTTGTGAAGATGCTGGAGGAAACAGGTACAAAAGTATCTATATCCACATTAAAACGAGTGCTATATCGACATAACTTGAAAGGCCGCTCAGCAAGGAAGAAGCCACTGCTCCAAAACCACCGTAAAAAAAGCCAGACTACGGTTTGCAACTGCTCAATCCTATAGAAAATTTGTGGAAAGAACTGAAAAAAACGTGTGCAAGCAAGGAGGCCTATAAACCTGACTCAATTACACCAGCTCTGTCAGGAGGAATGGGCCAAAATTCACCCAACTTAATGTGGGAAGCTTGTGGAAGGCTACCTGAAACAATTTAAAGGCAATGCTACCAAATACTAATCGAGTGTATGTAACCTTCTGATCCACTGGGAATATGATGAAATAAATTACTCTACTATTATTCTGACATTTCACATTCTTAAAATAAAGTGGTAATCCTAACTGACCTAAGACAGGGAATTTTTTACTATGATTACATGTCAGGAATTATGAAAAATTGAGTTTAAATGTATTTGGCTGAGGTGTATGTAAACTTCCGACTTCGACAGTATATGCATACAAATACATATATACAGTGGGGCAAAAAAGTATTTAGTCAGCCACCAATTGTGCAAGTTCTCCCACTTAAAAAGATGAGGCCTGTATTTTTCATCATAGGTACACTTCAACTATGACAGACAAAATGAGGAAAAGAAATCCAGAAAAATCACATTGTAGGATTTTTAATGAATTTATTTGCAAATTATGGTGGAAAATAAGTATTTGGTCAATAACAAAAGTTTCTCAATACTTTGTTATATACGCTTTGTTGGCAATGACAGAGGTCAAATGTTTTCTGTAAGTCTTAGGTTTTCACACACTGTTGCTGGTATTTTGGCCCATTCCTCCATGCAGATCTCCTCTAGAGCAGTGATGTTTTGGGGCTGTTGCTGGGCAACACGGACTTTCAACTCCCTCCAAAGATTTTCTATGGGGTTGAGATCTGGAGACTGGCTAGGCCACTCCAGGACCTTGAAATGCTTCTTACGAAGCCACTCCGTTGCCCGGGCAGTGTGTTTGGGATCATTGTCATGCTGAAAGACCCAGCCACGTTTCATCTTCAATGCCCTTGCTGATGGAAGGAGGTTTTCACTCAAAATCTCATGATACATGGCCCCATTCATTCTTTCCTTTACACGGATCAGTCGTCCTGGTCCCTTTGCAGAAAAACAGCCCCGAAGCATGATGTTTCCATCCCCATGCTTCACAGTAGGTATGGTGTTCTTTGGATGCAACTCAGCATTCTTTGTCCTCCAAACACGACGAGTTGAGTTTTTACCAAAAAGTTATCTTTTGGTTTCATCTGACCATATGACATTCTCCCAATCTTCTTCTGGATCATCCAAATGCTCTCTAGCAAACATCTGACAGGCCTGGACTTGTACTGGCTTAAGCAGGGGGACATGTCTGGCACTGCAGGATTTGAGTCCCTGGAGGCGTAGTGTGTTACTGATGGTAGGCTTTGTTACTTTGGTCCTAGCTCTCTGCAGGTCATTAACTAGGTCCCCCCGTGTGGTTCTGGGATTTTTGCTCACCGTTCTTGTGATCATTTTGACCCCACGGGGTGAGATCTTGCGTGGAGCCCCAGATCGAGGGAGATTATCAGTGGTCTTGTATGTCTTCCATTTCCTAATAATTTCTCCCACAGTTGATTTCTTCAAACCAAGCTGCTTACCTATTGCAGATTCAGTCTTCCCAGCCTGGTGCAGGTCTACAATTTTGTTTCTGGTGTCCTTTGACAGCTCTTTGGTCTTGGCCATAGTGGAGTTTGGAGTGTGACTGTTTGAGGTTGTGGACAGGTGTCTTTAATACAGATAACAAGTTCAAACAGGTGCCATTAATACAGGTAATGAGTGGAGGACAGAGGAGTCTCTTAAAGAAGAAGTTACAGGTCTGTGAGAGCCAGAAATCTTGCTTGTTTGTAGGTGACCAAATACTTATTTTCCACCATAATTTGCAAATAAATTCATTAAAAATCCTACAATGTGATTTTCTGGATTTTTTTTCTAATTATGTCTGTCATAGTTGAAGTATACCTATGATGAACATTACAGGCCTCTCTCAACTTTTTAAGTGGGAAAACTTGCACAATTGGTGGCTGACTAAATACTTTTTTGCCCCACTGTATGTGTATCTGTGGTATGTATGTATGTATGTATGTATGTATGTATGTATGTATGTATGTATGTATGTATGTATGTATGTATGTATGTATGCATATACACACCAAAAATTGGATGTGAAAAGAAAATACAAAAAAACATTTGTCATACAGCCCTTTGTCATGTGTACAGGCTGTAACTTTGGCATAGGGCTGAAACTATGTGAAGAACTGAATACCCTAATGGATATTATAGGCCTAACCTACTTTTATTAATTAGAGCAGGCCTGGAAAGATCCAAAAGAGAGGAAGTGATGTGGAAATAAATGTGATGGATTTCACCAGAGAGAACAGTAGTGCTCGTACTACCCACTCTTTCTTCTCTATATTTAAAACAGTGGGTTATTTTGATTTCATTAGTATGCTGTCTGAGGCATGTGATTGTTCCTGTTATTAAACCAGCACTCTTTTAACAGTAACCATGGTAAGGAAAAGGCTTCAGACTGAAAAGCTCTAAATATTTAGTCTAGTTTAGTCTTTTTGTTTGTTTTTCCAAGGCTTTCTTTTACACCACCTATTAGCCCTGTTACAAACCTAGGCTAATTCCTTGAAATTTGTTGACAAACTAAACTACAAATGGTTGCACACTTATACAACGAGTACAGCCTTCAAGCTACCTACAACATTACATGGCCAAAAGGTACTGTATGTGGACACCCCTTCAAAATCAGTGGATTCGGCTATTTCAGCCACAGCCATGAAATTAAAAAAACAAACATTGGCAATAGAACGGTCCGTACTGAAGAACTCAGTGAATTTCAACGGGGCACAGTCATAGGATGCCACCTTCCCAATAAGTCAGTTCATAACATTTCTGCCCTGCCCTGTTATTGTGAAGTGAAAATGTCAGGAGCAACAACGGCTCAGCCGCGAATTGGACACACAAGCTCACAGAACGGGACTGCAGAGTGCTGAAGCGCTTATCGCATAAAAATCGCCAGTCCTCGGTTGTAACACTCACTACGGAGTTCCAAACTTCCTCTGGAAGCAACGCCAGCACAAGAACTGTTCGTTGGGAGCTTCATGAAATGGGTTTCCATGGCCCGAGCAGCCACACACAAGCCTAAGATCACCCTGCACAATAGCAAGCATCAGCTGGAGTGGTGTAAAGCTCACCGCCATTGGACTCTGGAGCAGGGGACATGCATTCTCTGGAGTGATGAATCACGCTTCACCATCTGACAGTCCAACGGTTTAATCTGGGATTGGCGGATGCCAAGAGAACACTAGCTGCCCGAATGCATGGTGCCAACTGTAAAGTTTGGTGGAGGAATAATAATGGCCTGGGGCTGTTTTCACGGTTCGGGCCTAGGCCCCTTAGTTCCAGGGAAGGGACATCTTAAGAATACAGCATACAGGTACATTCCAACTTTGTGGCAATAGTTCAGGGAAGGCCATTTCCTGTTTCAGCATGACAATGCCCCCGTATACAAAGCGAGGTCCATACAGAAACATTTCATGAATTGGAATGCCGGCTGTGAGCCAGGCCTAACATGCTGACCACACAGCTCACATGGCGTGCCCGAACGTTGCAAAAATAAAATGTACACATACAGTTGAAGTTGGAAGTTTACATACGCTTAGGTTGGAGTCATTAAAAGTCATTTTTCAACCACTCCAAATTTCTTGTTAACAAACTATACTTTTGGCAAATCTACTTTATGCATGACAAGTCATTTTTCCAACAATTGTTTACAGACAGATTTCACAAAACTGACTTTAAACTTCTGACTTCAATTGTACATATTATTTCATCTACACTGTTCACAAGTGTATGCGAAGCCAGGTGATAAAAGAATCCTGCCTCTCCCATTACTCCAGTGCTAGCCTCTCTACACTGGCTTCCTGTTAAGGCTAGGGCTGACTTCAAGGTTTTACTGCTAACCTACAAAGCATTACGGTTTGGTCCTGCCGTAGCTACCTACGCATACGCTACGGTCACAAGATGCAGGCCTCCTTACTGTCCCTAGAATTTCTAAGCAAACAGCTGGAGGCAAGGCTTTCTCCTATAGAGCTCAATTTTTATGGAATGACCTGCCTATCCATGTGAGAGACGCAGACTCGGACTCTACCTTTAAGTCTTTATTGAAGACTCATCTCTTCAGTAGGTCCTATGATTGAGTGTAGTCTGGCCCAGGCGTGCGAAGGTGAACGGAAAGGCACTGGAGCGACGAACCGCCCTTGCCTGGCCAGTTCCCCTCTCTCCACTGGGATTCTTTGCCTCTAACCCTATTTTGGGGGCAGAGACACTGGCTTACTGGTGCTCTTCCATGCCGTCCATAGGAGGGGTGCGTCACTTGAGTGGGTTGAGTCACTGACATGATCTTCCTGTCCGGGTTGGCGCACCCCTTGGGTTCGTGCCGTGGGGGAGATCTTCGTGGGCTATGCTCGGTCTTGTCTCCGAGTAGTAAGTTGGTGGTTGAAGATATCCCTCTAGTGGTGTGGGGGCTGTGCTTTGGCAAAATGGGTGGGGTTATATCCTGCCTGTTTGGCCCTGTCCAGGGCCATCGTCGAACGGGGCCACAGTGTCTCCCGAACCCTCCTGTCTCAGCCTCCAGTATTTATGCTGCAATAGTTTGTGTCGGGGGGCTAGAGTCAGTCTGTTATATCTGGAGTATTTCTCATGTCTCATTCAGTGTCCTGTGTGAATTTAAGCTCTAACGCCAACTCTGAATGAACGGCTATGAAAAGTCAACTGACATTTACTCCTGAGGTGCTGACCTGTTGCACCCTCTACAACCACTGTTATTATTATCATCATTATCATCATTATCATCATTTGACCCTGCTGGTCATCTATGAACGTTTCAACATCTTGGCCATGTTCTGTAATAATCTCCACCCGGCACAGCCAGAGGAGGACTGGCCACCCCTCAGAGCCTGGTTCCTCTCTAGGTTTCTTCCTAGGTTCTGGACTTTCTAGGGAGTTTTCCCTAGCCACCGTGCTTCTACATCTGCAATGCTTGCTGTTTGGGGGTTTAGGCTGGGTCTCTGTACAGCACTTTAAGACATCGGCTGATGTAGAAAGTGCTTTATAAATCTTAGCAGCGTCCACATACTTTTGGCCATGTAGTGCATTTGCCCAGTGAATTCATTGGAACCTCGGCCTGAGACACAATTGAGCTATTTCAATACCACGTTGAAAACGGCAGCCGAGTTCAACGCTCGACGATGAGTTCGTAACTAGAAAAGGACATTCTTCCAAAATGACACGGGGGCTCTCTTTTTTTTTTTACATGGCCAGGTCCTCTTACAGCTAATGGGGTTCATTTTGATGACTCATTTTGATGACTCGCTAAGCCTTGGTTCTGGTGTTGATCCATGCGGACAGGGAGTTTCCCCCAGAGCAGGAGGCCTGTGGAATTCTGTAGGGCTGGGCCGGCCACCACTAGGCCGGCCACCGCTAGGCCCTGCAATTATCTACATGCAAGAGTATGAAAATCACAGGACCGCGGGGATCGCACTTCACACCACTGTGCTCAGTTCAGAGGGATACAGACAGAATGTTCTCAGAGCTTTCGTCTTTCATGCTTTATCGTCAGTGTGCAAAAAAACACAGGCCTCTGTATATTTCTCTACGTCTGTAACTGCATTGAAAGAGATACACTCAGTGATGGTAAAATACAGTAACTTTGTAGCAACATGCAGAAAACACTAAAACACAGGTCCCATGTGCACAACTGAAATCTAGTTCCAGGCTGAATTTACAGGTTCATAATCTCATGGCGGTTGGCGTACTAACAAAAAAGCAATCCAGCCAAATGATATGAGAAATCTGGAATCTGGACAGCTTAGCAGGGTTATTAGTCAAGTGCTTACTTCAGCATTACAGCCAGATAACTTCATTAAATCACATTATTTACAGGAATTTGATACAAGGCCAACCCAAACAAACAGATTACATCTAAACTAGGCTCAGGCTAGAGCCTCAATTGAGGCATACAGACAGACAGCGATGGTAATTTAATGTCCCTGGTAAAAGTCTAATGGTCCAAATACCACTAGTGAAGCAAAGACACTGCCAAATCTAACAAATTGTGAACCGTCATTCAACTCCAGCTAACTCCATGACATCCATGCCTTATGTCAGGGTTCCCCAACCGGCAGCCCACAGGTCATTCTATTTGGCCCCCCAAGTTTTCTGAGCAAAGTAATATACGGTGCATTCGGAAAGTATTGAGACCCTTTGACTTTTTCCACATTGTGTTACAGCCTTATTCAAAAAATGTCATCTACATACAATAGCCCATAATGGCAAAGCAAAAACAGGATTTTTGACATTTTTGCAAATGTGAAATATGTGAACAAACTGAAACCCTTTACTCAGTACTTTGTTGAAGCACCTTTGGCAGAGATCACAGCCTCAAGTCTTCTTGGGTAAGACGCTACAAGCTTGGCACACCTGTATTTGGGGAGTTTCTCCCATTCTTCTCTGCAGATGCTCTCAATCTGTGTCAGGTTGGATGGGGAGTGTCGCGGCACAGCTATTTCCAGGTCTCTCCAGAGATGTTCGATCGGGTTCAAGTCCGGGTTCTGGCTGGGCCACTCAAGGACATTCAGAGACTTGTCCCGAAGCCACTCCTGCATTGTCTTGGCTGTGTGCTTAGAGTCATTGTCCTGTTGGAAGGTGAACCTTCGCCCCAGTCTGAGGTCCTGAGCGCTCTGGAGTATGTTTTCATCAAGGATCTCTTGCTTTGTTCATCTTTCCCTCGATCCTGATTAGTTTCCCTGTCCCTGCTGCCCAAAAACATCCCCACAGCATGATGCTGCTACAATAGGGATGGTGCTAGGTTTCCTCCAGACATGGCGCTTGGCATTTAGGCCAAAGAGTTCAATCTTGGTTTCATCTGACCAGAGAATCTTGTTTCTCATGGTCTGACAGTCCTTTAGGTGCCTTTTGGCAAACTCCAAGCAGGCTGCCATGTGTCTTTTACTGAGGAGTGGCTTCCGTCTGGTCACTCTACCATAAAGATCTGATTGGTGGAGTGCTGCTGATATGGTGTTCCTTCTGGAAGGTTCTCCCATCTCCACAGAAGAACTCTGGAGCTCTGTCAGTGACCATCGGGTTCTTGTTCACCTCCCCGACCAAGGCCTTTCTCCCCGATTGCTTAGTTTGATTGGGCGGCCAGCTCTAGGAATAGTCTTAGGGGTTGCAAACTTCTTCCAATTAAGAATGATGGAGGCCACTGTGTTCTTGGGGACCTTCAATGCTGCAAAAATGTTTTAGTACCCTTCCCCAGATCTGTGCCTCAACACAATCCTGTCTCTGAGCCCTACAGACAATTCCTTCAACCTTGTTGCTTGGTGTTTTCTCTGACATGCACTGTCAGCTGTGGGAGCTTATATAGACAGGTGTGTGCCTTTCCAAATCATGTCCAATCGATTTAATTTACCACAGGTGAGCTCCAATCAAGTTGTAGAAACAACAATTATCAATGAAAACAGAATACACCGGAGCTCAATTTTGAGACTCATAGGAAAGGGTCTGTCTGAATACTTATGTAAAAAAGGTATCTGTTTTTTATTTGTAATACAATTCCAAAAATGTCTAAAAACCCATTTTCGCTTTGTCATTATTGGGTATCATGTGAAGACTGATGAGGAAAACATTTATTTAGTGCATTTAAAAATAAGGCTTAACTTAACAAAATGTGGAAAATGGGAAGGGGTCTGAATACTTTCCGAATGCAATGTATGTATGTGTGTGGTATATATATATATATATATATATACATACATACATACACACACACACAACACACATAGCATTCGGAAAGTATTCAGACCCCTTCTATATATATATATATACCAGGAAATTATCTCAGTGATTTTAATTTAAGAAATATGTTCCCAATTATTCCCACGCATAAGAGAGAGAAACGTGATCGCATAGAAATGTTTTAGTCAAACTTATCAGTTTGGTCTTCTTTCGTTCAATTTGTCGTCTACAAATGATTCGGAATTATGTGCTGGCAACCAGACACTCCGCTCAAGAAAAAAAAATCTAAAATAACTCTGCAGCCAATCAGATACCCTGAAGAGACGATCCTACAGACATTTTACATTCTTTGTTTGAGTATAGGTTGTCCACAATGGAGTCATTAAGAAAAAAATGGATTAACAGTGAGGACATAGCAACACATGGTCAGCTAGAGACGTTCCAATGATTGAGATGTGAAACGTATGTTTACCTTTAGGCCTAACAGGCCTCAATTTGCAGTTAAAAATGATCTGAAACCAGATCATCTAATATGTTGCAATTGACTCCTTTTTTCTTTTAAAATCTAAGAAACTAGGGTTCATAGTGGGTGTATTTGGGGCTTTAGACGACGGATGCTTGTGACCAGTCACCAGAAGGCTACTTCCCTAGCAGCTGGTCACTGGGCAGTGCGTACAGTGATTTGACTCATATGTGGCTTAGCCAAACACTTTGAAGTGAGTGCCTTTAGCTAATCTCAGACGCAACGGCCGGTCATGCGACGCAAAGCCATATTCTGAATGTCCCTTTTATTCGCTAAAACATTAGAATCTCATACAAAGCTCAAATACCTTCTATAAAAAGGGCAATGGCTTTGACGTTGAAGAGGGCTCACATACTTCTTATCGGTTTAATCAAACCTCAGAGGAGTTGAATATACTTGTCCTTGGGTGAACATGGTGCCATTTAGATGGTTGAGTATGGTGTTTGCAATGCCTAGTCTGACTGGTGCCCTTTAGAATGTGCAGTGGCAAAAGTTCCTATCCCAAGACTGTGGCAGGCATGTTCAGAGAGCTATGTGGATAAACAAGGCTGAGATATTCCACTCATAAAAACACACTGGAATCTCCCCTCTTTCTGTGTCAGTAAAGCAGAGACGAACCACGGAGACGGCTACCAAGAACAAAATGGACTAAAGCTATTAGGTAAAGGCCAAAAAAGTCACTTCTGAGCACTTCTACAATGGGCAAAAAATATGTATGGAAGGTTTTGTTCAAATCAAATGGGGTTCTGTCAAAAAAATGATTGAATACAAATGGATTTACCCTAATTCGGGGGTGAAGTTTGGAGTTTCATAGCACCAATGACAAAGTCTTGATGTATTTTTATTGCCGTCACTGAGTGGAAAGGGCACAGTCGTGTATGCAGGCTATGCTGTAATTATCATGTGTTTCATCAAACTTTACAACATGGAGGGTGATGCATCTAAGTCACAGCTACAACTGAAGACAATTTGGCAATGGCTCTGTGTCAAGTCATAGGCCAATGCTTAGAGAAATGTAGATACTTAATTAAGTAAAAAAGACCAATAGTGTGTTTGTAAAATGCATCCATTAGTACTGTAGTTGTTATGATGTGGTCCCAAGACTAGGCCTAGTGAAGACTGCCTGAAAACAGAGGGAGAAAAAGCTCTTGAATGTTTCATTACAGAACCCATCTGCTTACTTTAAGATTTAGCAGGCTCATCACAAGGTGTGGCCGCCCACATTGCAGTTCAAACACTCAAAGATATGACTTGAGCAGTGGTGGAAAAAGTACAACACTGTCATACTTGAGTAAAAGTAAAGATGGCTTCGAAAATCACTCAGGTAAAAGTGAAATGCACACAGTAAAATACTACTTGAGTAAAAGCCTAAAACTATTTGGTTTTAAATATACTTAAGTATCAAAAGTAAATGGAATTGCTAAAATGTACTTAAGTATCAATTTAAAAAATAAATCATTTCAAATTCATTATATTGAGAAACCTGACAATTTTATTATTATTTTTCTTTAAGGATAGCCTGGGGCACACTCCAACATCATTTACAAACAAAGCATGTCTTTAGTGAGTCTGCCAGATCAAAAGGCAGTCAGGATGACCAGGGATAAGTGCGTGAATTGGACCATTTTCCTGTCCTACTAAGCATTCAAAATGTAACAAGTACTTTTGGGGGTCAGGGAAAATGTATGGAGTAAAAAGTACATTATTTTATTTAGGAATGTAGTGAAGTAAAAGTAGTTAAAATGATAAAATAGTAAAGTAAAGTGCAGATACCCCCAAAAAAACAACTCAAATAGTACTTTAAAGTATTTTTACTTAAGTACTTTACACCACTGGACTTGAGTGACCTTTGCTGTGGAGAAAATGCAAGCCCACTACTATAGCAGCCATGCATACTTCAGCATTCTCAAACCAAACAACAACAAACAATGGAAGCATGATTTGGCAGCTGGGACCCTGTATTCATGGGAGAACATTGGAGTGCACCAATCATTGTTTGGTTCCAACCAAGTGCACTGCGACATTGGGGAATCCATTGAAAGGATTTGCATTAGCTTACACTGATGTGCACAATCAAAATACATGTTGCAACTTTTAACTGCTGGACAACATCCCACAACGTTTCATTAAATGTAAATTCAATTAAAGGTGAACTTGTGGTGCAGACAATGTCTACATAATGACAGCAGGGATGGAGATGTGGCAGTACGAAAGGCCAAAACCGTGATATTTGAATATGAATTAATCTAGAAATTGAACATTTTCCTGTATTATATTTTCACAAGTATGGAAACAGTCATAGTAAGCAAAAAGGTTATTCAAGTTGACAGACAAACTCACAGACAACTTGACAAACTGGATGGTTAGATGCCCCCCTGTATTACCCCAGTAATTATTAATTAAGCACGTATAGTACCTGCCAAGTTCTTTGCCCGGAATGATGGTGTAGTGGTCAGTGAATAGTTCATTCTTGATAGGAGTTTTGATTTCGGAGAGTAGCCCACATCGGTTCTGGTTTGGTTCGGCTGCCTGACCATAGTGGCAACGCGTACGGCTTCTTGTCTCGCTGGTCCGGGGACTATATTCAGGAATCATCGCGTCGATTCGGTTTTACAGCTTGTTGTTATCTCCTGTCACTTTTAAACAAACCTAACAGCTACTGCAACCAAACTTCCCTAGCTAATAGATGGCTAGTAAACGTTGCCTACAAAGTGACCACAAAAATAGCAGTACTTTGCTGCTTAGGAGTGATAAAATAAGACCGCATACCTCACGGATATTTCAGATGAGAGAACTGTTACTTTCATGTTCAATTAAATTATGTCGAAGGGCGCAACAATGTATCAATATTTTCAACTCCACTAAATGTTTGTAACCGGGCGATCTGTTCTAACTTCGCTCGCTCATCAGTATGAACAACGGATGAGTGAATACAAGTTTACCAGTCAGATACTTTGCTCTCTGTCACTATGGTAACACTCTTGATTGACAAGTAATTTGACCAAATAGGGTGGCGCATGCTACTTTACTACAAGCAGGCGAAGGCTCTCCACATAAATAAGATCAGCCAACAGTTGGCGCAGTACCAGTGCCATGAGTCTTATTCAATTAAGTTAAATTTGCTTTAAATATCCTAACTAATCAGACACAGCACTAGCTAACGCTCATTGAGAAAGGGAGAATTCCCAGTAAGATAATAACTAATATAATCAATTGATTGGGACTTTACATTAACCTTGTCTAACCTGTATCAATTTTCATAGTATTGTTTCATAGTAACATTTGGGCACATTAACCAGTGAGAGTCATTAGAATAATAGAAGAAAATAGAGTATAATATAATGGAATACTTTATTGTTCATCTTGCAATGGAAACAACTGTTATGTTCCCTCCACCCTCCAATACCCTACAGAAACACACCCACCACAACACATTAAAAACAATAGATTATATGGTGTCTTTTTGTCTATTTTAACTAAAGGCTTGCACCTGAGTGAGTGGGTTTGCATAGCAGAACATGTATTTTGTAGAATCTGCTGTGTATATTAGAGTGCAGAGAATCAAATTCTCCCTCTTCTGGTGAAGCATAGTAGTGCAGAAGTGCACATACTGTAGTAACAGTGGTACTAGTAGTAAATGTAACCTTTATTTAACTAGGCAACTCAGTTAAGAACACATTTCTTATTCACAATGACGGCTTACCGTGGCCAAACCCGAACGACGCCGGGCCTGGATTCGAACCAGGGACTGTAGTGACGCCTCTTGCACTGAGTAGTAGGAGTGCACTTATGCTGCACTGTGCTGTTTGTTGCTGGTGAGTGGTATGTAGTACCACAGTGCGGGTCAGAATACCCATAAAACCTACATCAAACAATGTATCTAATCATTTCCCTACCATTTATTTTTCCCATAGGGGATTTTAGACATACCCTGGCATAACGTTTTGATAACCATGTAAATCTCTCTTGGACAAGGTGACTTTTATTTTTTTTAAATAAAATAAAAAAAGTGACTTTTATCAATGATGTATTTATCCCCCAAAATGAAATCCTAATTAGCTGCTAATGTCGCATCTACAACTGCCTGTCTCAAACTTCCCGTCACTCACCAGTGACATGATGAGACGAGATTGCTGAATCGAGGCAAAGTTAAGGATTGCTGGATTAACTAATGTTAGCTAAATTTAGTAATAAATAAATTGGCTAAATTGTTTATTTACTGTACACAATACCTGGTATCTAGCTAGCTCATGGTTAGCAACATTAGCCTGGCTATGGCTACATTAGCCGTCTTTTTGTCTAGCCATTTAAATGCATGAGAAGTTTATAGAAAGTTTAGTTTTCTTTGGCTTTTATAAACCAACAGTTTAAAACAGGCAAAAAAGTATTTAGTCAGCCACCAATTGTGCAAGTTCTCCCACTTAAAAAGATGAGAGAGGCCTGTAATTTTCATCATAGGTACACTTCAACTATGACAGACAAAATGAAAAAATAAAATCCAGAAAATCACATTGTAGGATTTTTTACGAATTTATTTGCAAATTATGGTGGAAAATAAGTATTTGGTCAATAAACTTTTGTTATCTCAATACTTTGTTATATACCCTTTGTTGGCAATGACAGAGGAGAAACGTTTTCGTGTAAGTCTTCACAAGGTTTTCACACACTGCTGCTGGTATTTTGGCCCATTCCTCCATGCAGATCTCCTCAGTGATGTTTTGGGGCTGTTGCTGGGCAACACACACTTTCAACTCCCTTCAAAGATTTTCTATGGGGTTGAGATCTGGAGACTGGCTAGGCCACTCCAGGACCTTGAAATGCTTCTTACGAAGCCACTCCTTCGTTGCCCGGGCGGTGTGTTTGGGATCATTGTCATGCTGAAAGACCCAGCCACGTTTCGTCTTCAATGCCCTTGCTGATGGAAGGAGGTTTTCACTCAAAATCTCACGATACATGGCCCCATTCATTCTTTCCTTTACACGGATCAGTCGTCCTGGTCCCTTTGCAGAAAAACAGCCCCAAAGCATGATGTTTCCACCCCCATGCTTCACAGTAGGTATGGTGTTCTTTGGATGCAACTCAGCATTCTTTGTCCTCCGAACACGACGAGTTGAGTTTTTACCAAAAAGTTCTCACCAAATGACATTCTCCCAATCTTCTTCTGGATCATCCAAATGCTCTCTAGCAAACTTCAGACGGGCCTGGACATGTACTAGCTTAAGCAGGGGGACACGTCTGGCACTGCAGGATTTGAGTCCCTGGCGGCGTAGTGTGTTACTGATGGTAGGCTTTGTTACTTTGGTCCCAGCTCTCTGCAGGTCATTCACTAGGTCCCCCGTGTGGTTCTGGGATTTTTGCTCACCGTTCTTGTGATCATTTTGACCCCACAGGGTGAGATCTTGCATGGAGCCCCAGATCGAGGGAGATTATCAGTGGTCTTGTATGTCTTCCATTTCCTAATAATTGCTCTCACAGTTAATTTCTTCAAACCAAGCTGCTTACCTATTGCAGATTCAGTCTTCCCAGCCCGGTGCAGGTCTACAATTTTGTTTCTGGTGTCCTTTGACAGCTCTTTGGTCTTGGTCATAGTGGAGTTTGGAGTGTGACTGTTTGAGGTTGTGGACAGGTGTCTTTTATACAGATAACAAGTTCAAACAGGTGCCATTAATACAGGTAATGAGTGGAGGACAGAGGAGCCTCTTAAAGAAGAAGTTACAGGTCTGTGAGAGCCAGAAATCTTGCTTGTTTGTAGGTGACCAAATACTTATTTTCCACCATAATTTGCAAATAAATTCATAAAAAATCCTTCAATGTGATTTTATGGATTTTTTTCCCTCACTTTGTCTGTCATAGTTGAAGTGTACCTATGATGAAAATTACAGGCCTCTCTCATTTTTTTTAGTGGGAGAACCTGCACAATTGGTGGCTGACTAAATACTTTTTTGCCCCACTGTAGTAGATGTGTGCCTTTCCAAATCATGTCCAGTCAATTGAATTTACGACAGGTGGACTCCAATTAAAGTTGTAGAAACATCTCAAGGACGGTCAATGGAAAACGGATGCACCTGAGCTCAATTTCGAGTCTCCTAGCAAAGGGTCTGAATACTTATGTAAATAAGGTATTTCTGTTTTTTTTATAATAATGGCAGCTGGGATTGAAGAAAAAAAACTATTTTCTCTTTGTCATTATGAGGTATTGTGGTTAGACTGAGGATTTCATTTTTTTAATTTTTTAAAATCAATTTTAGAATAAGGCTGTAACGTAACAAAAGGTGAAAAAAGTCAAGGGGTCTGAATACTTTCCGAATGCACTGTGTATATATAACGCATGCTCCACTCTCAAATTGAAGTTTAACTTGTTGACTGATACTACAGTGGCGGTGGCTGCTAAGAAGGAAGTAGCTGCAGACCAAAAGAATGCAGCCAAGGCAGCACTGGTACACACCTGCTCTGTCTGTTGGGTGAGTAGTATTGGTTGGTACCGTGTGTGCCTTTAGGTTACTATCCATGTGTAGACTATTGTACTGGCCTGTGTGGTACGGTCTTTGAGAGCAAGCTTCCCAAGTCTCCAATGTTCCCAACACCAGTTGAAGTGACCACACACACTGAAATTGATCTACAGCTGGGGTAAGGTTCGTCCATCATTCACACACAGTAGACAGCGTGACCCACCATGTTGTCAACAAAATGTTGTCCTCAAGGATGAAGTTGTATTGTGTATGGCTCAATCTGTGGAAATGCTGTGATCATTCATCGTCTTTAATGTCGTGATTCACCAGAAACACGATGACCATGATTTGAATGCTGAGACGGAATGACATCAAGGGACACACACTGAGACCCAGAGTATGACTGGACATGGGCCGGATATTTGTGACAACGACCTAAAATGGGTGCAGAAGCACACCAGCACCCCATTTTATATTTATTCCATGGCCATCCATCCCTCTAGCTACCTAACCCTTATTTCACACAATGATTTAATAACATTTATACTCAGTAACAAGAGTTGTGTACTGTTTTTGCTATGTTTTTTTCAGCTGTGTAATGCTGTCCTCCTGTTTATTCTGGGGTTCAGATTGAATGCAGTATTAAATGTGCTGCTCACAATTGACAGCAGTAACATGGACCAACAATTGACAAGGGTGTTGATATAGCTGTATTTAGGCATGGCTTCCTTGTATTGAGTCTGTATATTCATCATTCTACTGGAGATTATCTAGTATTTTATATTAAACCTACCTTACACATCCAGTTGTTTCTCTATTTGTAACTCAACCACCCAAAATGTTTTACATTTTGTGTTATTTTTGTTGGTCTAATTCCTAAAATGGAAAAGCAGAAAAATCTGTGCTCTCTCGGATAGTAACAATAGTTCACACTGTGCTCGCCGATGTCCCAGGTTTGTGGCATTGATGAATCAATCATTTAAGAAAATTATATATAGATTAAATATAGACCTCCACCGGCTGAAAGAGAAAAGGATCTGGTAAAATAAGGGTATGTTGCTAATATCATCTAGGTAGGTAGCCTAGTATTCATGGCACATTGTAAAGTATTCTATTTATACTAAATATTTTTGCTTTTTGATATATATATTTCCCCGTTTTCTGCCCAATTTCGTGGTATCCAAATGGTAGTTACAGTCTTGTTTCATCACTGCAACTCCTGAAAGGACTCAGGATGGGCGAAGGTCGAGAGCTGTGCGTCCTCCGAAACACAACCCAACCAAGCCGCACTGCTTCTTGACACCATGTCCACTTAACCCGGAAGCCAACCGCAGCAATGTGTGGGAGGAAACACAGTGCACTGTGCCCCGGACTGCCACAGGAGTCGCTAGTGCGTGATGGGACAAGGACATCCCTGTCGGCCAAACCCTCCCCTAACCTTGACGACGTTGGGCCAATTGTGCGCTGCCCCATGGGTCTCCCGGTCACGGCCGGCTGCAACAGAGCCTGGAACCCAGAATCTCTAGTAGCACAGCGATGCAGTGCCTCAGACCACTGTGCCACTTGGGAGGCCCTTAAAGTATTCTGTACAAGACAAGACCAACTGCACAAATAAGCCAACAAATATTAGTAAGATAAAATATGGAACAGTAAATGACAATGTTCAATAGATCTTTTGTTTTGGATCAAGGTAGCTAGCTGACAGCAAAGGTGTCAGCTAGAGATGACTTGCAGAAGCTTGTCTACTTTGATGCTAATTAGCATTTCTGAATCTGAGAGTAAATAGAGCTGATTATATTGATAAAAGTTCCCTTGTCCGAGAGAGATTTACATGGTTATCAAAACGTCAAGCCAGGGTACGCCTACACGAAACACATACCTTATTTGAAGTGGTTCTAAAATCCCATATGGGAAAAAATGTATGGTTAAAAAAAGATTGGAACCATTTCAGTGTAAAACCGCTAGGTTTTATGGCTATTATGACGCATCAACTGTGGGGCTCTATAGATTAGGAGCCTAGTTATCAAGGTCTGAAACATTCCTCTACCTTATCAGGCTCTTTAATCCTGAAGCTACTATGGTAACATTTGTACCACTGGCATTTTGGTTTTAGTGGCTCTGCCAATATCCATCTATTTCACTACATTGAGGTCAAACATATTCAAAGGGACTAGAGACAAAGGATTAATTACAAAGTGATTGTTTATTGACATTCGTGTACAGTGATATGAGTACATGGAGCGAAAGCACAGCCTGAGAATTTAGTGACCTGTCATCAAACCAAATTTGATCATGAAACATGTCTTTCAAAATGTCACAATTCTGAAAGACAAAGTCCTACAGGACAAGGAAAGTTAAAAAGGAGAGGACAATGTACCAATTTCCATAAGAGGGAGCCTTTTATCAAGTCATATCAACAAGGTATAGATGCTAATGCTAATCAATATCACAACCTTTCTGCCAGTTTTTGACTGATGATTGGAAGATCTACTGTTACCTTGCTGTTCCCAAGGGGATATAACATGAAAAATAAATAGGCAAATAAAAATATTAGATTTTTTTTAAATCACAAAAATAAGGTACTCAAACTGTAGTACAGTTAGATTGAATTATCGGTGCATTATTTATTTGAATGCTCTGATCAAGCTCTGGTCTTAAATATTTGAATAGTTAATGCACTTAAACAACGTACATAGATCATTTAGAATAATTTAAGGGTAATATTGAATAATTTAAGAGCAATATTAATTTAATAAATATTCTCATATTATAGGATCGATCATACCAAGTGATGACCAGGATATTCTATGGATAAAATTCTTCATAAAGCCATTAAAAATAGACTACTGAATTACATATTTTTTTAAAATACAATGCTAGACAATTCAAACAAAATGACTTATTCTCTACATGACACATTTTTATGTCCCAAATGGCTGCCCAACCCCTATATAGTGCACTACTTTTGAGAGGGCCTGGTCAAAAGTAGTGCACTACATAGGGAAAAGGGTACCATTTGGTATACATACATTCTCTGTGTCTTCGACCATTAAGGATGCAATTCCTACGTCAACAACTTGAATAAACAACAATTTTCACCAGTCAATACCAACATAGAAGATGGATAGATTGGGTTCCCACTAGATGGCCAAACTGCAAAATTGTCTATATCATAAAAATGTATGAAACAAAACATTTTTAAGGTTAGGGTTAGGCATAAGGTTAGCAGTGTGGATAAGGTTAGAGTCACGGTTAGGTTTAAAATCAGATTTTAAGAATAGAACTAGACAGGGCTCCTGACTTTGCAACTTGGCCAGATAGTGACGAAAGAGAAAGTGGTCAAGGTTACATTTACAGTGCAAAGGGAAGGAAGACAACACCAACATTTCCCCACAAATTCTAAATGAACAAAGCCATTTTGAAATACAATTCAAAATCATGAAAAATATAAAAAGGTACTAAATGAAGGCATAAGTAACAAAAACTATGTACACATTGGGGGGGGGGGCACATAAAAGTCCTGTTTTTGAAAGCATTTCAATTCCTATGCCATCATTATAAAACACCTAAACAATACTGGACAATGTTTACCAAACAAAACATTCAAATTAGTTTTCCACCTTATGGTCCTAAAGAGAAACCATAATATTACATCACCCACTTTGACAAAAAAAAAAAAAAAAAAAAACAACAGTACTTATGAAACAAAACTAACAAGAATCTTCTATGCTCCCTGAACATTTTTTTGTTTTTGTAGTAGCCCGGGTTCTTTCCATACAAATATTATACTATGATCATAGTACAACAGCTGTAGCTTCAATCATGGACAATCTACAGTATAACTAGGGGTCATTTAGGGCTGGTTTTCCTGAAACCGATTAATACTGGTTCAGGACTAAAAAGCACAGTCAATTGAGAATCTTCATTGAAATAGCTTTTTAGTCTAGACCGCGGTATTCAAACTTTTTCAGCGGGGACCCCTTTTTTCTTTCGTCAGAATTTCTGGCGACTCCACCCCACCCTAAATCTAATGACGCAACCTGAAAATCTGTCAATTTCCATTTTTACATAAACAAATAACCTTCAATTGATGATATTTTCATATTTTATCAAAATAATAAATTGACTTAATAAAATTAGATTTTTCTAATTATGTTTCTCAAAAAAACGTTTACATGTTATTGTATGGGACAATATACAATCCTCATTTTCTGGCCAACCTCCCCAAAAAAACACGACTGCAATTCCCTCCGACTTTGAATACCACTGGTATAGGACTATGCCTAATCTGTGTTCTGGAAACTGCCATTTAGTGTCCATCCTTTCAATGAAAATTTTAAAAACAAAGGACGAGACCCCAAGAATAATTGTCAACACTAGACCAGGACAGAAAGGGATGTTCAACATGATGTTACACTCCATCAAAGTTGCACAGTGCCTCACAGTACAGAATTTACCTCTATGGTTGAGATCTCCCAGTCAGCGTTTGGGCTTAAATTGCAAAGCCCATGGTCCGAATGACAAGGGTATTATTTATGGTGTGAGCTCAATGACACTGCAAGGCTGACAAGAGAACTCTCAGAGCTTAGCCTTTCACATTCTAATCTTAGCCTTGTACAAGTTACATCATCACCTGGGTCTCTACAGTTCCTCTCACCGTACAGGAACTGTGACTCTAATAAGCCTCCTGCTGCCACGATGCGGCAAAAACCATTGCACCACTGCATCGGCGTCTCCAATAGTATGTGTGATTCAATAACACATAGCTGGTGTCACTGAGGCAATAACTCATGGAGGCATAGTACAGTATCTTTCTTGGGCGGGAGATTCAGACAACTGTGTGCAGTAAGTACACCCAGGCTGGGCATGGACTCAGAACCGTGAAGGAATTCCTAAAAAAGCACCTGTTCATCCACTCTGAGGAAAACAGTGATGCCCTTATGATGATAAAGCAATTGGTGAAACATGCATGAAACATGCTTTTTAAATGTAACAATGGGAATAAAAAATGTTTTGGTCTTGTCACTGAATGGTCGTCGGGAGTCAAGGTGATTTCAGGAAATGCTCTGCGATGATTGATAGGGCAAGATTAAGGTCTGGAGAGACTTACGACTTTTAGGGGGTCACCGCCGATGTCACTTCCTCTGATGTCAGAGGTGGCGGGCTGTGGGTGGCAGCCGGTGGAGCAAGCCCCTCCCCTGCATAGTGTCAGCCTCAGTCTTTGGAGCTGGAATAGTCTTATGGGGAAGATTAAACTGATGAGACCATGAGGTGGACAAAGTGGGGGGTGGGGTGGGGGGGGGTCGTAGAACAGGCTGGAGCCAAGGTCTTCACTGTTGCATACATGTTGGTTTATGTACAATGTCTCAGATGAGTGATGCAGTGCATGCAAGTTTTAATACGTTTGATCCCTCTTTTTCAAACCCACTCCTCAGGTACGTATTGTAAGAAAACAAGGATGCCATTTGTCCATAGTTAATATTTGTACGTAAAAATAAAACAAGTTTGTTAGTAGGGTGCCAAAGGAAGTCAGTCAGTGGTCAGTGCCAGTGGTTAGTCTCACTCCAGGCCAAAGGTACTGGTCTCCTCCACAGCAATCAGCAGTTTCTCATACAGCATGGTGTAGGAGGGGTAAGGTGGAAGGTCCAGGCGGTTGAAGCACGTGTGAGCCCTGAAAGAGAGGAGAGGAGCGAGTCTGAATGAGACCCCAATATGATATGATTGGTCTATTAATAATGTCCCATATGATGTGTTCATACCGTAAGTCCAGGGTTGTGGGTTTGATTCTTGCATGGGCCACATACACTATATAGGTGGTTAACTGTAAATCTGACTCGTGGAAATTGTTTATCTCTTCCACCAATCATGAGAAAGCCCTAGGTTGAAATGTTATTCGCTAGCCATGCCATTCTCTTCTCCAACCTCAGCCTTATTTAGCTTCCTTACTGCTGACACTGTGCTTCCTACACAATGATAAACACTACCACTTCCTCTCCTCCACAGTGAAATGGGAGCCCTCTCCTTTCTGCTGACTTAGTTAGCTTTAAATGAGATCTTCTCCCGTTTGCCAAATAAATGTCCAATGCAGGTCTAACAAGGTGAAAGGTATAAAGCAAATACTGTACAGGCATCAAATATAGCAGTGTTTGCAATGCAACCAATTCAGAGGGATCCATGAAAATTGGAATATGAAAATAGAAGTAGGCCTAGGGTGGGTGTAAGGATTCAGTACTATAGTCGGTACTCATTTCAGCAAATTGAACTTCATATCACGTCTGGCACTAGTGAGTGACCATAATCACGTGTGTGTTCCAAACTCGGCAGCTCGCCTGGCTTTAGACATCAGCGACACATAGTGTTGTAGAAGCAATGTATACTGTGTGACCTGGGTGGTGTTCATTATAAGGCACACGTAGCAAAACATTTTGCAATGGAAAATATACACACGGATTTGTCATCAGATAGTAGGCTACATCCCTGTTTCCCTCTGTTTGGTACCTACTGAACATGACCCAGCCACTTCTCCATCAACAACTCTTTTCACACAAGCAAGAAACCGCATGCTAGTGGCGGTTATACGCTAGTAGAAAACACACTAATAGAAGTGACTTTTATGAACCTTTTGCTAGACCACGTACAATTTACACATTCGTGTTGAAATGACGAATAACGTTATCTGCTTCCAACGCAATTGTTTCATTCTCTAGAAGATTGTCTAAACCAAATATCGTCACCAAGTTTGAGAACAAGGTGGGGGTGTGAGAGTGAGAAGTATTTTTCCCGCTGGTTATACCTCTCTGTAAAGCTGGCTGGCATTAAGAGGTGATTACAAGGTAGATCTCTAAATGTAATGGTTGAGTAAACACCAGCAGCCGTTTCGTTCCTTCCCCACATGGGTAACGTAAGCCTTGATACCACACTCAACCAGCTGTCCATATGAAGACTATGTATAAAAAAAAAGAGAGGAAGACAGATAGAGAGCTGGTTACATCCGTCCTGTGTGTGAGAATAGAATGGTTGCACTATGAAAATGTTGGATTACATGACAATATCATGTGGTCTGAATGAGAGCGCCTCATGTAAGGGAAGTAAAATCGGGAGATCGGGACTATGCCTGAAATGGGTGACCACCTAATTTCTAATGACAGCTGACTGAGTGCATTTCTGTGGTGTTGATTTTGCGATTTGAGAATTGTCACTGGCAGATAAAATAGTATTCGTTTCAAAATAGATCATCTCATTGATGGAATGGTAAAAGCCAGTTTCTTTGTGACTTTTCTTTGTGTCCAGGACAAAACATTTGCTGCTGTATGGGGTCTCATGCACACACTAACAAACAAAAAACAAAAGCTGCCTGTCAGCCAGGAAAATAAATTGACAAGGCCATTATCAATACCGAATAAGAAAGAACTGTCCCAAAGTTGGGATTGCAGTCTGTTCTATGTTCTCACGGAGGTCAAATTGGCTGTATTTACACAGGCAGCCCAATGCCGATCTTTTTCTACTAATTTGTCTTTTGACCAATCAGATCAGATCTGTGTAAACGTAGCCTTACTCTCTCGACACCATTCTGTATACTTCTGGCCCTTCTTTGGACACTGTTAACAACCCTCCAGGCAAGCTTCAATGCCATACAACTCTCCTTCCGTGACCTCCAATTGCTCTTAAATACAAGTAAAACTATGCATGCTCTTCAACCGATCGCTGCCTGCACCTGCCCGCCTGTCCAACATCACTACTCTGGACGGCTCTGACTTAGAATACGTGGACAACTACAAATAGGTGTCTGGTTAGACTGTAAACTCTCCTTCCAGACCCACATCAAACATCTCCAATCCAAAGTTAAATCTAGAATTGGCTTCCTATTTCGCAACAAAGCATTCTTCACTCATGCTGCCAAACATACCCTTGTAAAAACTGACCATCCTACCGATCCTCGACTTCGGCGATGTCATTTACAAAATAGCCTCCAATACCCTACTCAACAAAATGGATGCAGTCTATCACAGTGCCATCCGTTTTGTCACCAAAGCCCCATATACTACCCACCATTGCGACCTGTACGCTCTCGTTGGCTGACCCTCGCTTCATACTCGTCGCCAAACCCACTGGCTCCATGTCATCTACAAGACCCTGCAAGGTAAAGTTCCCCCTTATCTCAGCTCGCTGGTCACCATAGCATCACCCACCTGTAGCACGCGCTCCAGCAGGTATATCTCTCTGGTCACCCCCAAAACCAATTCTTTCTTTGGCCTCCTCTCCTTCCAGTTCTCTGCTGCCAATGACTGGAACGAACTACAAAAATCTCTAAAACTGGAAACACTTATCTCCCTCACTAGCTTTAAGCACCAGCTGTCAGAGCAGCTCACAGATTACTGCACCTGTACATAGCCCACATATAATTTAGCCCAAACAACTACCTCTTTCCCTACTGTATTTATTTATTTATTTTGCTCCTTTGCACCCCATTATTTTTATTTCTACTTTGCACATTATTCCACTGCAAATCTACCATTCCAGTGTTTTACTTGCTATATTGTATTTACTTTGCCACCATGGCCTTTTTTTTGCCTTTACATCACTTATCTCACCTCATTTGCTCACATCGTATATAGACTTGTTTCTACTGTATTATTGACTGTATGTTTGTTTTACTCCATGTGTAACTGTGTCGTTGTATGTGTCGAACTGCTTTGCTTTATCTTGGCCAGGTCACAATTGTAAATGAGAACTTGTTCTCAACTTGCCTACCTGGTTAAATAAAGGTGAAATAAAATAAATAAATAAAAATAATAGCCCAGTCAGATAAGCTGCTGATATTATATTTTTTTAAAGCAGACAGTTTTCTTTTAATTTCCTTAAAAAATATTCTCGCTACAGTCATTCCTATGAGGTGAAAGACTATTTATTTTGCTCAAATGTCTGTCCCTAAATAGGGCGTGGCTACCTGCTTTAAGAATTATAAATGGACACATTTAGCATGCGTTTCCAATGGACCTTATAAGTGTGACAAGTTACAGTACATTTGACCCTTGAACTAGGTTTACTGTACTATTTCCCAGTGTGCACAGAAGTCAATTCAACATCTATTCCAAGTTGGTTCAATGTAATTTCATTCAAATGATGTGGAAGCAATGTTGATTCAACCAGTGTGTGGTTAGTGGAATGTCTTTCTGGATATTTTCATCTCCTTGTAGTGGAATAATTACATTAGTCAATGAAATTACCTCTTTATTCCAGAATAAAACACCCAAAACAGTGCACTCTGCCTCTAAGAATCATGAGTCTGCTTATGCCGTAGTGGTCAAAAAATACTTACAATGTAGTTTGCTTTTATTAAGAGTTGATACTAGTTGATTATAAGAATAAAACTTGTCCGGGAGAGATATGATTCTTATCAGAGGATTCAATTCCAAACAATATATTTATTAATATGTTGGTATATTTTTTATCCAGTACCTGGGTAGTGAGGTGACCTTGCCCCACTTCTCGATGCAGAAGCGTCGTAGGCCGTTGCTTCCCCGTAGGGCAGCGAAGCCTTCGTATGGAACGCTGGAGGTGCCAGTCACAAACTGTAGCAGCCGCAGTCTCTGCTCGTTGTTGAAGCGTTCCACCGCGCCCCAGAACCACCGCATCACTATGTGGCCATCATGGTAACCTGGGGAAGGAGTCATTAGGGTTCATTGGTGAGGTCAGTGTAGGTGGAACTGACTGGTACACAACCCTGGTTATCCCTCACTGCTTTGTGTTCTGCATCAACCGTACACACATGTGGTTGCTACACACTGAGGGTGAAATGGATTAAGTCAACCCCTTACTTAGGGTTTGAGAAATGAGCTCATTAACTGCAAGTCATTGTCATTACTATTAATACTGTGGACCGAGAAGCTAGCTCCCATTCTGAGAGCAAAGGTAATGTTCACCACTTTCTGTTCCATTTTGAAAGTTTTCACTTTAAATGACAAACTGCAATCTAAACAGGGCGCTGTTTGCTTTTGGAGGCTGTGCTGAGAAGGGTCACTGCAGGCTTTCCAGTCCAGCTTGTGATCCAATCCATCCAGAGCAAACTGACGTCTTTGCCAAATGAAAGAGCAAACAGCTCCAATTGTGCAGATGATGAGTTTGGCCAATTAAGAGCTTAGCCATAATGAGAACCAGATGAGCAGCCTGGCAGCTGGAGCACGGCCTTCTGGGTGATTAATGAGTTATGGACGTTTATGGGCATTTCGGGGCTTGCCGGACCCTCCGCCACATCTGTCTGTTCAAAGGAGGCAGAGAGAAATTGCAACGGCGCTCATGATGTGGCCGTAATCAGTTACAGACGCACACTCTCTTATGTCAGGTGACATGGTGCGTATGCGCTAATGAGGCCGTGAGACGGATGTTCCGGCATGTTCTACTTGGCGTTGACCGCTCTGTGTCATTACTGCACTGTACCAGTTGGAACATATAGACTCTAGTACTTTGTTATGCAGAAAGGGACACATTGGTTTATGCTTCCAAAAACGTAGGCTTTACATTAAACAGCATGACTGTCAGTGACAGCTTTTCGACCATCACTTGGTCTTTGTCAGTCTTTTTACATTACTACTTTCTTTCCTCCCCTGTGTGGTCTGCAGCACTGTCAGTTTCAGTTTGAACTCTTAGGGGAAAAAAGGTGCTATCAAGGTTCCAAATGAGTTCTTCGGCTGTGCCCATAGGAGAACCCTTTTTGTTTCCAGGTAGAAACCTTTTTGGGTTCCATGTAGAACCCTCTAGGAAAAGGGTTCTACATGGAACCCAATAGGGTTCTTCAAATGGTTCTCCTATGGGGACAGCTGAAGAACACTTTTAGGTTCTTGATAGCAGCTTTTTTTCTCAGAGTCAATAGTACATGTTTTACTTTCGGGAAACAAAACATTTTCCGTGGACACTTCACAAGATGACTATCCTAGAACAGAAATAGAAGTACTCAGATATCTGCATTGATTTTTACTTTCTCACCTCCTCTGTACTCTGTGTTGGTCCTCCAGTCGTTTAGGTCGATCTCAGCCGTCCCTGCAATGACCAGCTCCAGCTCTCTGGCATCAAACACCGACACCAGACGAGAGTCTACCACCTGGGGCCAGAGGAGGGTTGGAGAGGGGATTAGGGATGTCAATAGATTGCCTGCTGTTCCACAAATGAATGGAATTCACTTGGCAATAGTGAGATGGAATAATGTCTCTGACACTTCCTCTAGAGACCATACCTTCCTTTGGCATTTACAGAGGGGGACTGGACGAGAGGGACTGGATAGGTGTAAGCATCATGATAATGGGGAGGTTCCGCCATATTGCTTATACCCATCCTATTCTTTCAGATCTGCAAACACTGAGGGGTTAGTATGGGTCAAAGGCCATGTGGGGTATTCTAGGTTTGTGCTGTACCTCATAGAAGCCTCGGACCAGGGCCTCAGTCTGCTGCACCACCCCGCGCTCTACCCTCCACTTGGCCATGCGCTCAATGTACTCCTTCTTGTTCTTCTCCGTCACCTGAAGGTTGGAGCCACCCGACTTTAGCTCCCGCTCCGTCACCTGACACAGGAAATGACATACAGGAAATTATGTCAGAGAACTGTATTTATGAAGAGTGTGTGGTGTGGGGACCATTTTGGGCTAAAATAACTTTTGCCTCTTTGACCTCCCAACAAAAGATGTACTCTGGTGTGGTGGGCAGATGTTAACTTCGAAATGAAACTTTAAAGTGAAACTTCCAACACATTTCATTCTGTCCTGGGCAGAAGAATATAATAATTTATTGATAAAGTACTCCATTTCCCCAAGTTACAATTTACTACAAAGTGCCAGGTCAGGCTAAGCAGAGACAGTCAAAGCCCTAGTGCCTCGTGGCCTACTTCAGACTCATCCCTGAGACCGACCCCTAACAGATGGACTCCTAACTGAGACTGACCTGGCCAAAGACCTCCTCATTGACGGTGAAGGTGAGGTCCAGGATGTCAGTGATGTCATTGTCCTTCATCCACTGGAGACTCTGATGGAACTCCTCATCCAGATACTCCAGATCACTCAGGTCTGTGGATCTGTGAGAACATCACACATTGACTGGTTGACTGATTGATATGATGTTACAGTAGGATTCCTTCTAAAAGATGTGTAGCATGATGCAATGTTAGTACAGATACATTGTACGGGGAGAGGAGTGTGTGAGGTAATTGTACAGGGAGAGTTGTGAGTCGGGTAGATTGTGGCACAAGACGTGTGTGTGTGTGTAGGGTGAAGAGAGGTAATTGAGGTACAGAAGTAAGAATGTGTAGGCTAGATTATGGTACAGGTGTGTGCGTGTGTGTGGGGTATATGGAAGCAAAAGGGTGGTCAATGCACTCACAGTCTGAGGAGGGCCTTGTAGAAGGGTCGTGTGAAGAAGGCATCCAGCAGATACTGGTGGATCAGGGCCAGGCCTAGAATACGCCCACTGAAGCGGAACCTAGGAAGGAAAGGAGACGAGGAGAGGAATCCACTTTAGACTATTGAGAGGCAGACCATGGTCTTGGACAGGACAAGCTGCATAAACCTGTCTTCGTCTTCCAAAGGTAAAAACTGTGGAAAAGCGCTATCAACTGTTCAGGAAAGGGTATATTCTCAAGGAATGAAGGATGTTGTTGGTTAATGGTATAATTGACACTAATTTACTTTCAACTTGTGACTGGTAATTAATGACTCGGCAGAGTGCCATCTGCCAAGCTATAAACTTTACCCTCATTGGTTCAAGTCCAGCGTCCAATGACAGGCTAATTGGAATGCTATGGCAACCATTTTGTGTCCATGAAGTAGTTTAATTTCCGGTGACAATGAACGGAGCTCACAAGGCTGCATTTCCACTAAGAGTAAAAACAGGGAATATTACAGGGTGTTGGCTACATTTCACAGCTTAAATCAGTTTCTCCTCTATAGGTTTAGTTTTTCAGTCTATGCTATTACACTAGTCATTTTCCTGAGTACACAAGTAATTTGCGCTGTTGAAAACCAACAATCCTTGTACTATTCCCCACTGCTTCAGGGTTGACACATATGGTAAATACATCATACTGGTACATCATACCATGTTTACTAGAGTGTCATCATTATGTTTGTGTCAAGGGGAATATTAAACGATGCTTGGTTTTACATGACTCCCCTAGTCCCACCAATAAAATGCTAACGAGTGATATTAACCCTAGACAATTTGATGACCTACACCAGTTGTACGGTGGTCATAAACTCCTTGGCTAAAGATGCACAGAAACCAACTGTAAAACATCTGGTTTTATTTGTATTTTTATTCATTAATAGTCTCTTGGCTAAGCCTCATTTAAAGAAAAGATTAATATCTCATTTGCTGCATTTACTCAGGCAGCCCAACTCTGATATTTTTCCCAATTATTATAGGTCTCTCTTTAAGCAGTGTTGTGGTGTCTCTCTTGTCATGATGTGTGTTTTGTCCTGTATTTTTAGTTTTAATCCCCCATCCCCACAGGAGGACATTTGCCTTTTGGTAAAACAAATAAGAATTTGTTCTTAACTGACTTGCCTAGTTAAATAAAGGTTAAATTAATCTGATTGGTCAATAACCAATTAGTGGCAAAATATCAGATTTGGGCTGCCTGTGTAAACACAGACAATAGATCACCTGGTTAAATACCTGTATAAAAAAGTAAAAATTACGATAATATGCTCTCTCAGGGTATCAGTCCTCACCATTCCAGATGGTTCTCAACGAAGGCAGACATGGGGCTGATCTGGACGGTGTAAGTGTCGTTGGCTGAGTACTCAAACAGGCCGTAGTAAGGGTTGAATAGCTCTTGGGACAACAGGAAGAAGAACTCCCTGGAGGGGCCGCTGTAGTCCAGCCTAGAGACGGGGGACATGGGGGATGTAGTTTTAAAAATACGGCAATGGGATCAATCCCACATGCACATGCTTCCATGCACATACATGCACACACACGCTTACCCCTCCTCTCCCAGGAAGGTGATGTAGAGCTTGTTCCTCTGCAGCTCCTTGCGGGAGTAGGCCATCACCTGGTTGAAGGTGCCCTCCAACAGGTGGTCTCTTCTGATGATCAGTCTGGGACAATAATTAAATGATTAGCAAACTACAGTTCCTGTACAGACATGCTTATCTCCTCTCATCACATCATCTTACTGGGTCTTATAGAGCTATTCAGAACATTTAAGATAGAAATTCAGACATAATCCACAATGCTACATGGTAGAGAATCATCTACTGTTTCTATCTCTAGCTGTAGTTTCTGCTTGCAACATCTTGCAATATCCTTGACATATAATTACCACCAGAGGGTGGGTATCAGCATATACACTCAAGTATGTGTCACTCACACAAACACACACACACACACACACACACACAGAGACACAGACACAGAGAGACTTACTTGATCTTCCCTGGCCCCTGGCCATAGCCCTTAGCTTCCAGCTTCCTGTAAAAGTTACGCAGTTTGGCTTCAAAGTCTCTGCGGTATGGAGCCGGAGCTCGGGCCCTCTGTAAGCCTGCCAACACACACAAACACACAAGCACACACACAGAGTGAGCGATAGCCATAATTTACAAGCTAATAAGCTAATACAACTGCAATCAATACCTTATACATACATAATTCATGGGCCTCAAGGCCCAGTGAAAAACACAGGCACTTATGGGCAGTTGTTAAGAGTTCAAAACCTTCCCCACTAGTGTAGCTGAGCCAATGATCATCCTTGTTGTTGTATTTTTTGGGGGTCACGTTTTGATGCTTGAAGCACTTCCACATCCCTAAGTGACCGTATTCACCATCTAATGGACAGTGTATATCCAACCAGCGGTGGAATATGCTGCCACAGTGATCCATCAGTCAACTCATTTTTTGATATGACTTGAAGCTAGCCTGAGTCAGGCTAGCCTCAGTTCAACAGAGCAAGGGAGGAGAAAAGTACTACTCAGATGCATGCACCAATCTGGGCCTACCATCACTTCACACGCACTCGCAGGGAAAGTCTCTTCGCAAGATTACATTTGACATTTTTGACCCTTAGCGCCGTGTCCTCCCACTTCAACAATCGTCTGTGAGCCTACACCAGACCTGCTCCTCAACTAAAATGGAACTGATCCACTGCAGGACTGAGCGTTTCTGTTGCAGCGCCGTCCCAGCCATGGTCCGCCTGCTGAACAGTTGACGATTAACATAACTTTCTGTTGTTTACTGTATTTTAATTTGTATTGCCAATTGTAATATTCAAATTTAAGTTGTATTCACAATTAAGCATGTTGCTGACATTTGTACAATGTTCTGTTGAAAAAGCAGTCAAAAAAACTTCTCTCTCAACAAGACCAAAGGGAGAGAAAATGCAGCATCATTCCAATCCAGGTTTGCCTCCCTCCTGCTGTGGCCCTGCTCCCATTCATCCATTAATAGCTCCTCTGCTCTCATCAAAAAGAATAAGAACCCCTGACACCTCCTCATGGCCTCTTAACGACTCTATCAGCTGATTAGCGCTGCATGGCCATGCTCTAATGTAGCACAGCAGGGCCTTTCATGGGGAGTGATGATCGTATTGTGAGGATGCTAGCTGTTAGCTGCTAGCCTAGCACCAAAGATATTTACAACTAACCCAAGATATACTGAACAAAAATAGAAACACAACATGGAACAATTTCAACGATTTTACTGCGTTGCAGTTCATGTATGGAAATCAGTCCATTGAAATAAATTCATTCGGCCTTAATCTATGGATTTCACATGGCTGGGCAGGAGTGCAGCCATGGGTGCCCCTGGGAGGACATAGGACCACCCACTGGGGAGCCAGGCCCTGCCAATCAGAATGATTTTTTTCCCCCACAAAAGGGCTTTATTACAGAGAGAGATACTCCTCAGTTTCAACAGCTGTCCGGGTGGCTTGTCTCAGACAATCCTGCAGGTAAAGAAGCCGGATGTGGAGGTTCTGGGCTGGTGTGGCTACACGTGATCTGCGGTTGTGAGGCCGGTTGGATGTACTGCCAAATTCTCTAAAACGAATTTGAAGGTGGCTTATGGCAGAGAACATAAAATTCTATGGCAACAGTTCTGCTGGACATTCCTGTAGTCACCATGCTATTTGCACTCATCCCTTAAAACTTGAGACATCTGTGGCATTATGTTGTGTGACATTTTATTGGCCTTTTATTGTCCCCAGCACAAGTGGCACCTGTGTAATGATCATGCTGTTTAATCAGCTTCTTGATATACTACACCTGTCAGTTGGCAAAGGAGAAACACTCACTAACAGGGATGTAAACAAATGTGTGCACAAACATTTCCGAGAAATAAGATTTTTGTGAGACGTATGGAACATTTCTGGGATCTTGAACATGAAACATGTGTCCAACACTTTACATGTTGCAATTATATTTTTGTTTAGTATACTGTAGTTCATCTGTGTCGTTTTCAGTGGGAGCAAATTAAGGATAGTGGGCAAAGTCAAGGACGCGTAAGCGAGATCCTATTGGCGTGTTTTAGCATGTTCAACGATTTTACAGTGGCAAGTAAAAGTATGTGAACCCTTTGGAATGATCTGGATTTCTGCATAAATTGGTCATCAAATTAGATCTGATCTTCATCTAAGTCACAACAATAGACAAACATGGTGTGCTTGAACTAATAACACACAAATTATAACATTTTTCTTGTCTATATTGAATACATCATTTAAACAGGTTGGAAGGTTGGAAAAATTATGTGAATCCCTTGGCTAATTGGAGTCAGGAGTCAGCTAACCTGGAGGCCAATCAATGAGACTGGATTGGAGATGTTGGTTGGAGCTGCCTTGCCCTATAAAAAACACTCACAAAACTTGAGTTTGCTATTCACAGGAAGCATTGTCTGATGTGAACCATGCCTCGAACAAAAGAGATCTGAGAAAACCTAAGATTAGGAATTGTTGACTTGCATAAAGCTGGAAAGGGTTACAAAAGTATCTCTAATAGCCTTGATGTTCATCAGTCCACGGTAAAACAAATTGTCTATAAAATGGAGAAAGTTCAGCACTGTTGCTATTCTCCTGCAAAGATAACTGCAAGAGCACAGTGCAGAATGCTTGATGAGGTTAAGAATTATCCTAGAGTGTCAGCTAAAGACTTACTGAAATCTCTGGAAAATGCTAACATTTTTGTTGACGAGTCTACGATACGTAAAACACTAAACAAGAATGGTGTTCATGGGAGGACACCATCGAAGAAGCAATTGCTGTCCAAAAAAAAATGTCTGAAGTTTGTAAAAGTGCACCTGGGTGCAAAATGTTCTGTGGACAGATGACACTACAATTGAGTTGTTTGGAAGGAACACACAACACCTATGTGTGGAGAAAAAAAGGCACAGCACACCAACATCAAAACCTCATCCCAACTGTAAAGTATTGTGGAGGGAGCATCATGGTTTGGGGGCTGCTTTGCTGCTGCTATCATCAACGGAAAAATGAATTCCCAAGTTTATTAAGACATTTTGCAGGAGAATGTTAGGCTATATGTCCGCCAATTGAAGCAGAAGTTGGGTGATTCAACAGCACAACGACCCAAAACACAGAAGCTGTCATTGTGTGCTCCCTCTCTGGCCTCTAGGTCACCAGGCTGCTCGTTATGGTGCACACCTGTCACCATCATTACGCACACCTGCGCGTCATCAGACTCACCTGAACTCCATCACTTCCCAGATGACCTTCTCTACATTTGTCACTCCCTTTGGTTCCTTCCCCAGGCATCATTGTTTCTGTTTCAGGTTCATGTCTGTGCGTTGTTCGTGTTTCGTTTATTGATTAACCCGATTGAGATGCTGTGGCATGACCTCAAGAGAGCAGTTCACACCAGGCATCCCAAGAATATTGCTGAAATTAAACCGTTTTGTATAATGGAATGGTCCAAAATTCCTCCTGACCGTTGTGCAGGTCTGACTACAGAAAACGTTTGGTTGAGGAGGTCAACCAGTTACTAAACCCACGGGTTCACATACCTTTTCATTCCTGCACTGTGAATGTTTACACTGTGTGTTCAATAAAGACATGAAAACGTATAATTGTTTGTGTTATTAGTTTAAGCAGACTGTGTTTGTCTATTGCTGTGACCTAGATGAAGATCAGATCAAATTTTATGACCAATTTATGCAGAAATCCAGGTATTTCCAAAGGGTTCACATACTGTTTCTTGCCACTGTATCTGCATAGTTCAAATAAGGAACACTCTCTGTGAAGCGTGCATGTGCATAATTCAATTCGCCCTTGCACTACCTGTAATATATATTTTTAATTTAGCAAAGCTCCACGTCTACAAAACTTTGTGAACTCTGTTCGAAACAGATTCCAGCTTTGGGAACAGAGAACTGTATTGCGATCTGGCTTTTCTTCGATGAGAAAATCAGCAGAATGTTGGCACAGTTCCACCTCGCTCCATACTCTCCCACTGCCGGCCACTGGGCTTCCTCTATTGCTCTATGGTGTGATATTTAAGCAATAAGGGCCAAGGGGTTGTGGTCAATATACCATGGCTAAGGGCTGTTCTTATGCATGATGCAAACCGGAGTGCCTAGATACCACAAACCCCCAAGGTGCCTTATTGCTATTATAAAATGGTTACCAAGGTAATTAGAGCAGTAAAAATACATGTTTGTCATACCCGTGGTATACGGTCTGATATACTACGGCAGTCAGCCAATCAGCGTTCATGGCTCGAACCACTCAGTTTATAATGGATTCTATTTCACAGTGTAATTATTCATTCATAACTGGCTCTAGGAGCCCAAAGTATGGTCTGACTGATATTTCATAGCCAGTGTAATTATGGGTATGTTATCTTTGTAAAGGCTGAGGATAGAATGTTGACACCATCAACCCAATTGCTCATTTAAATCACTCATTGTGGTTTGCATTGAGTGGTGCTTGGGCTTCATAATAGCTACTGTTCAAGAGGTGACTGGTTGTTTCCCTTAATGGGACTAATTCATAAGTGGCACTTGTTATGACTTGATTTCATGTGGTTCTAAGGATCCTGATTGGCTTAGGTCCTTAGTGCAGTCCGAGTGGTTACCCTCACTTAAATAAATGATGCCTATTCAGACATGGTTTGGGGTATTAAGTTAGGAGGGTTTGGTGGTGGCCCATGAGGCTAGAGCCCTGTACTTGATTAGCATACATGAGAGCTGATTGGCTGGTCAGTGAAGTTAAAAGTGAGGGAAGACCCACCTGGGGAGTTTTGTGGCGAGGATCCGGGTGAGCAGCGGGGCGAGAAGCTGTACCCCGGGTGAAAGGAGTGGGGTGGAACATAGGACATGATTTCCTCCTCAAACAAGCTGCAGGGGAGAGAGATTGACAGGGAGGGAGATAGGGAGAGAGGGAAAGTGATGGAGGGAAAGTGATGGAGGGAGAGCATTAAAGGGATAGTTTACAAATTCGAAATGGTCCAAATGTTATGGACACCTAGAAAGGACAAAGTATCAAGTCTTTATTCCATTCCATTTCGTGAAGGAAATTATCGCTGCATTCTATACAGAAAACTGTCTGTCGATCATGTAGATTACAGGGTTTGCTCTCCTCACAAACATGGTAGACAGACTGTAACAAATACCAATTCTGTCAGGCTGGGTCTGTGAACTATAAACCCATCAAATTACGGCTGCTGGCTGGTCTGTGGACTATAAACCAATCACATTACGCCTGCTGGCTGCTGGTTTTGGGCATGGGTATATAGGCCTAAAGTAATACAGTGTGCCCATGTGAAGGGTGTAATCGGATTGGCTGTGAGACAGACAGTGAATGAGCCGTGGGACAAGATGCTCTGGGTTTACTGTAATCTAGCCAGCGTCCGGCCAGCGGAGCCCCGCAGAACCAGCCAAAACAACCATCTAGTATCAACAACAACAGGGTAAACAAGACTACCTCAGTAGAATGACCAGGTCAGCATCACAAGACAGCTTCTCCACCCCCTGTGAACCTTCCGTCTTGATGTAGTGGATCTTCTCCCTGATTGGTTGACAGAGTGAGAGCAGTCAAACATCCAGCCAAATTGTGACCTTAGAATTCTAAGGTTCTATCGGCAACAAGAGGATTCTGAGACTGGCTTTAAACAAAAACTCACTGTACTGCCCTCCAATTATGAGAGCCTGCCTGTTCACACTGACTCTGTTAATACTAAGAACTTCACCCTTACACAGGAAACGGAATCCCTTGTAGTCACACTTACAAACTACAACATAAAGGCTTTATAGGGCATTCATAAAAAAACATTTTTTTTAAGGAATATATATATAGTTCACAAATAATTTATAAACCAAGTCATAGTACATAAAAAGTGATATAAAAGGTTATTACCAAACGTATTTGTTCACAACTTAAACACAAAAAGGTAAAAATACAAACTCATGAAACAATTCATAAAGCAACAATAAGTCTTGCAAAATATATAATATATAGAGGATCACCTTAGTACATGGTTCCTGGCCAGGCTCGGCTGGCGCTCTTGAAGCATCTCAAAGATGTTTGGCTGGCGAAGGAACGCCACTATCTTGTCATTGTAAGCTGTGTTGAGGGGGAGACAGAGGGGCATTTATTGAGATGACTCATGTATTGGAGGCAGCTCTGCAGACTGGTCACTAGCTGGTAAAGTCACAAAGTCAGAAAATCTGATTTGAAACTTAACCCTGAGCTTAACCCTAGCCTTAACCACACTGCTAACCCTAACCTTAAATGCTGGAAACCTGATCATATTTTTACGATATAGACCATTTTTACTTTGCAGTTGGCCCACGTTAAGTTCTGCCTCCAGGGCAAGATTCATGACAATAAAGGTTAACCTGGACAGAGGGCAGGAAAGTGATGCGCAACACTATCTCTATCTATGATGGTTAAAACAAAGTGACCTTTCTGTCAAATGGCGCTCATCAGACAGAGAAACTGGGGAGACAGAAGACGTGATGAAGTTAGCTCTGGTCCAGGGTGTTATATGCAGCTTGCTGATGATGAGGTTCAGAATTAGCAAGCTGCATTTAAGTCCTTGGACCAGTGCAAGAGTATAAGGGATCGTGCTGAGATACTTCCTTTGGGTTATTGCTATTCACACAAATTGTGTTAGCACTCTGTGGTTCCGGATAACTTCAAAAGATAACAGTAACTTTATAGTGTGGCTAATTATTCAGGCAGGCAAGACGACTGGTCGCACATCTTGTCCTCCATACAAGAACATGTTCAGAGAAAATGTCACGCTGTCGTTGCTCAACACATATCTGGATAACTTACTGTATGTCTAAGTGAACACAACTACCCCACTGAACCCATTTCCGATGGAAGACGGCTATCTGGTTAAAACCGCCCATCACTCTGTCCTAGTCCTGACATGACTGAGGAGAGGAGAGGCATTCTGTGGCACTCTGGGCTTTGTAATCACAGCGAGCGCTGTGCAGCTCAACCGCACCAGTGGAGACGTTACGGATGCGGGAGGATGAGAGGGAACCATAGACCTACATGAGGGGAATGAGGAGGAATATAAATTCCTACGGCAAGCCAGCGTGTCTTTAAGTGCCACGCCAGCTGTGGTGGCTAGGGCCGTGCCTGTGGCCTGGCTGATTCAGGAACCATTTTCAGGGTAATTTGGACAGAGAGAAAAAGAAGGAGTGTCTCAGGGGACGTGATAGAGTCACACAATCATTGTCCTCAGCAATGAGACTCTCCGTTGAGACAAGCTGTATGCTTCTGGTTTGGCCCTCACTAGAAACACTTGGGGTGGATCAGTTGGTAGGAGGGTTGGGCTCTTGCATAGATCACAGACACTGAATACGCGTGTCGTCAAGACCATTTGGATGAAAGTCTGCTAAATGCCTAAACACAAACAGACAAAATATGTGTGACTATGATTGAGCACGAGGGTCCAAGTTCTGTAAAAGTTACAGCCACAGCTGAACAATATTAACTCTGCTGCAGCACTTACATGGTGCACCTAACGGTGTGGAGTCGGGGTGGTACTGGCTACGTATGGCGGCTACCAGGCTGTTCCCAGGTCTGTGAATCAGGGAAGCTACTCGACTCCGGGACACATCAGACGCCTGGGACAGACACCACAAAGATCATCATCACTGTGATCCTCGTCGTCATAATCTCAATCGTCAGCTCATAGAAGACATTAGATGAGTCTACTATTGACTCCATTGGTAATGACAAATAGACCATTCAATTCCATTCCAAGAGGATTCTCTCACCTCTCCAGCACTGTAGCTGCGCAGTCTCTGCAGGTGCTGCCTGTGGGTCAGATGGTTGGGCAGACGGCCGTTCTGTAAGGGGATCCTGGGGTCAATGAAGGTTGTCGCCCGGCTGTTGTGGTCCACGAAAAACGACTGGAAAGAAGAGGAAAACAACGTCAAACAGAGATTTACATGAACAGGACTTGAGACTAAGTATCCAGGGGAAACCCACAACCATGGTACCTAAAGTTTCAACACACTTCACCATGGCTCAAGTATCTTTCCACTGTGGCTAGACATTATAGGTGGAATCCTGACATCAGATAACTCAAGCTTCTTATATTGACATCAATTATGGAATCGGGGTACAATCAGAATCTCTCGGAATTCTTAGTTTCATCATTTATCATTTCAGGACTAAGCTCCATCTCTCAACACTAACTACAACCTAACTATAAGTGCATAGACGTCGGATAAGTGAGCAGACCTTTACCTTGCCCTGTGGGTCTGTTTTGATCTCCCAGCCTCGGGGCAGCTCTAGTTGTGTGTCGGCAAACTTGTTGAGGAAAATCACCAGGTCTCTGTTGTGCTGGTAGCGCTCAAAGTTGCGCGCGTCCCGCCTGACCTTCAGGATCATGTGCTTCAGACAGGTACTGTTGGTGAATATCCGGTAGGCACCCTGGGATTGCCACACAGAGAACACATTACATTGCAGAACGTGGAGTGGTGTGGTTATACTGTGACAGTGGGGGGAAAAGACCCAATTTACTGGCTTGCAATGCTACTGAACGCTATTGGAGTCATTGTGCACAGAAGGCGCAACCAACGCTCTCTCCACGCAAACATACCAGGCTTTGTTACATAAACACGTATGCTTTTAGACACCCCCCTGAACTGAAATAGAATGTCACAGAATCCGCAAACAAAGTTATCCAATCGAGTGTATTTAGTAGTAATACACATTATTTGACCTTTCCATCTGATCAACTATCTATAAACTCCTTTCAACCCAGGGGAAGAACTTCTCCCTCTCTGCCTCTCTCTGTCAGTTGAAAGGTCACGTCCCCACCTCTGTAACGGCTTCCCTTGCTTTGGCAGGAAGTTGCAGCGAGCTCCGACTCCCAACGGTCGATGGATCAATAACCAGACTCTATTAATAGATCGGCCATCGGTATGGAACAACGCCGCCGTGTCGACCCAACCGCAACCGCTGGGCTTAGTTTGATGAGGTCATGACCGTGAGAGGACCGTGAAGTCACTGTTGGTGGTAATAAGCACCGTTTACCAAGGCAACAGCAGGGTCATATTATCTGGAAATAGACCTGAAGTGCTCAGGGATATGACCTGTCCTGTCCTGTGCTGTGCTCTGAGGGAAGATGGTGAACGGGGGAAACTTCACTGAACAAAACTATAAACGTAACCTGTAAAGTGTTGGTCTCATGTTTTATGAGCTGAAATAAAAGATCCCAGAAATTTTCCAAACGCACAAAAAGCTTATTTGTCTCAAATTTGCTGCACAAATTGTTAGTGAGCATTTCTCCTTAGCCAATAAAATCCATCCACCTGACAGGTGTGGCATATCAAGATGCTGATTAAACGTCATGATCATTACACAGATGCACCTTGTGCTGGGGACAATAAAAGGACACTCTAAAATGTGCAGTTTTGTCTCAATTTTTGAGTGAGCATGCAATTGGCATGCTGACTGCTGGAATGTCCACCAGAGCTGTTGCCAGAGCATTTCATGTTAATTTCTCTACCATAAGCCGCCTCTAACATTGTTTTAGAGAATTTGGCAGTACGTCCAACCGGACTCACAACCACCGACCGCGTGTATGACGTTGTGTGGGTGAGTGGTTTGCTGATGTCAATGTTGTGAACAGAGTTCCCCATGGTGGGGTTATGGTATGGGCTGAAATAAGCTATGGACAATGAAGACAATTGCATTTTATCAATGCCAATTTGAATGCAGAGATACCGTGACAAGATCCTGAGGCCCATTATCGTGCCATTCACTCGCAGCCATCACCCCATGTTTCATTATTATAATTCAGAGCCCCATGTAAGGATCTGTACACAATTCCAAGAAGCTGAAAATGTACTAGTTCTTCTATGGCCTGCATACTCACCAGACATGTCAACCATTGAGCATGTTTGGGATGCTCTGGATCAACGTGCACGACAGTGTGTTCCAGTTCCTGCCAATATCCAGAAACTTCGCACAGCCACAGTCATCAACTCTATGCAAAAGAGATGTGTTGCACTGCATTTGGCAAATGGTGGTCACACTACATACGGACTGGTTTTCTAATCCATGTCACTTCCCTTTTTTTAAGGGTATCTGTGACCAACAGATGCATATCTGTATTCCCAGTAGTAAAATCCATAGATTACGGCCTAATGAATGTATTTCAATTGACTGATTTACTTATATGAACTGTAACTCAGAATAGGTTCTTGTGATAGGGCAACAAGGTCAGTGTTAACATGTGCTGTGTCAGTGGTAGGATCAGAGGTGAGACAGAGGTGAACTGTGTATTTCAACAGAGACCAACATACTGTAGGAATCCAGCGCCAGTTTACCAAGTGTTTACACACTGTAGCAAAGTTTGATTTATTCAGAAAGGAAATGAATCACTGGTAGGTTATCAAAGTCAAAACAGAGGGTAAATAAAAGTTCAACTGACAGTCAAACATTACATCCAAAGACCTAAACCATCAAAGGACTATTCCTATTTGAACAGCACTTACGTAGTTGGCGTGTAGGACCGTGAAGAACTCAGGGTGGGTGATGAACTTAACGGCAGGGCACTGGAGGAGCAGGGTGATCTTCTGGTTGCTGACAGGGGATGAGGGGCCCTCTCTCCTTGGCTCTGCACACAAAAGTAGGCAATGCGTGTCTAAATATTGAATAATATATGTACAATATGCATGTATTACATTGATCATGTTAATACCATATGAACGCCATGGTGGTCGAGCATGAAGCTTGCAATGGGTCATGGGTCTGATTTGAATGGAGCCACTCATACGAAAAGGTATGCATACACTATTGTAAGCGTCAACTAAATGGCATATTCCATGATGGTTTAGGTAGAGGAGTGAGATACACACCAATGGCCTGTGGTGGAGAGTCTGTTTCCGTTTCCGTGCTGGCACTTCTCTCCAACCTCCGTCCACCACACTCATCCTCCGTCGCCATGGTCCTCTGGATGTTCTGGTACCTGGAAAGGAACAGGGAGTGACATCACTGTACGTCAGTGCACCGACGAGGCGCCTTATTGCGTCGAGGCGCTTTCACGGTCAACTCTGTTGACTTGATCTGCTACTGTACACACTCGAGCAGTAAAAGTACAAATTAATCTATACAGTACTGCAGCTTGGCACCTTTTTGTCATTGATAAACTAAACGGTATACTTTCAAGATGCAACCCAGGTCAAAGACGGCATCCACCATTCTTAAAGCTGTAATCCATAGCAGTGGAACTGCCAAGTCCGTTTGCGATATAACTGGGTCATTTCTCATCTCTTATTCTTCATTTATTGGTCAGTGGATGTCCCTTGTGGCATAAAATTAGGTCAGTGTGTGGAAGCAGAAATTAGTTTATTTCTGAAGGTGTGTGTTCTGAATCTAATGTGGGCAAATCACTGGAGCATTAAAGACATGGGGACCCTCAGCGACTGGGAGCCAAACGATGGCTTCATTGCATCTTTACAGATTTAAATCTCTGTGTGTGTGTGTGGGGGGGATTGTGTTTGTGAGGTATAGAAAAACAGAGAATGAAAAAGAGTGATTGTCAAATGGGAATTTAGATGGGAATTTAGGATGCATGCCCAGGCATGTCCACTAGATGGTAGCACTGCACAAACATAAGAGTAAACTGATGGCTTACCACAGAGGGGATATCACATGAAAAGTAGTTACAGAGCACATCACTGAGAATCCAACTGGTCGTCACATCGTGTGACTAAGGCAAGGCAGCCTAAGAGATATTCAATCATGCATGATCCATTCTGACCATTTTATGCACTGAAGTAGATCCCCCTTTCTTTATTACACTCCCCTGTCTCCTCTCTCCATCCCCTCATCCCCCCTTCTCCGGTGCTTCATGATGCCCATGGCCAGGAAGAACGTGTACAAACACTAATCTGTTCCCTGTGCCGTGGGATTACTAAATAGAACATGAAATGTCTTGGCACTTATTTATTTACCTATTTGAACATTGCAGTTGGGGCAGCGGCAGTTGTGAGTGAATGCATCGATGTCCTCCGTGTGCTTGTGTATGCTGGACTGATGCTTTTCAATGTGCATGATGATGAATGCGCGTGTGTACGGTGATGCCAAAGGGAAGGACATTAAAGTTCTATTCCGTTCTATTCTCCCAACCCCACCTCCTGTTGAGCTGCTCCATCTGCTGGGTGGAGCTGGAGCGCTGGATGCCGTTACACTTGGAGGCGGCGTGCGTGGGCCTCCGCCAGGTGGTGGTGCGGTTCACATGGTCCACGTAGAAGACACGTCCGTGGCTGTCGATGCGCGCCTCCCAGTCTGCACACACACAGGAAGTACAGCGAGAGGGAGGGGGACACAGAGAGGGAGATGTGATTGTAATACGACACCCAATTAAGAATGACAGAAAAAGAAAGGAGAGGAATTGAAGGGAAAGGAAGTTGAAAGGGGTTTGATTAAGAGGCAGAGTAGTAGCAAAAGGGAAAGCTGGAGACAGGAAAGAGGAGTAAGGATGGAATGGGAGGTTTGCTTTGGGAGATGATTGAAGCTGACAAGGGGTTATTGTCTGCTGTGGTCAGCTGGCTTTGGGATCAAAGTAATCTCACGGAGGTCGATATTGTATTAAGCAACTAGCTATATGCTTCACACCCCATGACATTCAGAAAGGTTGCTAACATCAGACAGGAGTTGGACGCCTAAAGGTGCATGCACAGTACATCCCTGCATGAATGGACCCTCAGTAAATGGTAAACACATGAGCTTAAAGTCATTAACTACATCCCAAATTGCACCCTATTCCCTATATAATGCACTACTTTTAACGAGAGTCCTATGGGCCCAGGTAAAAAGTAGTGCACTATATAGGGAATAGGGTTCCATTTGGAATGCAGGCCTTGTCAGCTTTGGCAGTCCCTATAGGAATTACACATACATACTGTACATCCACAGCAACAGAGGACCCTTTTGCCCACAGATTTACACATTAATAGTGAAGGTGACCGAGAGCCAAAGTGACACTTCACCAGGGTGCCTGATGACACATACTGGCAACCATGAAGTGAAAATACAAGGGATCCTTCCTGACTTCTTAAAAATATGATTGAGATCCTGTGTTTAAAACTTGGAAGTGCTTCTAAATGGCATCTGTTGTTTGTGAGACAGGGCTGATGACTAGCTATGATGCCATTAATGAGGTCTACAGTTGTAGCCAAGGACCAGCACGTAAAGTAATCTCCCAAAACCACTTAAGCTTCCGTCCCAACACATCCATTTAGCCTGCTGTACATCTTCCTCCTTTCTGTCATTCCCTTTCCCTGTCTTTCCTCTCTCTCTGTTCTGAAGCTGGGCCTCACCCCGGCCAAATCTCTTTCCCTTCTCCTCCCTCTGTTTAATCATCATCTGTCTCTCTGTAGCAGGGCACGGCAGTGGGCGGGGCACGGCAGTGGCAGTGGGCGGGGCACGGCAGTGGGCGGGGCACGGCAGTGGGCGGGGCACGGCAGTGGGCGGGGCACGGCAGTGGGCGGGGCACGGCAGTGGGCGGGCACGGCAGTGGGCGGGGCACGGCAGTGGGATGGGCACAGTAGTGGGCGGGGCACAGCAGTGGGTGGGGAATCATGGTGATGGGATTCACTCTGGGATTAGAAACCTGCTGGCTTTCACAACACATGGCACGGAGTGAGGGAGAGAGAGAGAGATCATCTCATCTGACACCCACCCAGGAAGTGGATTATAACCCACTAAATGCCCAGCAGTACAGCCTGCTAGTCGAAGCAGCAGAAAATATCCTCACCCCAAAATCAAGGCAAAGGTATTGAAATGGAACGTATCGCTCATGAGACGATGTTGCATCAGTTGTATACTACTGTATTCAGACTGGCAGAATCACGGGTAGTGTAGTCAGTGCTGTGGCAAGCAGACAGGGAGAGAAACAGAGAAACATGCATACAGGATATTATTACTGTGGAGGGAGTTACTTTGAGTCAGCGTGGAGAGATGTGGGTATTATCACTGCACTGCAGAGTAGAGCTGAATATACAAGCCTATTTGGGGATGTGGATGTGTCTACTTGAGGCTGTAAGGTGCTTACGTTAGATATGAGGGCTTTGGGAGATGAAGATTGAGAGGCAGTTACTGTCAGAGATAGTCTGTAGTTTGGTACTGTTTTGAAGAATGTGTGTGTGTGTGTGTGTGTACATTCACGTGTCCTAAATACTAACACAGTATGTCTGTGAGCTGTGAGCATATAAACAACATCTCCTGATAGAAATATACCTCCTAGCAGCAGCTCCTCTCCATCCCTGCTCTGCTTATTCTAATGAGCTGGAATAGAGTCCCTCTTGGTGCAGCAGCACTATATTTGTGGCTGTCAGATCTCTCCCCGGTAACTCTCCACTGATTTGGTTTTTGGAGGCTATTTTTAGCCATTTCATAGTAAAAACCAAAGCTCAGCAGGGCTTCTGCTGGTGTGACATTGCACCAAATTCCAATATCAACACAGAGAAAGACCAACCTGAAAAACAGGATGAATTCTCTGCTCACAGGGGAAGAGAAACTTGAGTAAACAAAATAAAAAATGAAAAGCAATGTAAAAAGCAAGAGTGAAATATTTCATCGTATTTTTTTCTATTGTGAATACTTTCCATTTTGCTGCAATTTAACTTACAGAAGAGTTCACAAGGAACCATCTATGTTAGCAATAAACAACATTTTCCAGAGCCAGTCACATTCATCTCTTCTCTAGGGTTCATGGAACTTGTAGTCCAACAGACCTTAGCGTGAGGCGAACCCAACAGCCTCCACTAGTATCAGACGCCCTGCTGATATAAATATAGACTGCCTCTCCCGCTCTGCCTCTCTAGGGCCTGTCACTATAGAAACGGTGGTGGCGATGGCTGTGGTGCCTGATGTGTGAGATGGTTAGATGTACAGCACCCCAGGATGCCACATAGTAGCATATACTGTAGTACCACCTAGAAACCCAATCTGGCAAAACCTTGGACATAAAACACGCCAGGTCTCATGACTTCAGGGCGACCAGAAATGACTGTTCTAGATGGTCAAATCACCATGGCGTGAATGGTCGTACAGAAAACATCAAGGATGGATCAATGTACTGATAGACAGAGAGATGGACAGGTGCCACCAGAGTGGTGTGTCCCTCGCCATTGGAGAGATGTTAAGAGAAATGGCTACATGCACATCGATGAATGCGACACACATATCAAAGCCCCCAGGCGCGTGCACACACAGACACACGACTCCAGGGTAAGAGTAAGGGTGGTGAATGATGTTGGAAGTCTTACTTGGAGGCAACGGTTCATCAACAGTTGGGTAATGGTGGGTGTCAGGTCGCAAAGCAGGAGGATGACCGCATGGCAAGTAACTATCTCCTATATAGACATGGGAGGAGAAACACAGGGGAACCTGTGAGCTAACAGAGGTGGGAAATGGAGGTTGGTGAACGTAGACATGTATCTCATATATCAGCTCACATCGGATATATGTCAGGGGACGAGAAATTGGAGGAGAAAATGTAGTTTCAGTGTTATTGAGAGATTTTGTTGCCAGGTTGGAGACCTGCTTTCGCCGGGTTGACCCCAGCTAAATAAGTCAGGAGGTAGAAAAGTAAATACCTGTGCAGAATGGATGCCACTGAAACTTAATGATGGCACATGGTATTTCTAGGGCACTCTACCCAGCCTAGAGGGACCACAAAGTAAACTCCACCTTACAGTGACCAGAGAGAGTGAGCGAAAGAGAGAGAGTGAGGGATTGAGATAGAGAGACACATTGTGGGGGTGGTGTGGGCGTGACTTTTTTCAGTTCAGAAAGTGCAGTGTGTGTGGCTGCTACTGTATGGCCCTATAAAATCTGTTTTATTTCTGGCCTGATTCCTTATTGATTTATCTCCCTTTGGTTTTTCCAGGTTAAATATTTTACTCTCAAAATCATACACATTTTTTTTTGTATTTTTATTTATTTTTATTTACCCCTTTTTTCTCCCCAATTTAGTGGGGAGAAAATTTGCTAGTAACAGTCTTGTCTCATCGCTGCAACTCCCGTACGGACTCGGGAGAGGCGAAGGTCGAGAGCCGTTGTGTCCTCCGAAACACGACCCAACCAAGCCACAGTGCTTCTTGAAACAAAGCCCGCTTAACCCGGAAGCCAGCAACACCAATGTGCCTGAGGAAACACCGTACACCTGGCAACCGTGTCACTGTGCATGCGCCACAGGAGTCGCTAGAAACCACTGCACCACTTGGAGTCGCTAGAGACCACTGCACCACTTGGGAGGCCTCAAAATCATAAGTTTTTAATAGAAAAACAACAACATTTTAGGTTCTAAGTTCACAACTATGTTTAAACCACATCAGGAGAACCTTTAACGGGTTACTCTTTAATGCAAGTGCGCACCAGGAAGAGAAGAGGAAGAGACCGCTGTTTGGTTAAGCGGTGTTGCTGTAGTGCTCATGTGATTGCAGAGTTTGCAAAAGAAATGTCCACTGGATTGCTGCAAATAATCATGTTATCATTCTGCCAGGTAGGCATAGGATACTTTGTAGTTAGTATTTAATTGAGAAGGCTTTTGGGAAAGCCTTTCCATCTTTACGAGAAGAAGGTTGTCATTAGCATCATACCGCTAACGGCTACACAAAGTGTATACGCGCCCACATGCACACAGACAGCTGCATTCCTGCGCCATTTCAGAAAACTGCATAAAAATACGCATTTTGTTCCTGTCTTATGATTCACTTGGGCAAATGAATGCATGTTATATTACGTTGAAAGGATCTAGTTGATTTCATATTAAGTTTACTACATTTTTGAATATTCTTCAATTCCATTTTAATGTTTTAGATTCCGTGATTCTGTCCTCATTCTCTGCAACGGGGATTCTATAAGGCCCTGATACTGTTCCGTGTGTGTGTCTAGCTATTGTACTGTGTCTGTGTGTGTGTTATTGCACAGAGTGGGCGCTGCTATTTAGAATGTCAGGTAAATGGCAGCGGAAGCTCCCAGTGCTGTACACTAACAGGAGTGACTGTTAGCGTGGAGAATCAGTGGGGACTGACTTGGTTCTGCTTGGCCGGGTTAGTACAGGAGTGACTGTTAGCGTGGAGAATCAGTGGGGACTGACTTGGTTCTGCTTAGCCGGGTTAGTACAGTAGTGACTGTTAGCGTGGAGAATCAGTGGGGACTGACTTGGTTCTGCTTGGCCGGGATAGTACAGTAGTGACTGTTAGCGTGGAGAATCAGTGGGGACTGACTTGGTTCTGCTTGGCCGGGTTAGTACAGTAGTGACTGTGAGCGTGGTGGATCAGTGGGGACTGACTTGGTTCTGCTTGGCAGAATCAGTGGGGACTGACTTGGTTCTGCTTGGCCGGGTTAGTACAGTAGTGACTGTGAGCATGGTGGATCAGTGGGGACTGACTTGGTTCTGCTTGGCCGGGTTAGTACAGTAGTGACTGTGAGCGTGGTGGATCAGTGGGGACTGACTTGGTTCTGCTTGGCAGGGTTAGTACAGTAGTGACTGTTAGCGTGGAGAATCAGTGGGGACTGACTTGGTTCTGCTTGGCCGGGTTAGTACAGGAGTGACTGTTAGCGTGGAGAATCAGTGGGGACTGACTTTGTACTGAGTACGTTGTAGCTGCAGGTACCTGCACGCCTTCTACCCACCCACCCCTTCTCTCAGTATTCAGCAGTGTGTGTGGTGAGCGTACTGTGTGTCTGTGTTTGTGTAGGATTTATCTCCCACCGTATAGTATCTCCGTCCATAAAGAGGTACTGTACTGTCAGCCCTCAGAGAGAGGGAGAGCAGAGAAAACGTCAAACAACCGTAAAGACAAATTACAGATATAAAACCGCCACATGCCCCACCAACATTACCCATTTTCTCCAACAATGATAACAATAGTCAGTTACCCAGGTGACAGAAGTTCTGAACATTTTTCATTAGCAATTCTAATTGAGGAAGAATGACTTTGAAGTGTACGTGAGATGAAAGGAGAAAGGTATAAAACGCAGGCAGGACTCTCGCCGTGTGTTGATCGAGCCATTAAATGGGGCCTTCATTTTTTAGCTCTGATTTGTGACCTACATTGCGTATCGTGTCTAATGAGAGTCAACGTGTAAAAAACAGAACACTTATAGTAAAGCTTTGGAGAACACAGGAGTTCAAGTTGAAAGAAGACCATGCATTTTCAGTGTATACCCTAAAAACAGCCAACAGACATAACGACCCCTTGAAGGTATGTTGCCCAGCAGCAGCAATGTCACCGTGAACAATGTAAATGAAGCTGAATTGTGGGCTCGCTTGAACAGAACTGTTTCAAATTCAAAAGCAATCTGTAACCTGCACTGATTATCTTCCTTGGTCCTTATTCTCTCACTATTCCCTCCTTTTGTCCTTACTTCAAAACAACCCAGCCTCAAAAGGTTGGGCATCCACTTTGTGTAGCAGTGTTTTCACCCAGTAACTGAACTGGTAACTGAACCAGTAACTGAACCGGTAACTGAACAGGTAACTGAACCAGTAGCTGAACCGGTAACTTGACCGGTAACTGAACCGGTAGCTGAACCGGTAACTGAACCCGGTAACTGAACCGGTAACTGAACCGGTAACTTGACTGGTAACTGAACCGGTAACTGAACCGGTAGCTGAACCGGTAACTGAACCGGTAACTGAACCGGTAACTGAACCGGTAACTTGACCGGTAACTTGACCGGTAACTGAACCAGTAGCTGAACCGGTAACTTGACCGGTAACTTGACCGGTAACTTGACCGGTAACTTGACCGGTAACTTGACCGGTAGCTGAACCAGCAACTGAACTAATAACTGAATCAGTAGCATACCCACTAACTGAACCAGTAACTTAACCAGTAACTTAATTAGTACCTGAACCAGAACCTGAGCCAGTAACTTAACCAATAACTGAACCAATAACTGAACCAATAACTGAATCAGTAGCTGACCCAGTAACTGATCCAGTAACTGATCCAGTAACTGACCCAGTAACTGAGCCAGTAACTTAACCAGTAACTTAACCAGTAACTTAACCAGTAGCTGAACTAATAACTGAACCAGTAACTGAACCAGTAGCTGAACTAATAACTCAACCAGTAGCTGAACTAATAACTCAACCAGTAGCTGGACCACCATTTCAGTCAAAGCCAAATCAAAAACAAACATAGAAACAAAGAACATAGATAACAAAACAACATGGCAGCAGCAAAGCAGATTATGACCAAAAACAAAAGCCTGGTGCCATATGGCAGCCAGGAACCTAAACCCAATGCCAAAGCTCTACCATGAGTTTGATCGCATTGTTTGTGTGACCTAACCACCCCACGCTGACCCCTCTCCTCTGAGGCCACCGTCACCTTTGACCCCTGTCCAGGATGTGTGTGTGTGATGTGTGTGTGTCTTCCCCACACACATACAAGGGTCATCACAACAGACACAAAGACCGTTGTGAAATTGGGGGTAAAACGCACAATAGCGGGGGTATGTGTTTCCCATTGCCTCCTTTCTCGACCCACGGTGCACTGCCCTTTTAAAGGGCAAAGCAATGATAATCACAATCATGGGTGATGGTTCGGTTGGCATTCACTCGATTCACGGCAGTGGGGGGTTGGGGGGAAGATTATTACAGCAACACTGACAGTGCTCATGCACCTGAATGTGGGGGAAGAAACAACAGAGCTCCCTGTGCAACACACTAATGGACAGCCAGGCCTGTCACAGCGGAGGCTATGGACTCGATAACAGACCTCTCCTGTGCTCTCTCTATCAATAGACTATGGTGAGGTGAGGAGGAGGCCTTGTTTCTTAAAATAAGGTTCTGTGTATAGTAAGCTATAATTATTGTGGTGGGCTGCGATGCTGTGCAGTTGTTGTACAGTGTAATCATCACAAGGCAAGAATGTAGAGTAGTCATGCAAAAATAGAAACCTTTTGAATGGAGAGGTTAAGAGTGTCGTTTTCATTTGTTATTCTGGGTATGTTTTTATCACGTTTGCTAAGGTTGACCTGGTCTCAGGTTCTGAACAGGGTAAATACACATTTACCAGGTGTATCAGTTAGCAAGTGACTATGAAGAGCATCTCACCTCCTACTGTCCTATCGCTAGGCCCGGCCACCGGCGACTCCCCTCTCGTCCCCTCCCCTGTCTCCTCCCTCCATTCTGCTGTCGTCCCATCGCCGCCAGGCTCCCTGGTGTCGGGGCTCTGGATGGAGTCAGGCACCGACTCAAAGGCGCTGTTCTCCTCCTCTTCCTCCTCTTCGTCCTGCGAGGAGAAGACGGTGCTCTCTGAGAGGCGTGTGCTGTCCACCGACGACAGCCGTGTGTGGCTGCAGGGGCGGTTGCGCCCCTCGTAGCCAGAGTTGCTGTAGCAGGAGGTGCTGTAACAACTGGTGCTGTAACAAGACGTGCTGTAGCAGGAGTTGTCGCACAACTCACACTCGCTCCCCCTCACTCCCCGGCCGCTTCCGCCCACTTCCGCCTCTTCGTTCTCCAGGCGTGGGTGCAGCGTCCTCCCTCCCCTCTCCCCTCCATCCAGGAGCTGGTTGAGTTCTGACAGGCGCTCGATGGACAGACTGCGGGGGAGAGTCCTACTACGACAGCAGGGGGCTGTGCACTCACGCACCTGGGAGGGGGACGCCAGGGATTGGGACGCGTCTCCCTCCTCCTCCTCCTCCTCCTCCCCTTCCCCTTCCTCCCCATCCTTGGAGGTGGGTTTGATAGTCGGCTCCTCGGTAGAAGACCCTCCCTCCTCCTCCCCCTCTTCCTCCTCCCCGCTGCCCTGCCGTTGGTGTGCTGAAGGCAGGCTGTGGAGAAGGTGGTGGATGCGGATGTAGTGGGTGCGTGGTGTCTCGGGGTCGCCACACGATGAGGCGATCACTGTCTCCAGCTCCGAGACGGGCAGCGAGCAGGGCCTGTTCTTGCGCCGCAGGGCGCTCCGCATTGGAGGGGAGGCGCGGGCTGGGCAGCAACAGTCAACCCTCCTTGGTTTGGCTTCCACCACCACCTGCTGTCCCTCCTCTTCCACTACCTCCACTACCCCCTCAGCCGGCACAGGCCCCGTGGCTCCTTCCAACGGCTCCTCCACAGCAGTGGTAGGTTCCTCACTGTCCAACTCCATCTCCACACCCTCAGGTTTAGGCTGCACCTGGGCCTCCCCCTCCTCAGACAGGGCTTGAGCCTCCTGGGCTCCAGTCTCCTCCTCCTCCTCTCTCTCCTCCACCAATTGTTCAGCTGAAACCTGCTCTTCTATCCCAGGCTGTGGCTCTGAAGAAGATACCTGCACCTCCCTAACTGTACTCTCCTCCATCTCAACCAGGGTGACCTGCTCCTCCACACCCTCCTCCTCCATGACATCGTCCCCAGGATGGGCCTCCTCTGTGAGGGAGACATAAGCGAGAGTGGTGGAGGGCTCCGGGTCCTCCAAGTCTGGGGCTCCATCTAGGGGGAGTTCAGGTGTGTCGGGCCCCATGCTCAATGTGTCTTCGGCAGGGATCTCTGCTGGGGCGACTGGGTCCACCTGGTTTACCTCCAACTGGTCAGGGTCAGGGACCACAGGGCACTCCATGACGAGGGAGATGTCCTCGTCATCTGAAATGAGAGAGAACAATAAGTCACCTTACTGTCTTAGAATGGTGACTTGGGCACCCAATAAAAGAAATTGCTGACAAAGAGAAATTGCACTGTGGATTTCCTTTATGTGTAATTGTTGAATAGTGGCATTGGCAAAGTACAGGGATTTTTTAACACAAATGTGTTGGACTTTTAATCAGGACAATAATAGTACATGGAATGAATCAACAGTAATATTGTTCACATTAATCTCCACTGTGATCAATGTTCTTGACTATATCATGTGGGACATAAAAAATGACTGGGTTTTATCATGGTTATTTCAATTTGATCACTGAGTCAAAAGGGACATAAATGTGATCTCGGTCCTGATGTAAAAGAAGGTAAGGGTTCAAAGAAGGAAGTGCTTGTGACCTGGGTGAATTGAGGACATCATCTCAAATCTGAACTGCAGCTGTCCACTAACATGATCCGTCGGCAGCCTGCGGCCAAGAGAGTAGCTCACCACACGGTCCCTATGAGTGAGTGAGTGAGTGTGTGAGTGAGTGAGAGAGAGAGAGCAAAAAAAGACATGAGGAAAGAGAGATAAAAGGGGAGATAATACAAAAGTTATAGAAAACGCAAGCGAAGTAGAAAGAGACATTTAAAAGGACCAGACATACAGTACCAGTCAAGATTTGTACTATTTTCTACATTGTAGAATAATAGTGAAGACCTCAAAACTATGAAATAACACATATGGAATCATGTAGTAACCATAAAAGTGTTAAACAAATTCTTCTTGATGACAGCTTTGCACACTCTTGGCATTCTCTCAACCAGCTTCATGGGGTAGTCACCTGGAAGGCATTTCAATTAACAGGTGTGCCTTGTTAAAAGTTAATTTCTGGAATTTCTTTCCTTCTTGATGTGTTTGAGCCAATCAGTTGTGTTGGGACAAGGTAGGGGTGGTATACAGAAGATGGCTCTATTTGGTAAAAGACCAAGTCCATATTATAGCAAGAACAGCTAGCTTAAATAAACAAAGAGAAACGACTGTCCATCATTACTTTAAGCCATGAAGGTCAGTCAATACGAAACATTTCAAGAACTTTGACAGTTTCTTCAAGTGATGTCGCAAAAACCATCAAGTGCTATGATGAAACTGACTCTCATGAGGACTACCACAGAAAAGGAAGACCCAGAGTTACTTCTGCTGCAGAGTATAAGTTCATTAGAGTTAACTGTACCTCAGATTGCAGCCCAAATAAATGCTTCACAGAGTTCCAGTAACAGACACATGTCAACATCAACTGTTCAGTGGAGACTGCGTGAATCAGGCCTTCATGGTGGAATTGTTGCAAAAGAACCCGACTACTAAAGGAAACCAATAATAAGAAGAAACTTGCTTCGGCCAAGAAACACGAGCAATGGACATCAGTGGAAATCTGTCCTTTGGTCTGATGAGTCTAAATTTGAGATTTATGGTTCTAACCGCTGTGTCTTTGTGAGACGCAGTGTAGGTGAACAGATGATCTCCGCATGTGTGATTCCCACTGTGAAGAATGGAGGAGGTGTGATGGTGTGGGGGGGGCTTTGCTGGTGACACTGTCAGTGATTTATATATAATTCAAGGCACACATTACCAGCATGGCTACCAAAGCATTCTGCAACGATACGCCATCCCATCTGGTTTGTGCTTAGTGGGACTATCATTTTTTTTCGACAGGACATTGATCCAAAACATAACTCCAGGCTGTGTAAGGGCTAGTTGACCAAGAAGGAGAGTGATGAATAGCTGTGTCAGATGACCTGGCCTCCACAATCACCCGACCTCAACCCAATTGAGATGGTTTAGGATGAGTCGGACCTCAGAGTAAAGGAAAAACAGCCAACAAGTGCTCAGCATATGTGGGAACTCCTTCAAGACTGTTGGAAAAGCATTCTTCATGAATCTGGTTGAGAGAATGCCAAGAGCGTGCAAAGCTGTCATCAAGGCAAAGGGTGGCTACTCTGAGGAATCGGAAATATTAAATATATTTTGATTTGTTGAACACTTTTTTTGGTTACTCCATGATTCCATATGTGTTATTTCATAGTTTTGATGTCTTCATTATTATTCTACAATGCAGAAAATAGTTTTTTTTTTTACTCTTGAATGAGTAGGTGTGTCCAAACTTTTGACTGGTACTATACAGTATATACATAACTTTCCATATAACCAACATGCAAACTGACATAAGGCTGTCCACACAGGGGACATGGATCCCTAGCAGGGTCTGATCGCTAATGGCCCAGTAGGCCTGAGTGTGTGGAAGTGGCTGTGGTCAGGTCAGGTGACCTACCCGATGGCGTGTTTCTCCAGTAGCCTCTGCACCGGCATGGACAGCTTGCCCAGGAAACGTTTGATGATGGGCCGGCTCTTAGCAAACTTGTCCTTCACCTCGATCTCCAACACGTCCGTAGGCAAAGACACAAAGCTGAAGCGCTGCAGACAGAAATAGTGAGAAGAGGAAAGGAAAGGAGAGGAGAGGAGAGGAGAGGAGAGGAGAGGAGAGGAGAGGAGAGGAGGAGAGGAGAGGAGAGGAGAGGAGAGGAGAGGAGAGGAGAGGAGAGGAGAGGAGAGGAGAGGAGAGGAGAGGAGAGGAGAGGAGAGAAAGGTATATTATGTTAGTGCCCATGGGCTTACCGATAACATCACTTGATTGGTTACACTCTATTATACATTAATGCCATTTACTGGGTATTTATTCCAAGGAATTATATGGTAAATCAGGTACTGACATCATAATGACATGATAACTTCTATGTGTGTTTCTGTCACGCCTGCTCCCGCACTTCCCCCCTGGTGCTCGAGGGTGCCGGTTGGTGGTGACGTCGGGTCCGTGGCCCGACAGCGATGGAACCGGGGTTGCCTAAGCTGGCTCGTCGGGCTGTCATGCCCTAGCTGGCTCAAGGTTTCTTGCCCCGGTTGGCTCAGAAGGCGCCCATCCCACTTCAGGCCTCAGCCGGATCGTCAAGTTTTTACGCCCAGCCAGCTCCTCAGGCTGCTATGCCTCCGCCAGCTCGCCAGGCGCTCACGCCTCTGCCTGTTCGTCGGTGTTTCACGCCCAGCCGGCTTGTTCAGAGCCCGTGCCTCAGCCCGCACGTAGGGCTCTCCCACGTGGAACGCCGGGTGGTGCCCCTAGAGGGGGGCGGTGGGGTACTGTCACGCCCGCTCCCGCACTTCACCTCTGGCACTCGAGGGCACCAGGCTCCCCAGCATTGCGCACTCCTGCCATCATCATTACGCACACCTGCCTTCCCCCGTCACGCGCATCAGCGATTATTGGACTCACCTGGACTCAATCATCTCTGTCATTACCTTCCCTATATCTTTCTGGTTCCCAGCCCTGTTCCCTGCTTCTGCAATGATTGTCCTATGTCCTTATATACCCATGTGCTGACGCTGGTCCTGTCTGGTTTCATGTCTGTTCCCAATTAAATGTTTGACTCCCCGTACCTGCTTCTCAACCCTGGCGGCGGTCCTTACAGGTCTCTTTATGATTAATTTATACACACCATTAATATCATTCAGAATTGTTTTTCATGACCATTCATGGTGTTATTAATAGATCTATTAGGAATAGCAGGAGACAGTGCATCTTTGTTAGGCATGGCTTCTCATTGATGAAACCTTCAAAAACACATTGGCTTTGAATTATTCTCTTGATGACAGCTATTTTACACTGAAATAAAGAGCCTTTATCAAGGTCAAAACGGCAGCATTGCCTTCTCCGATTTAGCCAAAATCTCTATAGTTACTTAATTACACTGTTCCCTGATTACTAGACCTATTATGACCATACTCTAAATATATATATATATATATATATATTTTAATATTAAAGGACAATGGAACGTATAGAAATCTTCTTATGGAGTTTAGAGCTTGGATTAAGTAATCAATGTATGATAAAAATTGGATCTTGAAGGATAAGATCTTGAAATGTGCATTCCCTCTCTCTTCCCTTACTGCCTTTATCTCTTTCTCTCCTTCCTTCACTCCCTTTTTCTATATTCCCCCTCCTCCCTTCCTCTCCCAAACTCTCTCTCCCCCTCCTTCCCTCAATCCATTTCTATATCTCCTTCCTTGCCTTTCTCTCCTTCCCTCACGCTGTTTTTTTGACACTCTTTGACTCTCTCTGTCGCTCAGTTCCTCTCCATGTCTGGGCTGTCTCTGCTGCTGTTCGTGGTGCTGAATGAACCAAGGCCAGCGGCAGCAGAAAATGAGCGCTGTCCAAGGTGCTTAAACGCCCTCTCCCTCAGCCAAGAATCAGAGAGAGAGAGTGCCTTGAACTCCATCCAAACGCCAGAGAGACCGGAGGAGCATCCTGCCCAGTGAACAAGCCAGATAAAAGGCACCAGCTCTGCAGCTGCAGTAACTAACTGGCGTTTCATTGTAGAGCTTCGGTGGATTTGAAATGTACATAGGAGATGTAATGTGTGTGTGCAGTGTCCCAGAGCACGGGTAACCATTGGGTATACTATAACAGGGTTTGTGATGTGTAGTCCTCTGTGAAAGTGGATTTGCTGTGGTGCGTTCAATCAGTTACAGGTCAGTAGAAGAAAAAATGGCCTTCGCGTGGAGGACAGTTGGATGGGAGCACCTTGTAAGTGACCGCCTGACCGGTTCATGGTTCCAGGGCACTGTTCCACAACTAGCCTGCTATCAAATTTCAGCTGCAGCGCCAAAGTGGAATACGCTGCTTTGGTATGTCTGCTTTCTGCCGCGCTTGAGTTGCCACTCGCACTAAAAACAACAACGAAGCCACTGATTCCTCCATGCACTGGCCTAGTTAATGTCCCCCCCCCCTCTGCACCACCCCTTAAAATCCAATCTGTAGCAGCTGAATGTAATTTGCATCCAGCAGTGTCTCTCCCTTTCCCTCCGCCCCACGGCTTTGTCATCCTCAGCGCTCCGTTTTAATTGAATTGAAAAGTACAGCTCTTTCCTGTATCGGAGAAGATAGAGACAGAAAGAAACATACACATAGTTCCACAAGCACACTATGCACTGAGCAAGAAGAGGCTTCATAGCCCATGTGAGAATGTTTTAGCCTGAGACTCCTTTCTCTGTGTGTTTGACCAATAACCACTACACAAACAAACAAGATAGCTGCAGGCCCACCAAAATAGATGCTGGGAGTATTCAAGGAAAAACGAAGACAGACAAATTAAGGAAGGAATAGGATAGAAAAACTCAACCCATGTTTGCCTCAGTGTACTATCTGATGTGCAGGCTTTTTGTTTTCCCGATGATGGTAAATAAATAAACAAGAGAGCTATAGATTTAAATGACAGTAAAGTAGAGCGAATTGTGTGTCGTGACTCGTGAGTCATGACGATGCCTGCATACATGCAAATCCATTTCCCATCCAGCTCTGCATTCCTCTGGCCTGCAGCCATCTGGGAGACTACTGCAGTGACTAAGCTAAGCACAGCACCTACTGTACAGTACAGTAAAGATGGTTGGCTGGCTATGTAATAGCCTCAGGCGCAAACAGTTCTGTAGTATTATTGAGCCATACTGCTGATCCAGAGATGCTAAGCTAAGCTAACCTACCAGAAAACAAAAACATCCCTCTGTAGAGCAAGGTTCACAACATTGTTTATTGTCACTTAAAGCCCGGCCAGGGTGGTTAACCATTAAGATGGATCCCCTCAAGTAAACCTCCCTTCCTAATTTACAAGGTGCTGTGGAGGAACTGAGGAGTAACGAAAACATGCTCCGTGCTAGCTATCATTAGCCTACAGCCTCACACAAACACATAAAGGGTAAACAAACCAAGCCACTTGAGAGAATACAGAAGTGTTTGCTGTGTTCGAGTGCCAGGAGCGAGGGAAATGCTTTGGTGGGATGCACAGAGTGAGTCATTCTCCCAGTTCCAAGCCGTCATATCACTTCTCGACTTTAATAAAGCAAAGTGTTAGCATACTGAGTGTTCGTGTAGCTTCCCTGATTAGCCTGATTAGCGGGAGTAGCTGTCTCCCTCAGGTTAAGAGAGCAACACTGTCCCACAGTGGGGGGAAATGGAACGCACTCAGTGGTCGCAGTGATAATATAATCGTGTTAGCCAAATAGTAGCAGCACACTCCAGAAAATGCTAGGTCAGGGGCCGTTGCACTATTCTGAATGAATCCCAAATTAAAGCCAACTCCTAGAGCCAGCAGTTACATTATACATGGTATATACAAAAGTACGTGAACACCCCTTCAAATGAGTGGATTTGTCTATTTCAGCAACACCCATTGCTGACAGGTATGTAAAATCGAGCACACAGCCATGCAATCTTCATAGACAAACATTGACAGTAGAAAGGCCTTACTGAAGAGCTCAGTGACTTTCAACGTGGCACCATCATAGGATGCCACATTTCCAACAAGTGAGTTCCTCAAATTTCTGCCCTGCTAGAGCTGCTCCAGTTCAATAGCTGTTCCCAAGTGGCGCAGCAGTCTAAGGCACTGCATCTCAGTGCAGGAGCTGTCACTACTGTCCCTGGTTTGAATCCAGGCTGTATCATATCCGGCCATGATTGAGAGTCCCATAGGGCAGCTCACAATTGGCCCAGCGTCGTCCGGGGTAGGTCGTCATTGCACATAAGAATTTGTTCTTAACTGACTTGCCTAGTTAAATAAAGGTTAAATAAAAAAATGTAAGTCCTGTTATTGTGAAGTGGAAATGTCTAGGAGCAACAACGACTCGAAGTTATAGGTCACACAAGCTCACAGAACAGGGCCGCTAAGTGCTGAAGCGCATAGCGTGTAAACACTCACTACTGAGTTCCAAACTGCCTCTGGAAGCAAAGTCAGCACAAGAACTGTTTGTCGGGGGCTTCATGAAATGGGCTTCCATAGCTGAGTAGCAGCACACAAGCCTAAGATCACCATGCGCAATGCCAAGTGTTGGCTGGAGTGGTGTAAAGCTCACCGCCATTGGACTCTGGAGCAGTGGAAATGTGTTCTCTGGTGATGATTCTCGCTTCACCATCTGGCAGTCCGCTGGACGAATCTGAGAACGCTACCTGCCCCAATGCATAGTGCCAACTGTAAATTTTGGTGGAGGAGGAATAATGGTCTGGGGCTGTTTTTCATGGTTCGGGCTAAGCCCCTTAGTTCCAGTGAAGAGATATACGTACTAATGCATTATAGATGATTCTGTGCTTCCAACTTTGTGGCAACAGTTTGGGGAAGGCCCTTTGCTATTTCAGCATGACAACGCCCCCGTGCACAAAGCAAAGTCCATACAGAAATGTTTTTTTTCTAGATTGGTGTGAAAGAAATTGACTGGCCTGCACAGAGCCCTGACCTCAACCCTATCGAACGCCTAATGCTCGTGGCTGAATGGAAGCAAGTCCCTGCAGCCATGTTCCAACATCTAGTGGAAATCCGTCCCAGAAGAGTGGAGGCTGTTATAGCAGCAAAGGGAGGACCAACAACATATTAATGCCCATGATTTTGGAATGAGATGTTTGATGAGCAGGTGTCCAAATACTTTTGGTAACGTAGTGTTCCTTACTCATAGGAAGAAAATGGAACAGAGTTAAGCATGTAATACAGATACAGGTCCAAACCAGGAAGGACAACAAAAAAACAGCACACAATGGTGACATTTAGAAGTATTTCTGACCTTCTAACCTCTCTTAGCTGACAATATCACCAGACACTACTCAGCAAACTGGGAACATTGACAGAACATTAGCTAAGATTCCCTTTTAAGTTCAAGTTAGGGATTTAACTAGCAGTATTACGATAACATCCCAAAAACATTCAGTGAATGTTTTTGATAACCAAATCTTTATATACGTTAAAAAATATATATATTTTGACTGAAATATCCTCAGAATGTTCTCCTAACATTCACTAAAATGTCGTGCACAACGTCTTTACCAACCACCACAGATAACACAACGTAGGTGATATAGAGACATGGCATTTTCATTTCATTATTAAGACATTTGTACAGAATTTAATTACACGAACACAAGTGTATTTTTTTACACTTTATGTCCACAATCTGGGGTTTAAACCTGCAATGATTGGCTCCCAAGCCAGGTCTTTTATCCTCTGCGTCACCATGGAAGATGTCTTAAATCATATTTTTTCAGTATATAGCCATGGCAGTATGGTCAATCAGGAATTCCATGCTTCCTTTTTAGCCTTCTTAGACATAACCAACCCAGGGAAATACTGGTACCTGAGTTATTCACCGTCACCTCACCCATCCTCTTTATATGATGCTTACTTCTGGGTCCATATTTACAAGGTATCCAAGACTATGAGCGCTGATCTAGGATCAGATCATGAAAAATAAGCCAAGGGGGACCTTATCAAAAGGCAACACGTATGAATTATATCAGGTGTGTTTTTCAAAGTTGAACAGTCAATTTCTATACAATGTTTAATTTTTTACATTTGGTCTAAATTCTGCATTCGACTGGAATAATAAATCTGGACAAAACGAAGACATCCTCTCTTTTAGTAGAGTATACTGTATCTAAGCCTCAATTTCATGTTTTTTTTTTGAGGGAGGGGGGGGGACATGGTGAAAGAATAGTTGGGATTGAACCTGCAATCTCCAGTGAGATTATTAGCCTTCTGTGCCGACAGGGGATAACTGTGGCGGGAACACCATTTTTGAGCTTTTGAAATGCTCCCATTCTCTTCATATGCTGTCTACTTCTAACACTTTATGATTTTCTTTCTTCATCACGTGTTGAAAGTCTTGTCACGTCTAAGAAGGTTAAAAAGGTGGCACGGATTTCCTGATTGACCATACCGGCATGGCTACACACGGAGAGAAGAACATGTAAAGCCGAAACCACAGGTAACTGCGTAAAAACGAGAGAGTCGAGAGCTTCAATTCACAGACACTGTGCAGCATACACCTATTTAACTGTCACGAGTATCCATAGTAAACAGTTGTGTTTGTTATGTTCACTATGTAGCCCTTGTGAATTATCGTTGTGTGTTCCTTTTGACTCACCCTTTACGTGTCCTACGGGAGCCACCGTACCTGCCTCCTGTTATGCTGGCTCACGAAGAACGCGAGGAGAGTTTGCTCACTACGTACTGAGCAACAATAGCAGAAATCATCAACCGTATGCCTCCAAATGGATGAAACCTTTCTCCCGTCCAGCCATTAACATTCCCGTGGTGTTCGGGGAGTCAGTGTGTGGCAATAACGGCACGCTCTGTGCCTCATCAGGGGTTTGATGATGAAATGCCTCGTGCAGAGTCAGACAGGCCTGCTTAGTCAAGCGCTAAGGTAGCCACAGCTACAGTACGTGCCCAGTCCCGCCTCAGGAGGTACCAAATATGCCAGGCGGAATAGAGTGTGACAGGGGCTAAATACTACGGCGCGGCCAGAGTGAGAAAGATTAGCCTGGGCCAGGGAGAGGTCACGGGCTTGATTCATGACTGGGCCATCAGGACTGCATCACATTTTAAACACTTCCCAAAAGACACAACATGGAGAGATGGTATTGGACATTGCTATAAGAGGGTGATATAGCCACACAGATTGAAATGTACTATATGTATACCCTACATGCTGTACATGAAATATACAGCACAGCAAACCAGTTTTATGGCATCATCAATGCCTACTGTTCCACTTCACAGGGCATAATATACAACTTTTTTCCCTTCAATATGCACAAATGACTTCCTTAACACATTCACGGAAATGTGCCTGCTAAATCAATTATTCACACTGTGTGTGTGTTCCCTGCCTTTAAGTGCAGTGACCGAGAGGGAGAGAGAGGAGAATGACGGATCTCACATTACAACTGCATTGTTGGTGCATTAAACCTTGGAGGAAAGGACACCCATCTGCACCACAGCTTGTGAGAGGCTACTCTTCATAGCCTCACCAGCAACAACCCATGAAAAGGAATAGACCCTTGACTCATGTCAGGTTGCCCATTTGTGTCCTAAAATCATTGGTAAAATCCATTGGTATGTAGCAGAGTTGGGTTTTGCTCCCTTCCACAGAAACGTGTACAACACCATTAACCCTTCGAGTCCCTATCACCATGGAGACCACATGAGCTGCTGTAAAGCATCAGTGTTACTGCTCTGTCTGTCTGTCTGTCTGTCTGTCTGTCTGTCTGTCTGTCTGTCTGTCTGTCTGTCTCTCTCTCTTCTCCTCTCTCTCTCTCCTCTCTCTCTCTCTCTGAGCGGGTGTGAGTTATGGCCACATGTATGACATGGCAGGCAGTATATTTCATTGGCGGCAGGGCTGTAAATCCTAAAGGACATTTATGGCTGTGGAGATGACCCCGACAGGAAGTGAGAGAGTGTGTAACGGTGATGACAGGAAAGCTCCCCTGGTCCAGCATAGTCTGCAGTGCAGAAAGACAAATTCGATATGAAATTGGTCCACAAAAGCAGGATCCAAATTAGTCTACTGGGGAAGGAGCTCCAAGGTATACAGATGACGATTCCAAATGAGTCCACTCACTGAGAAATTCTTCTATGGTACAGAAGGAAGTGGGTCGTTGGTGTGCATATAGCCAGCATGGGAGCACTGTATTGATGTTATAGTTACAGTCTGTGGGGAGATAGCAGATGTCACTGACATGGCCCCCATGGAACCAATTCACTGAAGGGAATCAAAAAGGGATGGGGATATCTTTCCCATTGCTCTTGCACCGACCAGGGTTCCCATATTTCCATCAGAGTTCATCTCTTCGCCTCTGCTCTCTGCCTCTTGAACACTCATTTGCTCCATCTCTCGCTCTCTCCCCCATCTCTCTCTCCCCCATCTCTCACTCTCTCCCCCATCTCTCACTCTCTCACTCTCTCATCTCTTTCTCCCCATCTCTTTCTCTCCATCTTTCTCCCCATCCATCTCTCTCTCCCCCATCTCTCCATCTCCATCTCTCTCTCCCCCATCTCTCTCTCCATATGTCTCTCTCCATCTCTCTCTCCCCCATATCTCTCTCCCTGATTTCTCTCTCTCCAATTTCTCTCTCCCCCATCTCTCTCCCCATCTCTCTCCCATCTTTCTCTCCCCATCTCTCCTTCTCCAGTCTCTCTCTCCCTCTGCTCCACCATAGATCTGTCTAACAGGGTGACGTTACATAGAGTCATATCGGGGTGCCACTCACGTTATCAATCCCTCATATCACATTCATGTGCAACAGTGACTTGATGGGACAGACACAGAATGCTAAAACCATCTGTTCTGAGAGAATCTAAAGACCCTTTCAAAACCTGTTGCAGTTGACACCAACCAAAAGGTTGCTGGTTGGAATCCCAGAGCAGATTAGGTGAAAAATCTGTCTGTGCCCTTGAGCAAGGCACTTAACCCCAATTGCTCTGGATAAGAGCATCTGACAAAAAAAAAAAAAAAATACTGCAGGGCCCTGAGTGTCACCCATTCGTTCTTTGTGGTACACCCATATTTCAAATCGGGTGGAGATGGAGAATGTGGGTCGCCACCAAATGAACACCCCGCATTTGTAATGAAGTCCAGACCAACTTAGCCAGTGGGATAAGGTGTGAATGCAATACATGTAGAAAATGAATGAAAGGGGTTGTCCTCCATAACATGAAGACGACAAGATATTACATACCAGGTCAGATTCTTTTTCATTGCAGTTCTATTTTGAAATAAATGATATACTGAAAATGTAAAGGCATACAGTGCTTTTTCACACCGTCAAAGTCACCCAGTGAGTTCCACAGACGCTGTGTGTTCCAGCTATACGGGGTTTGGCTCGGTGCCATGGTCCTCCCTTGCCTCAGTGCTGGGGGATACACGGGCGAACCCACAAGGACACTGTGACGTAGATACAGGAAGTACGTTCACTCTGTCACACAAGAACCGCACAGTAGGTAGTGAGGAGACAGAGAGGAACTCCTTAGCGCACATGCGCACGCATGTATGTGTACACACACGCACTTACACACATACACACCTACGCTGGCATACACATTCTCTTTAGGCTCTTCTGTGAGCCGGCAAAAATCACCAGCCAGTGTAACTGTGACATAAAAGGTAACTTTGACAAATACACAATATTATAATCGATCCACCAATAAATTAGGCAATCAATGAATATCGAATGGCTTGTTTTCTGGAGTTGGCTTATTGATCACAAATTGCTAGAGTGTAAGCCTGAGACTTCTCTTGTACAGACTACAGACTTAACAAAGTGTTACGACAAAATGGAGGGATCAGAACGGTATGTGTTGAGAGCTGATGTTTAACTGTTCAAAGGAAACTCAGCGGCAGCATCAAGGAACCCACAAAGACGTTGCTTCCCAGGGGCTCCCCTTTTCAAGTCTCTCTCTCTGCTCCGCGTGAAAAAGAGAAATAATCTCAATGTCAGACACAAGTCCTCGACAAACACACAGCGACACTACAGCTTTCCCAATGAGCTGTGTTGCGTTAATAAAGCACAACAGGCCAATGAATTGTCTGACAGCAGTCCCAAACTTCTCCACCTTGATCCTGCTGTTTTCCCCTTCTGGGACTGCTGTTCAATGACAATTTCTTACTCTGGAAAAGTACCTTTGTTCTGGTGTGGATAAACATTTTATTCCTAACCAAGTAGGTAAACTGAGCATGCACAGTATACAAACGAAGGCAAAAAGATAGGTGAGGGAAATAACAATATCCCACAGGCATGCAGCTCACACCACAGTCTGAGTCTTCCCCTATCTAGAATCCTTACATTGCACAGAGCTTTGAGGCCACTGTGTCAAATGCATTTCCCCGGCCAGTGTCAACATTCTCAAGAACAATGTCTGTGAGATGAATTAGATGTCCTTGCCAAATACTCGGTGTAGCAGAGACGGACAGTCGAGGTTGGACGAAAAATAGGGACACTTCCCAACCTGTCTGACTGCAAGCCTGTCACCAACTCTTCTCACAGTTCCTACACCTTACATCACTTTCTTCACCCTATTCATGCCATGCATTTCTCAGATTTGTCTTTCAAAATGGCAGGTTCCCCCAAGCCCTGAGTTCAGACATGTTCACAAAAGACGTGTCAGGGTAGAATTATATCCCCAGACACACAACGCCATAGAGGATCCATCGACACTGACCAAGATCCATTAAGGATGAACGCATTATCATTATCCAGTTTTCACATCTACCTCCATTCGGTATTGTATAGTGTGTGTATTGTTTTGTGACGTACACTTATAATGCTTTTCCCTTGCTGACGTCTTGCCATACCTCCCTGGGTTCAAACCTGAAGACACTTGAATAAACTGGTGACACTGTCACAGAAACAAGGTACAGTTTCTAGAATACCCAGAGACCACTGTTAACCCTACCAACCCAGCAGTCAGACTCACCTCTCTCTGCCAAACAGGGTTGATGGTGTTGCAGACAACGCGGGAGCGTTTCTCCTGGCCGTGGTGGGGCAGCGCGGGGTAGAGGCTGTGCTTGCCGGGCTGGATGGCGATCTTCAGGTAGGGGTCAGGGTTGAAGAACATGCCCTTCTTCAGCCCCACCGCTTGGACATCTGAGAGAGGGAGAGAGAGAGAGAGAGTCATATAGACTGTATTCTGTAGTTTGAAGGGGTGTAACTATATTCTCTCTAAATATTCCCTCTCCGGGATGGCAGGTAGCCTAGCGTTTAAGAGTGTTGGGCCAGTAACGGAAAGGTTGCTAGTTCGAATCCCCGAGCTGACTAGGTGAAATATCTGTCAATGTTCCCTTGAGCAAGGCACTTAACTCTAATCGCCCCTGTAAGTCAGACACAGTAAGAGTGTCTGCTACATTACTCAAATGTAAAGAAAAAGTACGACAAAATGGGTGACGTACGGTAAAAGCTGGTGGTAAAAGCTGGTGGTTGGGCGAGAGAAACAGGAAGACAAAAAAACGTGGAAACAGGGCGAGAAAGATAGAAGTCTACAAACCGCTCAAGAGCCTGATAACCTGTTCAAATATTCATCCCCTAACAGAGGGAGACTGAGCGATCAAACACAGTGTGTGGATCTGGCTGTTAATGGTTCTGGGCCTTGTTTACAACTCGGTCTCTAGTCGTACCCCATTGATCAAAGCTTGTGGCGGTGTAATTCTCTCTCTCCCTCTGCATGTCCGCTGCCTATAGCTGCTCTGGGCCGCTCGATAAATCACAAACAATAGCCTGGGCCAGGAGATCCCCCCTCCCCCCTTTCAGACTGTAAGCGCTAGCTCCCTCTCCTCCACTCCAATCAACCCATCTGTCTGTCCGTCCGTCCGTCCGTCCGTCCCTCCCTCCCTCCCTCCCTCCCTCCCTCCCTCCCTCTCCCTCTAGGGGTGACTGTGGTAGCAGACAAGGGGAAGGAGGGTTTGTGGATAACGGGAGACGGGGTACAGACATCAGTCAACTCTGGCCTGCTTGGTAGCTAAGTCGCTAATGCTCATATTTGTACCAGCATTTCTAAAGCAGTAGCAAGAGAGAAGTGGTTATGAATGAAATATGAGAACACGACACGGTCAATAGCTAAAGCCATACAGAGTGGCGGGGTTGAACGACGTATGTGCGTTAAAAGAGAGTGTGTGTAGCTTAACTGCGTGTGGTGAATTGTTAGTGCTCGTTTGGGTTATAGTTTCATTGTTTGAGGAAAGCTTGGATAGAGTGGCAACAGCTTTTACTCCAGGTAAGGGAGTAGTGGGCAGGAAAAAGGAGGATACTTGAAAATACAGAATATGTTTCATCTTGTGGCACCTCCCATTTCTCATAGTAACATCTATTAGCTGAACATTTACACAAATAACAGTTCTGGACTACTCTTCACATTATGTTGCCTTCGCACCACATAGTTACTCTATAGGTCCTTCAATAACCAGAATGTACATGGTGCAGAAAAATGGGTGAATTAAAACTGTGTTCAAATGACTAATATAGTTACTATGTAGATACATGTACTGTAACTACACCTTAATGCAAATTCCATGTAATAATATGCCGAAAGTGTGACCCCTTTATGTGCACATGAAAGAATAGCCTTGGTTTCAGCTCCTCTTTAGAGAGCGACAAAAGGAAGGTAAATGTGGACCTGCAGCAGTCAAAGCCTTGAAAGAGGACTCCTGAAGGGTTCCTGAAGATGACAGCCTATATTGACCAAAGTCAGCGAATCAAATGAAACATTCCAACAGGCATCTGAAAAACAGCTACATTTGGAAGGTAGCTCCAGAGGCCCTATCCATAGCAATGTGAAAAATAGCTACAGTACAGATTGCCAGGGCATCAGTGACACTTGTGGGGGATGTTGAGCTGTGGAGGCATGGGCACAGTACAGTAGGGCCAGATACAACAAGCCCCAGGCAGTGCATGGGCGATTGGCTCTTAACAGAGCACAACAACAAACACTTCCAAAATATAGCTACACATTTGCTTTTAAAGTGTATGTATAGCTAAGGACAAAGATGCAGTTTATCCACCTACCATGGAGAGAGAAAGAGAGAGAGAAACTGCATTGAAAGTTTTCGCCAATGCTCTTGCTCAAATAGATATAGACAAATTCCAAAGTTACAGATGCCTCCAAAATGACAGTAGTGGTACCTTAACACTAGAACCGCCATAGGCCAAAGGTCACTGACGTTTGATTTTGTAAAGAAAAAATAAGCCATGTCCTGCTCCTTCCCTGACTTTTCCTAAATGTTTGTATTTCACACTGCTCATTTGTCAGAATTTTGAAATCACAAAAAAAAGCATTTAGAACCTTTTTAACTGTTTTCTTCCACACCTATTCCCAACTTAACCTGCTAAGAAATGTGCTGTGGAACGTTGGTACCTAGCCAGGTGCTAAAGCTTTTCTCTCTCTCTCTCTACTCACTGAATGAATGACAAATGGATGAATGGGCGATAATTGTGCACCTTACTTCACAATTGAATTTAAATGAGGCCTAACTTAATGATAAGGAGGGTGAAGAGGTTGATTTAATTCAGTTTAGTGAAATGATGCGTTTGTTATGCCTATTTATCAGCAGCAAATCATTTGACAGCCTTCGGGGTTGATACCACTGTCTTTTACATTTTACTTTGCAAAAAGAAGTTGTTATGGAACCGTTTTATTTACTATAACTCTGATACTAATCAAATCTATTGTACGGGTAACAAAAACAGGCTACGTGTTGCAGTAGGCCTTTAGAATAATACAAAACATCTCCTTGACTCTGTCCAACTTGATGAGCGGGGAACAAACGATGCCAGTCAGCCGGCCCATCAAATCTACACCTAAACTACACCTAAACTACACCTAAACTACACCTAAACTATGTGTGAAGCTAATTTCACACGTAATAAAAGTTAGCCTGTAGACAAGTATCAGATAGAGAATATTCTGCCGTTTCTATTACACTTACCTTTGCCAAATAACTCTCATAATTCAAGAGGTGCAGCTCTGCTCCCCCTTTTTTTCTCCAGAATATCCGTGCATTCAGCACATGCCTATTTAGCCAGCAACATTGCTCTGGCTACTAAGCAAAAACTAGTAACATAATACATGTCACGCATATTTTGTGTTTATCTTCATGTATTGGGTCAGGCCAGGGTGTGGCATGGGGTTTTTGTATTGTGGTGTGTTTTGTCTTGGGGTTTTGGTGTTGGTATTGGGATTGTAGCTTAGTGGGGTATCTAGCAAAGTCTATGGCTGTCTGGAGTGGTTCTCAATCAGAGGCAGGTGCTTATCGTTGTCTCTGATTGGGAACCATATTTAGGCAGCCATATTCTTTGAGTTTGTCGTGGGTGATTGTCCTTAGTGTCTTCGTTCCTGTCGCTGTGTTAGTTGACACAAGTATAGGCTGTTTCGGTTTTACGTTACGTTTATTTGTTTTGTAGTGTTTATATTTAGATTCGTGTTACGTTTGTTTATTAAATTATGGATCGCAATCTACATGCTGCATTTTGGTCCGATCCTTGTTCCACCTCTTCATCAGAGGAGGAGATCGAAGAGAACCGTTACAATACAATTACAATGACAATATATTTATTTATGCAATTCATCCTTTACAATTGTTCATGCACTGGTGCTTTGGGTCAGGAATGCAGCAAATCATTTCACCTCTGCACCTGGTTCTACTATTATCTTCTCCGTTTCTATTTGGCCAAAAGAAGCTGTAACTGGACGTTATTAATTACTATAACTATATTACTAATCGAATCTACAAATACATTTGATCAAATGGATTACACTGTCATTGTTTTTATTGTAAGGGTAACGAAAATAGTCTAAAGGCCTATGTGTTTCCTAGGACTTGGTAGAATTATACAAAACATGTCCTTGACATGATCTAAACAAATAACCATTGACATAATTGTTTTAAAAGGCTATATTTCTTCATGCAATTAATCCTTTATTATAGTTTATGCACCATTTATCAAGTGGTGGTGCTTATGCTTGCGCACCTTGCGGGTTGATATGCATCTGATGCATATGTTAAAGGTGGACCCAGCAACGATCTCTAGTGGGTACTTATAGGCTGAAAGGCCAGGAGGTTCTGGTGTTAAAAAGCAGAGCTTTATGCATGGTTGACTATACCCTCTCCTGCTAAAATGAAACATTGACAATATCGACACAAAGCCTGATATAGAACCAAAACAAGGGAGAGTCTCTCCTTGAAGTCTAAAATAGACCACATTTATAAATCAATTGACTGACATTGAGCCTGACCTTCTGAACTAAAATAGACCTGAAGAGAAAGAAAGAGGTATCAGTGGTGCCAAACAGAGCTCCTCCTGTCCCATGTGACACCCTGTGTTAAAAGAGGGATGGAGGGATGGAGGAAGAGTGACTCACCTGAGAGAGAGAAACTGATGAGCCTTCTGTTGCCAAGACTCTGTGTGACCTCCTGGCTGACCACTGGCTTCAGCACCTGTGTGGAAAGAAAGAGAGAAAATGAGAAAGAGCAATGAGAGACAGACAGGAACAGGGAGGAAGGAAGCGACATTACAGTAGGGAGTGAGTTACATGCAGTACCTCCCCTTACCTTCCCTCCCCCTCTCTCCTCCTCCTCCTCCTCCTTATCTGTCCTGTCCTGTCTGGGAAGTGAGATCCAGTATTTCAGGGCCATTACAATGGGCCTGGCTGAGGGCTGGGGGATCAATAGCCTTGCATTCATTAGGGCTCAATTGATCCGGTCTCCAGGAAGGAAGGGGAAGAGCAGGGAGAGGCCCCCAGGGAGAGGCCCCCAGGGAGAGGCCTACTCAGAACATGGAAAACTGTAGCTGCATCAGCCCTCCCATCCAGGGCTCTCTGATGGAGGAAACACCAACACCCAGAACCCATCAGCTGTCTCTGACATAGTGGAGAAAATTGTGTGTCAACACTGTATTTGCTACACTAGAGATTCACAAATCTGTACCGTGCCCTCAAAACTCTTTTGATATCTCAGTGCGAAGTGACTTTGCCCACCATTTTCTAAATGTTTATTACAAAACAAAAGCCTTAAATGCCAGTAACAGAAACAATTGGCAAGTGAACAAAATAACCTTAAGAGCAGGTGTTTGGACCAGTTTTAGACAAAGAAATGCAAATCCTTTGGTCCTGAACATAAAACAGAGGCCAACGACAAGGTCTATTCACAGATTATACCGTAACACAAAGAGATTAACATAATCTGACTGCCAGATTAATCAAATTACAGCTGAACCATAGATTCAGTCACAAAATGAATTGGCACTAGTTTCACAATAACAAGATTATAAAAATGTGAAGATTTTTTTTTATCCTGAATTAAAAGATGTCAAAGAGGATGAATCAAAGTTATTTCAACCCCAAAAATAAATGTGATGATGTTGAATCAACGTAGAAAGCTGATTGGATTAGCAAAAAGCAATCAACGTAAAGGCATTTAATATTTTTTAAAACTTTTAACCTAAATCCAATGACATTTGTTGTTGAATTCACGTTAGTTGACAACTCAACCAAATGTAAATCAAAACTAAATCTTGATCTGATGTCTGAGCCCAGTTGGAGGGTGAGACATGATTGATGAGGAAACGCAGTAATCGATCGTCCTACTTCCTGCAAATAATGCATTTAGGTTGAGGAGGGGCCAAGTGGAGAAAACAAATACAAATACTTCGATAACTATCTGACCTGTAGGGGTTTTAATTTCTGCTCTTGAAAGATCCAATATTGTTTCTACCAAATTATGCACATATTTACAGGAATGTCTCAATATGGACTGTACCCATCAGTCTTTAACGGTGAGTTTAAAAAAAAAATGTTTCAGCACTCTGTCCCCACTATTTGACTTAGCAGGCAATGCTCTTACTCAAGATCAAGCCGTACTACATCTGCAGAGTGGATATGAATTAAATTAAAGGGCAAAAGCCATAAATAGACACCGAACGGATCTGTCGGGCAGCTCCCCCATATCACCTTCCTTGTTCTATCATCTTCCGAGAGAAAAGAGGAAGTGAGACATCCCACTCCCTCTGTTTTTTTCAAGTTCTTATACAGTTGATGAACTAAGCAGACCAGACCCAGCTGCTAATGCATGGGTGCCTATGGGAGAGCCACCCCGCTAAGCAGACCAGAACTGACCATTTTTTTTCAATGGTAAATGGCCTGAGTGGGACATCTTCATTTGTCTACCATCTTTGTCATCTTCCAGTTCAGAGAACACAACCTCTAATTGAATCCAATGGTGGAGGAGTCATCACAATGAAAGATATATATATATATATATATAGAGAGAGAGAGAGAGATGCTAGATTAGAGTCATCACTTAGTATATACAGACAGTGGGACAGAGAGTTTTGCTGACAAAAGGAGATTGCTATGGGAAGAAGTGTGTCTATAAAATCCATGGGATGTGGTGCGGTAGGACCTAGTACACATGTGCATTAATATTAAAGATGGCACCGATAGAGATGGCAGCTTCGCTTCTAGTCCTTAGGAAACTGTGCACTATTTAGTTTTTTTATGTATTATTTCTTACATTGTTAGCCCAGAAAACCTTAAGTGTTATTACATACAGCCGGGAAGAACTATTGGATATCAGAGAGATGCCAACTTACCAGCACAACCAGCATTACAACCAGGAATACGACTTTCTCAAAGTGGATTCTTTGTCTGCACCTCCCAGGGCATTTGAATTGATTCCAGAGGCCCAAAACAACGCCACCAGAGGAGAGGGTGCGGGAGCGGTCTTCTTCTGAGGCTTCGGATGCGCGCACACCACCCACGGCTTCCGAGTATATCACTTGCTAATGTCCAGTCCCTAGTTATCAAAGTCAACGGAATCAGGGCAAGAGTTGCTTTCCAAAGAGATATCCGGGAATGTAACATACTCTGTTTCACGGAAACATGGCTAGCTTGGGACATGCTGTCTGAGTCAGTAGCCAACGGGATTTTCAGTGCATCGCGCCAACAGGATTAAACATCTCTCCGGTAAGAAGAAGGGAGGGGTGTGTGTTTCATGATTAACAACTCATGGTGTAATTGTAACAACATACAGGAACTCAAGTCCTTTTGTTCACCTGACCTAGAATTCCTCACAATCAAATGCCAACCGTATTATCTCCCAAGTGAACACTCCTCGGTTATTGTCATAGCCGTGTATATCCCCCCGCAAGAGGATACCAAGACGCAATCAAGGAACTTCACTGGACTTCATGCAAACTGGAAACCATATATCCTGAGGCTGCATATATTGTAGCTGGGGATTTTAACAAAGCTAATTTGAGAACAAGGCAACCTAAATTCTATCAGCATATCGATTGCAGTACACGAGCGAGTAACACGCTCGACCATTGCTACTCTAACTTCCACAATGCACACAAGGCCTCCGCCCTCCTTTTGGCAAATCTGACCATGACTCCATCTTGTTGCTCTCCTCCTATAGGCAGAAACTAAAACAAGAAGCACCCGTGCTTAGGTCTATCCAACGCTGGTCTGACCAATCGGATTCCTCGCTTCAAGATTGCTTCAATTAGGTGGACTGGGATATGTTCCGGGTAGCCTCAGAGAACAACATTGGCGTATACGCTGACTCGGTGAGCGAGTTTATAAGAAAGTGTATAGGAGGTGCGGTACCCACTGTGACTATTAAAACCTTCCCTAACCAGAAACCGTGGATTGATGGCAGCATTTGCGCAAAACTGAAAGCACGTACCACCGCATTTAATCATGGCAAGGCAACTGGGAATACGGCCGAATACAAACAGTGTCGTAACAAGCAAAGTGTCAGTATAGAGACAAAGTGGAGTCGCAATTCAACGGCTCAAACACGAGACGCATGAGGCAGGATCTACAGAAAACCAGCCCTGTCGCAGATATCGACATCTTGCTTCCAGACATATTAAACACCTTCTTTGCGGGCTTTGAGGACAATACAGTGCCACCGATGCGGCCCAGTACCAAAGACTGTAGGCTATCCTTCTCCGTGGCTGACGTGAGTAAACCATTTAAATGTGTTAACCCTCGCAAGGCTGCCGTCCCAGATGGCATCCCTAGTCGCGTCCTCAGAGCATGCGCAGACCAGCTGGCTGGTGTGTTTACGGACATATTCAATCAATCCCTATCCCAGTCTGCTCTCCCCACATGCTTCAAGATGGCCACCATTGTTCCTGTTCCCAAGAAAACCAAGGTAACTTAATTAAATGACTACTTCTGTCATCATGAAGTACTTTGAGAGACTAGTCAAGGATCATATCACCTCCACCCTACCTGTCATCCTAGACACACTTAAATTTTCTTACTGCCCCAATAGGTCCACAGATGATGCAATCGCCATCACACTGCACACTGCCCCATCCTATCTGGAAAAGAGGAATACCTATGTAAGAATGCTGTTAATTTACTACCGCTCAGCATTCAACACCATAGCACCCTCCAAACTCATCATTAAGCTTGAGTCCCTGGGTCTTGACCCAGCCCTGTGCAACTGGGTCTTGAACTTCCTGATGGGCCGCCCCCAGGTGGTGAAGGTAGGAAACAACATCTCCACTCCACTGATCTCAGCCCCCTCCTGTACTCCCTGTTCACCCACGACTGTGTGGCCATGCACACCTCCAACTCAATCATCAAGTTTGCAGACCACACAACAGTGGTATGCTTGATTACCAACAACGACGAGACAGCCTACAGGAGGTGAGGGCCCTCGGAGTGTGGTGTCAGGAAAATAACCTCTCACTCAATGTCAGCAAAACAAAAGAGATGATCGTGGACTTCAGGAAACAGCAAAGGGAGCACCCCCCTATCTATATTGAAGGGACAGCAGTGGAAAGTTTTAAGTTCCTCGGGGTACATATCACCAACAAACTGAAATGGTCCACACACACAGATAGTGTGGTGAAGAAGGCGCAACAGCACCTCTTCAAACCCTCACTAACTTTTACAGGTGCACAATCAAGAGCATCCTGTTGGGCTGTATCACTGCCTGGTACGGTAACTGCACCGCCCACAACCGCAGGACTCTCCAGTGGGTGGTGCGGTCTGCACAACATCACCGGGGGCAAACTACCTGCCCTCCAGGACACCTACAACACCAGATGTCACAGGAAGGCGAAAAAAATCAATAAGGACAATAACCACCCGAGCCACTGCCTGTTCACCCCGCTTCCATCCAGAAGGCGAGGTCAGTACAGGTGCTTCAAAGCTGGGACCGAGAGACTGAAAAACAGCTTCTATCTCAAAGCCATCAGATTGTTAAACAGCCATCACTAGCACAGAGAGGCAGCTGCCTACCTACAGACTTGATATCACTTTAATAAACGGAACACTAGTCACTTTAATTATGTCACTTTAAGAATGTTTACATATCTTGCATTACTTATCTCATATGTATATACTGTATACTGTATCCTACACTATTTATTCTATACTATCTATTGCATCCTAGCCGCTCTGTCACTGCTCATCTATATATTTTACATGTGTATATTCTTATCCCACTCCTTTACTAGATTGTGTGTATTAGGTTTTGTTGTGGAATTTGTTAGATATTAGGTTTTGTTGTGGAGTTGATAGATATTACCTGTTAGATACTGCTGCACTGTCGGCTCTAGAAGCATAAGCATTTCGCTACGCTCGCAATAACATCTACTAACCATGTGCATGTGACCAATACAATTTGACTTGATATGATATGTCCCTTTTCCACTGCAGGATTTTACACCGGTGCTTTGTCTTTCCACCCCTGAGGCCCCCCAAAAAGCCTTTGGCCATGGCCCAGGTGAACCTACTCTGACTTGAGGCCAGACTAGGGCCAGTGGGGTATTGATGGGAGTAACTGGTCGAGTCAGATTCAGAGAGGCAGCGTCAGATTCAAAGGCAGAGGGAGTGAGAAGAGGAGAGGGGGATTCTCCTCTGCAGTGCGGCTGCTCTGCTGACTGCTAAGGCTGGCGCCCCACTGAGTGAAAAGCTTACACAGCGGTCCTGTCAGCTCAGCGCATGGCACGGCTTAGACTAAAGAGTCAGGACACAGTGAGGACAGAGACGCATACATACATATACTTTATGCCAACATAGATGCACTGCCCTGCACACACACACACACACACACACACACACACACACACACACTGTGTTATCTGTGTTCTGTGTTACTGGCTTGGCGATTCCTCTCTAGGGACTCTCCTTCCAAGAATGTGTACTAGATTACAAATTGCTTGACTGAGAAACCCACAGCCATAATAGTAAACAACACAATGTATGCTGACATCCACAGAGCTGGGATGTAAACCTGTGCCATCATGTGCCATCTCTATCACTTGCACACGCACGCACACACACACACACACACACACACACACACACACACACACACACACACACACACACACACACACACACACACACACACACACACACACACACACACACATACAATCACTTTGTCTCAGTTTCAAAGACACAAAGACACATTTACACCTCAAAATGGACAGAGCAGGCAACCACACACACTCCCACCGCAGATCACACGACAGAGGGAGAACCAAGCTTCTCAGCCTGCCTCTCCTGAATGAAGAGCTATACATACTACTGTACAGTAACTATTCAATGGAGGTAGACCTGAGCCAAACACTGTCATTTTTGTAAATAACTTCACCTCCTTTCTAATGTAATAGAGGGCTTTGAGAGTGATGAAAGAGTGGGAGCAAAGAGGGCCCAGTTCATCTGGAGAAGCGAGGCAAAGAGAGTCACACAGACGGCGATGGGCAGATAACACTGATGATAAATAAAGCTCTACCCCCCAAATTCACTGCAACAAATCTCCTCCCTGCAGATTCAGATGCCCACAACGGCGACCCAATATGTCTGGGACGTCCTGTGGGCTCTGGCATTATACCAGTATGGGTACACTGATGGATGGGAAGAACTGGTTATCAGGTTTACTACCCCGCTCTGTGGATGTCTGCATACTATTATGGCTGTGGGTTTCTCAGTCAAGCCATTTGTAATCTAGTACACATTCTTGGAAGGAGAGTCCCTAGAGAGGAATCGCCAAGCCAGTAACACAGAACACAGATAACACAGTGTGTGTGTGTGTGTGTGTGTGATCTGAGATGAAACACAAAAGACGATAGGGACAGTTCCACACTGATTCTCTGATTTGACAGGCTCCTTATCTCAGTACACAGCCACCTCTCCTACAGCCTGAGGTTAGTATGCAAGCGACAACACATGACAGTTAAAGTGAAAACCACTTTGTACATTTCTGATACAGAAATACTATCATTTAACTACTAGATTGACACCTGCTACTTAGACGACGCCTACGCTGAATATAAATTATTTAATACACTAAGCGACAAGCGTCTTCAAACTTCAAGCGTTATGCCCTTTGGCAGAATAGAGCAGAACACTACCAGGAGTTAACAAAACAGATACTGTCACACATAGGAAGAGAGAGAGTGGGGAGAGAGGGAGAGAGAGAGAGAGAGAGAGAGAGAGAGAGAGAGAGAGAGAGAGAGAGAGAGAGAGAGAAAGTAAGAGGTCGAGGGTGAGAGGCAGAGAAAGTGAGAGGTAAAGGGTGAGAGTGAGCGGTAGAGAAAGAGAGGACAAGATAGTACAAGAAGCAGAGAGAAATTAACTGGCCATCTATTACCCAGGCCAGCCAGGTGAGTAGAGTCCTCCTCCTCCTCCTCTCAGTGCGTCTCGGAGACACCATCAGTCACGGCTGTTGACTGTCTCTCCATGAATCACACACCACACACACAGACACACACAAACACACTTTGCCTCATCGGTCCAAAGCGGCCAAGCATGTCCACTCCATCATCTATCTTCCTGACAGGCTTCAGTACTGTAATGAAGCACTGAAGCTAGGGCCCCCTTCCTCTGCCCATGTCCATTTGATGTGTACTCCAGCTCAACCACTCAAGCCTTCTCTCTCCCTCTGACAAGGTGAGGTTATTTTAAACCAGGAATACAGTAGTCAGATCAGGTTTAGAGGTGATCAGCATTTCTGGTGGCCACGCCAGCACAACGGCAGGCAGCCGCGGTAACACTATAGCTAGCCTAGCTTAGGTCAAACACTGCACTACCAGCCAGGACCAACGTTCAATGTTGAATTAAGAAGTATGCAACGACAGGTCTACGGGTTTATGTAATCAAAGCAAAAGGACAGGAGATGGTAGAAGCCAACGCAGACAAAGTGACTCACACAATGACTGGCCAAAACACACAACACAGCACTGTGTTGACTTTAATGCAGGGAAACTTAAATCAGTTTTAACAAATTTCTATCAGGATGTTAAATGTGCAACCAGAGGGGAAAAAATCATTCTAGACCACCTTTACTCCACACACAGAGACGCGTACAAAGCTCTCCCTCACCATCCATTTGGCAAATCTGACCATAACTCTATCCTCCTGATTCCGGCCTACAAGAAACAATTTTAAGCAGGAAGCACCAGTGACTCGGTCTATAAAAAAGTGGTCAGATGAAGCAGATACTAAACTACAGGACTGCTTTGCTAGCACAAACTGGAACATGTTCCAGGATTCTTCAGATGGCATTGAGGAGTACACCACATCAGTCACTGGCTTTATCAATAAGTGCATCGAGGACGTCGTCCCCACAGTGACTGTACATACATACCCCAACCAGAAGCCATGGATTACAGACAACATTCGCACCGAGCTAAAGGGCAGGAGCAGGACTCTAACCCAGAAGCTTATAATAAATCACGCTATGCCCTCCGACGAACCAACAAACAGGCAAAGCGTCAATACAGGACTAAGGTCGAGTCATACTACACCGGCTCCGACGCTCGTCAGATGTGGCAGGGCTTGCTAACTATTACAGACCACAAAGGGAAGCACAACCGAGAGCTGCCCAGTAACACGAGCCTACCAGACGAGCTAAATAACTTCTATGCTCGCTTCGAGGCAAGTAACACTGAAACACGCATGAGAGCATCAGCTGGTCCGGAAGACTGTGTGATCACGCTCTCCGCAGCCGATGTGAGTAAGACCTTTAAACAGGTCAACATTCACAAGGCCGCTGGGCCAGACGGATTACCAGGACGTGTACTCCTAGCATGCACTGACCAACTGGCAAGTGACCAACTTCACTGACATTTTCAACCTCTCCCTGTCTGAGTCTGTAATACCAACATGTTTCAAGCAGACCAGCATAGTCCCTGTGCCCAAGAACACTAAGGTAACCTGCCTAAATGACTAGCGACCCGTAGCACTCACGTCTGTAGCCATGAAGTGCTTTGAAAGGCTGGTCATGGCCAACATCAACACCATTATCCCAGAAACCCTAGACCCACTCCAATTTGCATACCGCCCCAACAGATCCACAGATGATGCAATCTCTATTGCACTTCACACTGCCCTTTCCCACCTGGACAAAAGGAACACCTATGTGAGAATGCTATTCATTGACTACAGCTCAGCGTTCAACACCATAGTGCCCTCACGGCTCATCAATAAGCTAAGGACCCTGGGACTAAACACCTCCCTCTGCAACTGGATCCTAGACTTCCTGACAGGCTCTCCCTGATGGTAAGGGTAGGTAACAACACATCCGCCACGCTGATCCTCAACACGGGGGCCCCTCAGGGGTAAGTGCTCAGTCCCCTATTGTACTCCCTGTTCACTCATGACTGCATGGCCAGGCAGTACTCCAACACCATCATTAAGTTTGCTGATGACACACCAGTGGTAGGCCTGATCACCGACAACAATTAGACCGCCTATAGGGAGGAGGTCAGAGACCTGACCGTGTGGTGCCAGGACAACAACCTCTCACTCAACATGTTCAAGACAAAGGAGATGATTGTGGTCTACAGGAAATGGAGGACCGAGCACGCCCCCATTCTCATCGATGGGGCTGTAGTGGAGCAGGTTGAGAGCTTCAAGTTCCTTGGTGTCCAAACTAACATGGTCCAAGCACACCAAGACAGTCCTGAAGAGGGCACGAAAATACCTATTCCCACTCAGGAGACTGAAAAGATTTGGCATGGGTCCTCAGATCCTCAAAAGGTTTTACAGCTGCACCATCGAGAGCATCCTGACTTGTTGCATCACTGCCTGGTATGGCAACTCCTTGGCCTCTGACAGCAAGGCACTACAGAGGGTAGTGCGTACGGCCCAGTATATCACTGGGGCCAAGCTTCCTGCCATCCAGGACCTCTATACCAGGCAGTGTCAGAGGAAGGCCCTAAAAATTGTCAAAGACTCCAGCCACCCTAGTCATAGACTTTTCTCTCTGCTACCACACGGCAAGCAGTACTGGAGTGCCAAGTCTAGGTCCAAGAGGCTTCTAAACAGCTTCTACCCCCAAACCATAAGACTCCTGAACAGCTAATCAAATGGCTACCCATACCTTTTGCACCCCCCCCCTGCTGTTGCTACTCTCCGTTATTATCTATGCATAGCCACATTAATAACCCTACCTGCATGTATATAATTACCTCAATTACCTCGACACTGGTGCCCCTGCACATTGACACATTGACTCTGAACCGGTACCCCCTGTATATAGCCCCGCTATTGTTATTTACTGCTGCTCTTTAATTATTTGCTTTTGTTATCTCTTACTTTTTTTTAGCTATTTTCTTAAAACTGTATTATTGGTTAAGGGCTTGTAAGTAAGCATTTGACTGTCAGGTCTACACCTTTTGTATTCAGCGCATGTGACAAATACAATCTGATTTGATTTGATTAGATTTTTGTATAAAAAACACACAAACAGAGACATATCTCTTTACAGATTTGACCAGAAGCAGTGCACTTTATAGGGAATAGGGTGTGATTTGGGATTCGCCCCCATTGTTGTCATTGTATTAATAAATAGGGAGTGCCTTTGCACTCAAAGCCCATCTTCAACACACTTCAACAGGGCACAATGCTGTAAGTGGTAGTTAACTGTGCTTCACAAACTCTACACAACCCAATAAAGGATAAAGGTGCCATGTAGTGAAAAGCTAATTAAGGTAACTCTCGCTCCAGCATTTAGGAAATGAGAAACTCCACCAATAAGAGCCAGGTCAATCTGGATCTGTCCATGATCATCTAATCCACAGACAGAAGGTAGAAAGAGCTCAACTCTCAAAAGACGACACGGTAAGACAGTCATTGCAATACTGTAGAATGACATAGAATCTATTAATGATATATCCTATGAATTATGGGACCTCTATGGTCATTACACTTTACAATTCCACTATGCATTCAATCGAAAAGTGGGTGGGGGCATCACAGCACGCAAAAAAAATAGGGATGAATACAGCAAGGACAATCTTACAGTATGAAGTCCTCTAACCAAAACAACAGAAGGAGAGGATGAAAGAGGCTGGCCACCCACAGAGCTCTTGAACTTCCCATTCAGCCAAGGATAGGAGGATGAGAGATAGGGAGGTCTGCACGCAACCTCTCGCTCATTAAAGAGGACTTCTGCTCACTCTCTTCCCCCTGTTATTTCTAATCCCTCTGTTTGTGTGCAGTAATTCTCCTTTGTATGTCTGTGGCTGCATTTACAGGCCTCGTTGAGGACATGACTACTGTAGAGTTAGCTACTGTGTAAACCAACGGCCATTATAGAAATTCACTTGAGTCTTATGTTGGGATGCTACATTGTTGGAATGTGTTCCCACAGACATTGATAGTAAATCAAATCAAATCCTAATGTATTTGTCACATGCGCCGAATACAACAGGTGTAGACCTTACAGTGAAATGCTTACTTACGAGCCCCTAACCAACAATGCAGTAAAAAAATATAGAAGAAATAAGAATAAGAAATAAAAGTAACAAGTAATTAAAGAGCAGCAGTAAAATAACAATAGTGAAACTATATACAGGGGGGTACCGGTACAGAGTCAATGTGAGAGGGCACCGGTTAGTTGAGGTAATATGTATATGTAGGTAGAGTTATTAAAGTGACGATGCATAGATGATAACAACAGAGAGTAGCAGTGGTGTAAAAGGGGGGTCAATGCAAATAGTCTGGGTAGCCATTTGATTAGGTGTTCGGGAGTCTTATGGCTTGGGGGTAGAAGCTGGCAGTGATGCAACCCGTCAGGATGCTCTGGATGGTGCAGCTGTAAAACCTTTTGAGGATCTGAGGATCCATGCCAAATCTTTTCAGTCTCCTGTGGGGGAATAGGTTTTGTCGTGCCCTCTTCACGACTTTCTTGGTGTGTTTGGACCATGTTAGTTTGTTGGTGATGTGGACACCAAGGAACTTGAAGCTCTCAACCTGCTCCACTACAGCCCCGTCGATGAGAATGGGGGTGTGCTCGGTCATCTTTTTCCTGTAGTCCACAATCATCTCCTTTGTCTTGATCAGGTTGAGGGAGAGGTTGTTGTCCTGGCACCACACGGTCAGGTCTCTGACCTCCTCCCTATAGGCTGTCTCGTCGTTGTTGGTGATCAGGCCTACCACTGTTGTGTCATCTGCAAACTTAAAGATGGTGTTGGAGTACTGCCTGGCCGTGCAGTCATGAGTGAACAGGAAGTACAGGAGGGGACTGAGCACGCACCCCTGAGGGGCCCCTGTGTTGCGGTTCAGCGTGGGGGATGTGTTGTTACCTACCCTTACCACCTGGGGGTGGCCCGTCAGGAAGTCCGGGATCCAGTTGCAGAGGTGTTTAGTCCCAGGGTTCTTAGCTTATTAATGAGCTGCGAGGGCACTATGGTGTTGAACGCTGAGCTGTAGTCAATGAATAGCATTCTCACATACTGTAGGTGTTCCTTTTGTCCAGGTGGGGAAGGGCAGTGTTCAGTGCAATAGAGATTGCATCATCTGTGGATCTGTTGGAGCGGTATGCAAATTGGAGTGGATCTAGTGTTTCTGGGATAATGGTGTTGATGTGAGCCATGACCAGCCTTTCGAAGCACTTAATGGTTACAGACGTGAGTGCTACGGGTCAGTAGCAGCTACAGTAGTGTCTGTATAGGTTTATCAAATGTCTCTCTTTTTTTTAAAACGCCAACATAAGCTGATCCTAGATCTGTGCTAGACCTGTGCCTATAGGTTACAAAATATGTGGCTATAGGTTACTCGATCTGTGCCTATTGGTTAACTTCTACACGGATCATTAGGGAGGAGGACAGAGGGGAGGGTTTAAGACGAGGGTGTGACACTCACAGGGGCAGATGCATTCTTCACTGTCACACTGGGTGTGGTGGCTCGCAGGGCTCCGCTCACACCGTGGTAATACTTGAAGCATATCTTAGTCTCCGCTGCAGGAGAGAGGGAAAGAAACAGAGAGAGAGAAAGAGAGAGAGAGAGATTTGAACTTTAATTGCCCTTTTCTTGACACGTTTCAATGAATGGCAACCAATTGTACCGTCAGACGACACTTTTTACTAAAATAGTCACATCCAGTGAGAGTGTCAAAATCAAGAGAGAGAGTGAGACATACTGAGAGAGAGAGAAAGAGGGAGGGAGGATAAGGGATAACAAGACAGAGAGAGAGAGAGAGAGAGAGAGAGAGAGAGAGAGAGAGAGAGAGAGAGAGAGAGAGAGAGAGAGAGCGAGAGAGAGAGAGAGAGAGAGAGAGAGAGAGAGAAAAGAAAGGAGGTGAGATTAAGGTCACGTCACCACAAATTCGTTTTTTCCCCTTCCCGTGACCCACTGGATTAGATGGAGGGATGGATTGGACAGAGGGATGGGTGGATGGAGGGAATAGAGAATAGTAGTGACAGAGACGATGGCAGGCTTCCTGACAGGATGATCCAACCCTAATCCCTTTGTTGACATCATCATCAGGTTGGTGGAGGAGGAAGGCAGAAATGGAGCACTATAGTTCATCATTGTTGTGCGACAGACTATAATCCACTGTATCCAATGAGGGAAGTCAATCACTTCAACATCATTGCATTTTTTTAACTGTTCATTTCCCTCTAAATTGTACTGCTATCATTGCGATACAGCCAGTATAGGTTAAAGAGGCGTCGGCTGACATAATAGGAGAATAAATCAATTTAGGATAGGCATGTGCATTCTTGTCTATTGTGTGTGTGAGAGAGAGAGAGAGCGAGAGCGACAGAGAGAGAGAGAGAGAGAAAGAGGGAGAGACAGAGAGAGAGAGAGAGCAAGAGCGACAGAGAGAGAGAGCGACAGAGAGAGAGAGAGAGAGAGAGAGAAAGAAAGAGGGAGAGACAGAGAGAGAGAGAGCGAGAGCGACAGAGAGAGAGAGAGAGAGAGAGAGAAAGAGGGAGAGACAGAGAGAGAGAGACAGACAGAGAGATAGAAACATGCTCTAGGGAGCACGCATTGTGATGACAAAGAGGTGGGTGGTGGCGGTGTTCACGAGAGGAGAGTCCCATGTGAATTTGTGCTGCCAAATCCGTCTCCTTATGCAGCTACTACACATGTTCTAAAAACAGAAAATCAGAGCTGAGCAAAAAAAAGATAGCCACCAGAAAAGACCCACTTTCGGAATGCTCCACTTGACTTCCCCTGTGTGTGTGTGTGTGTGTGTGTGTGTGTCTCAGTCTGAAAACAGCTCACACCTGCTCCTCTGTCACCTAACTAATAGGGTACCATTTCACTCTGTAACACATTCCATTTGTATCCAAGGGAGGCTCTAAGGAAAAATCACTTTCTGCTTGTCACACAAAAATGGGCTCCCCTTATTTTAGCATTCCTTGCACAGTCATTGGGCTCTGCCACCACAGGGGAGTGCCAGGCTTTTCCACAGGGAACCTGAGGATAGCTCTCTCTAGGCTTGGGCTTTCTGCAGCCTCGGCAGTAGATAAGGCGGTTTGTTTGGACTGATCCTGAGTCCCAGCCACAGATCAGGCAGGTTGCCATGTGAGCAGTAGACATTAGTCCTGCTAGTTGTCATATCCCTGTCGGAGATGAATAGCAAGGGAGAGAGAAATCAATACATCCGTCCTGGTCGGCGGTGGCAGGTTTGAGAATGAGATATGGACAGAAATGTGGATAATGGGACATATTTTGCATAATAGCAGTTTTTTTTTTTTTTACTCTACCTGGCTGAAAAATTGGTGGTGAAATTGTCTGAAAGTTCCAGACATCTGGAGGAGAGAGTGGGTTTTTGAGTCTGACTCACTGTGATTTCTGCAGCCCTCGGAAACATCAGTGCCTGCCTGTAGCCTGATGCACCATTTTAATGGGTATAAATAAAGTATCACCTCATGGTATAATTCTAACAGCTTGCGACATCCAAGAGATAAATACTGACATTTTGCTTAGGCCAGTAAACATCCAATGTAGTCTAAATACTTATGACAAAACAACATAGAGGGGTTGAAATTCGCTATCAACTCTCTCTACAGATAAACAACATGCTCCACACACAGGACGTGCTACAATGCTGAACTTCAAATCTCCCACATAGTGATAAAACAACAGGAACAGTCTCAGAATATTTGCTACCAGTTGACCTGTCGACATTTAAAATGTGATTTTAAAGGAGATAGGTATACTTACAATCTGCAAAGTAGGAGCTGGTATCGATCTTCCACACTATCTGGCCTTTGTGGGAGCCGTTCACTCCCCGGTTCTTATAGTCCAGAAAGTTCTCCGACAGTCCCTCATCTAAATGAACAGGAACATCATACACAATGTAACAGTATATATTGTAGCTTCTATATTATTTTGCATGCATGCTCACTGTAATCAAAGCCCACTGTGAACTTGACAAATGTCAGTTGGGAAAAGGTATAAACCTCCCACTGGACACACACTGGTTGAATCAACGTTGTTTCCATGTCACTTCAACGAAATTACGTTGAACCAACGTGTACTAAACGTTGAACTGACGTCTGTGCCCACTGGGATTAGTCTAATGGGCAAAGTTTGGACAATCATTCTGATGTTAGGAACTGGTGTAGACTTGACTCTTGCCATTGACTCATCAGAAGCTCCACCCACCTATGAGGTACATGCCGATCCAGTCCCCGGCATCCACCTCCTCCTTGATGTCCCAGCAGATGAGCATGTCCTGGGACTGGCTGATGGCGTAGTGGGAGGTGCTGACTGTCAGCGTTGAGCGGCTGTCCGAGGTGACCAGGTCAGCATCGCTAGTAGAGCGGGGCTGCAGGGCCAGGGCGGTGGCGTGGTCGTGCCGGGGCCCACCGTTGGGGTACTGCTCAGGGCTGTAGCTGTAACGCGTCCCAGCGTCCTTGCAGCGCCGCCGACTCTGGGCGCTGCGCGACGGCGACGCCATGGCGGACAGGCCCAGGAACCTGTTCTGGTACAAGTTCTGGAGGGAGGTACAACACACACACTACAGGGTAATGTAATTACCGGAAGATGTGTTGGATGTTTCATGTACGAGATAATACAGCTACCCTGTCTGATGTAAGTCCAGCAACTTTAAATAGTGAAGTGAATTAGGAACATTGTTGCTGGACTACTTAAATTACATTCTGACTGAGGTAAATTTTCTGTAAAAAAAAAAAAGGAAGTAAAATGATCCATCATATTGGACCGATATACAGCGTCACTGATACCATCCCTTCACATCGTGACTACATAGAGTATACATAGTGAGAATATTTCTGCCAGTACCAGCTTTAAGATGGGTGTGTTGAGATTGTAGGGCACTTTGCACTACCCATTGCCAATCTGCTTAGACATCGAAGCTCTTTCGCGTGGCATTAAAAGACAGATAAGAGCAAATGTAAACACAAGTGAATGCTCATTCGCTCAATCAGAGGATTCCGAGCCGTTCCACCCAGCGGCAGTTGCAGTCATTTGGCACTCCGTTCCACATCACCATAAACATGGAGGTTGTTAACTGTTAGCAGCAGGACAATCACAGTAATTCATAGGCGCTGGCAGAAACATTTGGGCAAACACATTCATTTGTAATGGACGCTAACGATGTGTGGGAAGAGTGTGGGGGAATGGGTTCCACTGATGGAAATGTTAATCTGATGGTAGAGCCATGAGGTGCAATCTGGGTCTTGTTCAGTAGGGAGTGAACATTATGAAATGTTTTTAAACTGGGAGGTGTTAGTAAAACTTGTCCCATGACAACACAGATTTTTTCGTTACTGTTGCAAAACGTTTTGGTGCAGTTTGCCCCACTGAACACTGCCCTGGTGTGGTAGGTTGTTAGGGGTGGACACATTAGTAAGTGAACAGTCGGTTATCCAGCCCACCAAGGTCAAGGTGGGGAGGTGTACACACGGTATACATTCCATTCTAACGAGCAACCATTACAGGTGCCTTCTTTTGCTGAAGGATGTGACTGATTGCATGATGAATATGGATCCTAAAATGATGACCTTGGTTTGGTTAAGGTTTAGTTTAAATGGGTCTTTTCCCCATTGGATGTGGGTTTGGTGCATTATAGTGGTGAAGGCCTAAAATTGGAAGAAGATAGGGAAAACAATATAATCCAGTCTGATGTGTCTTCACATCGTCAAAGCCAGCTCCTCCTAAGGAAGTGTTCACATCCTTGCACAGTGAGTGCAATGATGAACTAGGCTACGTTTGCTTGTGTGTGTTTTGATCACACAAACCCCCCACACTCCCCAGAGATCCTTATCTTTTACATACAGAACATCAATATAGGTTTCTGGCCTAAGGGCACCCACAGACACAATCCTCATCGTAAACAGCCTGGAGTGAACAATCCATGGTGTAGCCTAGATGCAGTGACAAAATAAAAAGTCCTATCTGTGTGTTGGAAAGCAGCCCTCCCACAGTAGAAGAGGTATTGACAGACAGCTCTGCCTCCAGAGACACCTGGCAGTCTAACTCCCACTGCGAAAGAACACCCTAACTTCTCAGTGAGATTACCATCACCTTATTTAGCTTTAGGCTGGTTTACTCCAACACATCTTCAGTGAAAAGGCCTGATCCTTGCTAACACTGAACAGCGTACCTGGTAGTCTAGTTTTAGTTTACAGTAGAGTCATTCAGAATGCAAGCAATGTGTAGGGCCAGTTAGGGCCAACTGTAGGCCAATTAGTCTATTTAATAGTGATACCAAAACATCACTGCACATCTCATACTGTATGCTGTCATTCTTACATTTAGTGGGGGAATGTTTGTAGGTTAGTTAGTTGGTTTAGGTCATTGTCTGTCTATTTCAATTCTTGGAGTTGAGCACCTTTCCCATCTAAGCACAACCAAGGGTAAGGGCCAGACCCCAAGAAGAGGCATCAATTGGCATTGGACACTGGACCTGGGTACTTTAGTTGTAACACCATATGAGACACAGCTAGAAACACAAACACATTGAGTGAAGACACCACAGACGGACCACGATGCTGTTATGGAGCACAGCATGGTAGGTGTGATGGTTGATGGGTAATGGCGACGGCACAGAGCGAGGAGGACACTGACCTTAACACTACACAGGTTCAGCAGCATTATGTGTCGTCAACTCAAAGCACATCAAATCCTGAGGAAAAGGTCATGGGATTATTTAGCATGGAAAGCAACACAGCGCAATCACAGTTTATATGATTGACTATACTATTGATTACGTGATCATGTGGTATTTTCTGTAGCATATCCCTAAATAACTGTGTTTCTATCACTGTAGGGTTACATAGTACATAGTAGCTGTGAACTGGTGGGTAAGGGTCGCCACTTCTCTTTCAAAACATAAACATAAAGTAGCCATTTAAAACTGGATTATACAGATCAGATGTGTGAAAACATGAACACTAATATACTGTATAACAGAGATTCAGGGGGAAATCACTACAATATTGGGATATTATTTTTGACGATATAGGCTATCGTATCCTTTTTACAATATCGCAATATCATTTTTGTGCTAGTTGGATGTACCTGCACCAAAACTCCAGTATTTTTTTCTTCATAGCCTGTTCTCCATCTTCTTTTTAAATAGGGGGCCAGTTCGTTTTAAGCCGTTTTATTTCCATGACTAATCAAAACTCATTCCCATGCCTCTCTCTTGTCCCTCTGATAAGCAGACTTATGGTGAGCAATACGGTCTGTTCGGGAACATCGACTCGCAATAAAATCACAATATAGATATATAGAATCGTGAGAATTGCCAGACATATCGTATCGCCTCCTAAGTGCCGTGATCATTTCGTATCATGAGGTCCCTGGCAATTCCCAGCCCTATCATTAATGCGTAAAATACTGGAAATAGCATAAACTGGAGATGCTAGTGGCATGAGAAAGCGAACAGGAGCTCGGGAGTTTTCATACTTCATCTTCGTCAGACAAAATATGAATCATTGAGACACAGAGCATTATGACAGAGACAAAGACAAACACACACAGATCAAGGACATACTGACCATGTTAAAACAGACAGACAGAAAAGGACAGGAAGAACCAGAGACAGAAGCAGAGACGTAGACACAGATGGAAAGAAACAGATGCAATAAGAAACAGGACAACAAATGAATAGATCCTTTGCATAGAGCCTAGAATCTATACACACGGCAGCAAATGCATTGCTTCAAGTACATCAAAGAACAGACAACCCCATATGCATTTGCTGATGACCACATGACAGTTAAGTAGAAACTAAACCTGCAGAAGAAAGTTAGACAAAACAACCAGGGCTGTCGTTCTCTTTGTATCTCTTCCTTCTATCTCTCTGCCTCTTCCTACAGCGCTTAAGTGAATTAAACAGCATATGAGATGCACGGCTCATCGGGTTTCAAATGTTATTTGTGCTAAGTGGGAGCTAAGCACGCTTCTATTCTCTTCTGGAGGAGCCGGTGCGCTCTCGTCAGCATTGATCGTTCAGTAACAAGGCTAATGGAGTCGGACAACAGCCGAGAGAGAGAGGTAGAGAGAAATCCTTCCACCGTTGCTAGTGTGGGTCTACTGGTGGTGAATTCCCCTGATCTTCAGGAAACCACCTGATAGGCAGACAGAAACACTTCACTTAGCCTACATACAAGCATAAAACATGGTATTCTAGCTTCACCTACACATCAATGAAATACAGAAATCTCTTTTTATTTGTCACATGCTTTGTAAACAACAGGTGTAGACTAACAGTGAAATGCTTACTTAGAGTTCCTTCCTAACAATGCAGAGAGAAAAATAGCACAAGGAATAAATACACAATGAGTACCAATAACTTGGCTATATACACGGGGTACCAGTACCGAGTCCATATACAGAGGTAATTGAGGTAGATATGTACATATAGGTAGGGGTAAAGTGACTAGGCAACAGGATAGATGATAAACAATATCAGCAGCGTATGGGGTGAGTTAAAAGTGTTTGTGCAAAAGGGGTCAATGCAGATAGTCCGGGTACCTATTTGGTTAACTAATTAGCAGTCTTATGGCTTGGGGGTAGATGCCGTTCAGGGTCCTGTTGGTTCCATCGGTAATGCTTGCCATGCGGTGGCAGAGAAAACAGTCTATGACTCGGGTGGCTGGAGTCTTCGGTTCGAAACCCTGAGCCGACTAGGTGAAAAACTGTCCATGTGTCCTTGAGCAAGGCACTTCACCTTAATTGCTCCTTTAAGTCCCTCTGTATAAGAGCATCTGCTAAATGACTTAAATGTCAAAAATACTGAATAAAAAGATATAGGGTCTTGTCTTAGGACGTATACGGATAATGAGTGTGTAGAGGCTTTTCTATATAGTGCAACAGTGCAGCAAGAACGTGATAGGCTGTAACCGGGCCAGAGGTCACAGTTGAATTGTACTGTCGAAGGAGACACGGATCACATGAGCACACCAGGGAACAGGGTTCCCCACTCACAGGCTGACACTTTAGGCGGGAATCCAATGAGACACTGCTGGGTGAATCTCAATAGTATTTCCTCTCTCCTTGACTCTTTCTCAAAATTGTCATAAGCAAGCGAGGAGAGCAATGGAGGTTCCTCTCCTCAGATGTTCTCCTCTAACGTTTTCCTCGCCTCCCTATGACAATTTTGAGGAGGTTGAGAGAGGGAAGGAAGAGAGGACTGCTGAAGAGGACTAGAGGAGGGACTCCACTCACTGCCTCCCTCCTTTGAGACAGCACACAGAATCACAACAGTAGGTCGACACTTTCACATTCACACCCAGCACTGTGTGAGTATTAATCCCACTCTGACAATTCATTGGAGGCGGTTAATGCTAAACTCCATTACAGATTACAAAACACACTGCCGTGCATTCTCATCATGGGAGATCCATGCACACAGTGTTATTCCCATGCCGTGTCAGGTCTAAAGCCCTATGGACCTCATTAGATAGATAACACATCCAGCAGCGCGCTGTGTCTCGGTGGGTTTAACAGGGTACCACATCTCCAGAGGGAAGAAATGGCTTTCATTTCTACCAGGGCTGCTTCCTGCCTGACACTGGCATAATTAGCCCATATAATTACATTTAAGAGAGAGCCATTTTGAATTCCGTTCACATACAGAAGGAATAGCTGTTGTTTTATGGGGCTGACACTTACTCTTTATCTATCTAGGTTCATCCTCGACAACACCTCGGTTAGCCTCGTGGTTAATTGCCCCCGACTTATCCACACAGATAATGATAATCTTCCCACGCTCTTCTTCAAATGTTAATAGAATGAAATGGGAAGCTACTGTAAGAGGCTTCGGTCCTTTTCCTGCTCAGCCATGAGAGTATAGTCTAGAACAGGGATGGGCAACTATGATGGGGGTTTGGCTCATTGGTCTCTTCGTTTTGATTCAAATAAAGCGCTATGTTCATCTGTACAAGTACTTGTATTTGCACACATAGACAGTACAAGGCCTTATATGTGGATTTATGGACTTGAAGCATGTTACTATTTTATTGGACACCAGACATTGAATATCAATATCTGTCGGAGAAGGCGTGCGACACTATCAGAGCAGGGAAACAGGAGTAAATCTACTATTTCTGCTCTACCTCTTTTCACATAAGAGACAACTGGAAGTGTTCCTACGATAGCCATTTTTGTACGATATCTATTGCTAGACGGTTCTAACACACAATCCCAACCTGTATTAAATACTACTGAGAAGTGACTCTCTCTATGCATGTCAGGTTGACTGTTCACATTCACCGTCCTCCTAACATTGTGATAACTCAAGGCAGCTCTACAAGTTGCTGCTGTCTTCCTGCCATGGTGTTAATAATCCCCAAGATGGCTGCCCCATGCGGAGTCTCTTCCTCATTGAGGTAGGTACTGTAGGTCTGTGTGCTTTCACTGACTCATTGTCAAGGGTTTACGTCATTCTAACCTCACAGCAAAAAGATCGCTGTGTGATATTGTGCTATAGCCTATATTTTCCAATAAAGAGCTGACAAAATCTCATGTGAAAATGGTTTCACTCGAACCAACTTCCCTCTGACGTCAATCCAACATATTCCCATCTGCATGAAATACATCTGTTCTCAATTGAAGTGAAAAGTGTTTCCCCTGGGCGAATAAAGGATGGCATACTGTAGGTTGACTCTGACAGTTCTTCCCCAGTCATTTTCTGCGTTAAACATATTGAAGGCCCAGTGGGCAACGGACCAAAAAACAAAAGTTCCTTGTCTGAATAGGCTTTTCAAGTCTCTGAAGCGTAGCATTGAAACTCGTTTCTATATGGGTCAGCTGTTGTCTAAGAGAGTATTTTATATATGGCCTCTGGCTTATTCTATGTTTCAACATCGTACACAAACAAGCAGATTTATTTTCATCTACACTGTATTTACATCTCAGACTGATGGCTCGACCAAACAACAACTGGATACAGCCTGTACACAGGCCCCATTGATTTACAGATGTCGGATTTGGATAAACAATTATACATTGGGCAGCAGCTTGATATAAACCAAATCAATGCCTCTAAATCATTGTACTAGCTAGAAAGAGTATGTTTTGTGACCTTAACAGGAATCACTCGGCGTTATTGGAAAACCCAAAGATTATGGCCAGATTTCCAATGAAGTAGAGTCTGTTCTTTGGTTCTCTCTGGACAGAATTCAATCAGCAACCTACGCACCAATAAGACTGTTCTGAAACATTCATAAAGTGTCAAATCCATCCAAATGTGTTGGTCCCAGGCCTGTTCCTAACTAAACCAATCAGATTTGAAGTCAGGGTACAAGTTAGCGAAGGACAGGTCCTGTGGGTGATTATTAGATGTACTGTCTTTTCCTCAAAGCCACCTTCAGACATTTACTGACAGCCTTCTCCACACCAATAACCTCGAAACCTCATTTAGAAACCAAAGCCACTGCACCACTTATTAGCTCATCATGTGGTCTATGTATTCAGAGCATTTATTGGCCACCACTGTATGTATGGACTAGTGGTTTGGCCTAGGCCATAAAAAGACTGAACACTCCTTGATGATCTACACAGGCAGAACCGACCAGTGTCAAAATGTTCCCTTTCACTGCATTTCACATCTTTTAGCACTAGCACTGTAACATGTACACTGAGCATACCAAACATTAAGAACACCTTCTTAATATTGCGTTGCAACCCCCCTCCTCAGAACAGCCTCATTTCGTCGGGACATGGACTCTACAAGGTGTCGAAAGCATTCCACAGGGATGCTGGCCCATGTTGACTCCAATGCTTCCCACAGTTGTGTTAAGTTGGCTGGCTGTTCTTTGGGTGGTGGACCATTCTTGATACACACGGGAAACTGCTGAGCATTAACAACCCAGCAGTGTTGCAGTTCTTGACACAAACTGGTGCGCCTGGCACCCACTACCATACCCCGTTCAAAGGCACTTAAAGGACCTAGGTGTTAAATCTTTTGTCTTGCCCATTCACCCTCTGAATGGCACACATAAACACAATCCATGTCTCAATTGTCTCAAAGCTTAAAAATCCTTCTTTAACCCATCTCCTCTCCTTCATCTACACTGATTGAAGTGGATTTAACAAGTGACATCAATAAGGGATCATAGCTTTCACCTAGATTGACCTGGTCAGTCTATATCATGGAAAGAGCTGGTGTCCTTAATCTTTGTCTCATATTAGAAGGGTAATCCCTTCCCAGACTCTATCCTCAGAGAGACTTCTGAAGTAGTTAATGGTGAGTCAATACAAATTTGAACTCTCAGCTTGACTCAGGCTTCCTATGATATGAGGTTATGTGAAAGGGGGATACTAAGTCAGTTGTACAACTGAATGCATTCAACTGAAATGTGTCTTCCGCATTTAACCCAACCCCTCTGAATCAGAGAGGTGAGGGGGGCTGCCTTAATCTACATTCACGTCTTCAGCGCCTGGGGAACAGTGGGTTAACTGCCTTCCTCAGTCCCTGGTTCAAATCCAGGCTGTATCACATCCGGCCGTGAATGGGAGTCCCATAGGGCGGTGCACAATTGGCCCAACGTCGTCTGGGTTTAGCCGGGATAGGCCGTCATTGTAAATAAGAATTTGTTCTTAACTGACTTGCCTAGTTATAAAAAAGGTTACTTTTCTTATTAAGAAAAAAATAAAATATTGTCACCGCATATTGGCTTTGCTTGAATTGCCCTGTCAATGCATTGTTGTTCAGATTATTTAAAAATGTATATATTTCACATTTTGAGGTAGGCTATAATAATCACACCGGTAATAGATCAGTTGTATTACTTGTGAGACACAGCTGAGTGAGCAAACATTTACATAGTTTTACTTTTATTTTACTGGGCTGATGGTGCCTGCATCTGATGGACAGTCTCAGTGGAAGGAGAGAGCAGCAGACTGAGGGTCCGCCTCTCAGGGTCTTCCAGCTGATGGCGAAACTCGAGTCGCACCACATTATTTCTTCCTTAATGCACAAATTCTTGTTGTTACTCCTATGAACAGAGAAAATAAAATATTCCTTGATATTAAAAAAGATCCTAGTCGCTAATAATAATGCAAGCCTTTGAGATCTCACAGTATCAACTTTTCTGTAGCTTTCTTTTACGCCTGCTACATTACTGCAGACACGGTAATCTGAGCCATCCCATTGGCCAGCAGGAGGCCTATAGTACACTTGATTTCCTCTCCGGGCCTGCAAGGGAAGGTAGAGTTTGTACCTTTAGACACATGAAATGGTTCAAAATCAGAACACTTCTCCTACCCGGCAAGCAGGTGTAGCTGGATTGAGTGCATCTATCACCAACATTGCGAGACTAATAAAAAAAAAGGTGTTTTTTACAGATATATTTGGCGATTGACTAGAAATGCCTTTGAGATCGACCAGTCATGATCGACCGGTTGGGGACCACTGTTGTATAGTGTAGTTTCTGCTCAGCACATGAAGAGAAGGGTAAAAAAAAATTTTGGATTTATGCTGCTAATAATGTACTGTAACTGTAGGGTTTCTTGCTATTTTTTTTTAGCTTGGCAATGACTTTTGCTTGAGAGGGGCAACACCTAGGTTCTAGGGTCTGGTATGCTACAAGAATAAGTGAAAATCTATGTACACTTGACAGATTACTGATGTAACCCTAATAGAACCACGTATCCATCATTAAGTAATGCCTGATGAGAGAGGGCACTTCAAACAAGACCAAGCCCTAGTTGCCTGTCAAGGGAGCTCCACAGGTAGGCTAAACCTCTAATATGAGTTCCATTTCTGCGTGTCTGTCCGCATCACACTCAACCTGCTCTAGTCTATGAGCCAGGTCAGTTACAGCTGAGTCATCATTAGCCACATTAAAACCAGTTCAGCCACTATCTCTTGACAGGTCACATTTCATCAGTGTTAAGGTACATCTAGTCCAGTCAGTGGAGTGAAGGAGGGAGGCTGGGGTTGGCGTGACATTGACAGTCACGTCTGACTGGTTCGGATCAACGGGAAGAGAAGGGACACTGGGAGAGTGGCACATCCCTACTGGGTCAGACACTGTCAGGTTGATTACACTGGGCTGTTCAGTCTGTGTATCCAAGTAAGCCAGAGAGCAAACCACCTTCCAGTGTGCTGTTGTCTAGTATTTACGGTCTCTCTGTCTGTGAAAAGGAAGATGGAATCGAAGACAACACAGAAATTAGACATTTAGTGTTCCAGCAGCTGGTGGTTCAAATGATTAACTCATGGGAGCTTAACTTACTGAAAAGTGAGCTTTTGTTTGTCAACACTTTTATCGACTAGAGCTACTGTATCTACTTTAGACTGCTCCATCAAATGCTAAGTGACTGACAGCTTTGGTGAGTTTGGGATAAGGTTGTAACATGGTTACAGCAACAACAAGAACAAAAGTAAACAACATCTGCAGAGTATGTGTCAGCTAAACAGATTCTAAATAGCCAATCCAGTAAATGAACACTGTGTAGTGACAGTGCCAATGTCAACTGGGCACTTCTGGCTAAATCCCACTTTCAGTAGCCTACAATGAATTCAGTAGCCTACAGTGAATGAATAATACAATATTTCAGAGCATTTTCCATCAAATGATATTTACCTTCAGTACTGTCATGAAAGTGAGATCACAACTAGGCTCGGTTTGATTATTTCGTAGGGGCATATTATCCCCATTTGGTACAGGGGACAATAAACATGGTGTTGTTTGTCAACAAACTATACCTGTGAGTGTGGCCCAGTAAACGTGAATGACTGGGGTCTTTTTCAAAGAGAGGATTATGAGGGGAGTCCCACACAAAGGAATAGGGACCGCCTTGCGTGCTGCCAGAATAACACTCCGGCGGATGCTGTGACATCGAATGAGAAAGTGACATTGACTAAATCCAGATATGCACTGTTTTTGTCACCCTGTCAGTAGACTGCCGCAACACATATTCTATCAGTATTATGAGCGAAGTACATCCCCATAAATTCGCCTGCTATGCAATGTATCCAGTCAGAGCGATGCATCAACAAAAGAGCGACAACGCGACATACCTGGGATAAAATAACTTGTCGGTGAATCATACTCCAATTGCGAGCAATAAATCCCAAACGTGACTATCAAGTCGAGCGGTGGATTTCACAGAAATCCATGTTTAAAACGTAGAAATTGAAGCCCAAACGTCCCGGCTGATGTCGACGCATGAGTAGAGCATATTCCCATCCGATAGATTGTCTCTGGGTACCAAGCAGCAGTACCAATCACAAGCTGTCTCCTCACATGCGCTACTTTGCCTCCGCCTCTCTGCTGCCCCCCCACCACTTCCACTTTACTACAGGACCAAACCGAAAGTGTCAGATGAGCTGATGCCATGCACAAATGTCGGGGATATTCGGAGGAAATGCCTGCTAAATCGAGGCACCAGCCTTTCCGAACCATCACACGTAATGCAATACTATTCCCTGGTAAGGTTGGCAACAGACATCAAATGTAGGCCTATAATATCACATCAACTACCATAAATGCAAGGTTAAAATTCCACGTGAGTATCATCTTATTGATTCTGGGTGCCTACCTTTTCCTTGCATTAGATGTAATTGATGTGTAGCGTACATTTTATCAGGATAATACAGATTTGTTGTCTGCGTATAGGCTAGTAAACAGTAGTTTATACAATGACGCCTAAAATGGGGAAATACTATTATAGCCATACTCACAACGTTACAAGGATGAACTATTTACAACACATGGCATAGTGTTACAATGTTTCAAATATATATTATACTGAACAAAAATCTAGATTTGATGTTACTCTAGTTACAGTACATATAAGGAAATACGTAAATTGAAATAAATTCATTAGGCCCTAATCTATGGATTTCACATGACTGGGCCGAGGCTGTCACGCCCTGGCCATAGAGAGGCTTTTTATTCTCTATTTTGGTTAGGCCAGGGTGTGACTAGGGTGGGCATTCTATGTTATTTTTTCTATGTTTTTGTATTTCTTTGTTTTTGGCGGGGTATGGTTCTCAATCAGGGACAGCTGTCTGTCGTTGTCTCTGATTGAGGACCATACTTAGGTAGCCTTTTCCCGCCTGTGTTTTGTGGGTAATTCTTTTTCTGTGTGTGTTTGTGTGCAACCTCGGTTGCGTCACGGTCTTTGCTGTTTAACTGTTTGTTTTTTGGTTGTTTCAGTTTCACTTTCATCAAAAGATGTGGAACTACATGCACGTTGTGCCTTGGTTGATTTATGACAGGGAGTTTGAGGATAGCGAGCGTGACAGAAGCACAGCCATGGGTGGGCCTATGCCCTCCCAGGCCCACCCATTCCATACAAAATCTGCCGTTTCCAGCTACAGTAGTCATTTACAACATTAACAATGTCTACACTGTATTTCCGATCAATTTGATGTAATTTTAATGGACAAAAAATGTGCTTTTCTTTCAAAAACAAGGACATTTCTAAGTGACCCCAAACTTTTGAACACTAGTATATTTATATATATATAATGTGAAGCACTTTGCACTGCATCCTTTTTGTACGAAATATGCTATCTAAATATTTGATATGGCAGCCAATTGGTTACTAGCAGCCCAGTCGGTTTAGACTACTCATTAAATAGTGTGCCTCATCCCTCCCCATTTATATGTTTCAGCTTCTGTGATGATATCGGTGAAACAAGGACATTTTACATAACATCTGTGCCTACATATTCCTCATGAATGATTAAATATGGGGGAAAACGAGAGCATGCTTTGCATATCCGTGACACTCAGTTCACCGCCAAGGACGTTGTTGTTGTTTTTTGCCCCGTTTTGTTTTGCTTAGTTGTTTGTTTCTCTCCTTGTACTAAGCTAATATGTGCAAACCCAGTGAGGAATCTTGACTATTTTGTCTCTACAATATTTCCGCTCCGTCCTTTATGCCAGTAGCAAATTAAATCACATCATTACTTCCACACTAGGCTACTAAAAACTACCACAGGCTGCCACACACTAGACTACCACAAAACACCACACACTGCTTCACATTAAAACACTACCATTAACTACGACACACAAAAACAAATGACCATGAACTACCACACACAAGTCTACTACACACACTGAAACAAATTACTGAAACCTACTACACACCAAAACCATATAGGCCACTACAAATGCAAAATAAAATACCACTCACAAAATAAACTTTTCCCACATGGTCCAAATTACCACAAACTACCGCACACTAGTCTACTACACACACGACACATTCTTCAATAAGTGCATTGATGACGTCGTCCCCACAGTGACTGTACGTACAAATCCCAAACAGAACAACATTCACAAAGCCGCTGGGCCAGACGGATTACCAGGACGTTTACTCAAAGCATGTGCGGACCAACTGTCAAGTGTTTTCACTGACAGTTTCAACCTCTCGATGACCGAGTCTGTAATACCTACATGTTTCAAGCAGACCACCATAGTCCCTGTGCCCAAGGAAGTGAAGGTAACCTTCCTAAATGATTACCGTCCCGTGGCACTCGTTGGTAGCCATGAAGTGCTTTGAAAGGCTGGTCATGGCGCACATCAACAGCATCCTCCCGGACACCCTAGACCTACTCCAATTCTCATACCGCCCCAACAGATCCACATATGACGCAATCTCAATATTGCACTCCACACTGCCCTTTCTCACCTGGACAAAAGGAACACCTATGTGAGAATGCTGTTCATTGACTACAGCTCAGCGTTCAACAGCATAGTGCCCAGGAATCTCATCACTAAGCTAAGGACTCTGGGACTAAACTCTCCCTCTGCAACTGGATCCAGGACTTCCTGACGGGCCGCCCCCAGGTGGTAAGAGTAGGCAGCAACACGTCTGCCACGCTTATCCTCAACACTGGGGCCCCTCATCCACGACTGCGTGACTCCAACACCATCATTAAGTTTGCTGACGACACAACAGTGGTAGGCCTGATCACCGACAACAATGAGACGGCCTATAGGGAGGAGGTCAGAGAACTGGCAGTATAGTGCCAGGACAACAACCTCTCCCTCAATGTGAGCAAGACAAAGGAGCTGATCGTGGACTACATGAAAAGGCAGACCGAACAGGCCGCCATTAACATAGACGGGGCTGTAGTGGAGTGGGTCGAGAGTTCCAAGTTCCTTGGTGTCCACATCATCAACAAACTATCATGGTCCAAACATACCAAGACACGATACTGAAAAGATTTGGAATGGGTCCCCAGATCCTCAAAAGGTTCTACAGCTGCACCATCGAGAGCATCCTGACCGGTTGCATCACCGCCTGGTATGGCAACTACTCGACATCTGACCACAAGGCGCTACAGAGGGTAGTGCAAACGGCCCAGTACATCACTGGGGCCAAGCTTCCTGCCATCCGGGACCTATATAATAGGCAGTGTCAGAGGAAAGCCCATAAAATTGTCAGAGACTCCAGTCTATAGACTGATTTATCTGCTAACGCACGGCAAGCAGTACCGGAGGGCCAAGTCTAGAACCAAAAGACTCCTCAACAGCTCCTACCCCCAAGCCATTAGACTGCTGAACAATTCATAAACATCGCCACCGGACATGACGACCCCCCTCCCTTTTGTACACTGCTGCTACTCGCTGTTTGTTTGTTACCTATGCATAGTCACTTCACCCCCATCTACATGTACAGATTACCTCAATGCTTGGAGGTGAAGATGACAGCAGTGGTTTAGTCTACGGCGATACAGATATCACTTGTTATTGATATCTACATAGCGCATTGATGTGAATTACACTGCTGCTCTCTCATTTATTTATTTGCGCCTTACATCCGGCCCAAAGCGGAGGCGTCGCGTGTGCAAGCACTGCAAAATAAATGTACACATAAATTGTTATTCAATAATTGTACCCACACTATTCGCGCGTTCCAATGAGTGACTGCGTTGCCAGGCGCTAAAACAGAAGTTGCTTCTATTTGTGACACAGTACGCGATGCAAGTCCTGCCTCTCCCATCTCCTCATTGGCTTTTAGAAGCATATACCCACGTGCCAAGCCTATGGAATACCAGTGGGACTTTTGTTTCTTCAGTAGTGCTCAAAGCATGCCATTCCATGAGCGCAGCATTTATTTGTCAACTCAAATCAATGAGCCCAATCAGTCCTCCATGACAACAAAATCATAAACAACAGAGTAGGGCTGGCTAATAAGTCCTTAGTTTTGGGGTCATGCTCAGGTAAAACAATTTGGCTAATCTATACTTCCATATTCCCAAATCCTATTCTCGAAGATCAAGGGGTACAACATTTATTGGAATGACTGGAATTCTGATAGACTTTGGTTTTTAATGTAAAGATATAATTTTATCGTATTGTTATATGTAGTAGAAAGCGCTGAGTTAGAAGAAACCTACATAACCAACCCATAAAGGAACATTTAACATCCATCTATGGTAAGCAATGTAAACTTTAACATTGATTTATCATGCAATAGATGTTGTTCAATTGGTAAAATACATTCTTCTTCTAATGCCTCTTAATGGTAAAATTATCCAAAAGTAACCGAATGTAATCAGATTACGTTACTGACTATGGTTAATCTAAAAGTTACGTTACCAATTACAATTTTGGACAGGTAACTAGTAACTGTAATAGATTACATTTAGAAAGTAACCTACATTTTTACTGGGCCAAAATAAAATTATCCTACCCGAATTGAGCAAAAAATGCAAAACGCCTGGCAGATGTATTAACTAAATGTTGCCTCATCAACAACTGGCCAATGTGGACATGCCTTGGGGAATAGGGGTATCCTAAAAGGACCTGCCCTACCTGGCACAAACGATTAGTAGATTCTCAACAAACAGTGAAAATTCACTTCAAAGGCAATAGGCCTACAACACTAGATGACCAAAAGGATCTGGACAGCTGCTAGTCATTACAAAATCATTACAAAATCATGGGCATTCATTTGGAGTTGGTCCCGTCTTTGTTGCTATAACGGCCTCCACTCTTTTGGGAAGGCTTTTCCCTGGAACATTGCTGCGGCGACTTGCTTCCATTCAGCCACAAGAGCATTAATGAGGTTGGGCACTGATGTTGGGTGATTATGCCTGGCTTGCAGTCGGCGTTCCAATTCCTTCCAAAGGTGTTTGATGGAGTTGAGGTCAGGGCTCTGTATAGGCCAGTCAAGTTCTTCCACACCGATCTCGACAAACAATATCCATGTGGACCTCGCTTTGTGCACGGGGGCATTGTCATGCTGAAACTGGAAAGGGCCTTCCCCAAACTGTTGCCACAAAGTTGGAAGCACAGAATCGTCTAGAATGTCATTGTATGCTGTAGAGTTAAGATTTCCCATCTCTGGAACTAAGGAGCTTGAACCATGAAAATCAGCCCCAGACAATTGTTCCTCCTCTACCGAACATTATAGTTGGCACTATGCATTGGGGCAGGTAGGTGAAGTGGGATTCATCACTCCAGAGAACGCGTTTCTACTGCTCCAGAGTTCAATGGCGGCGAGTTTTACACCACTCCAGCCGACGATTGGCATTGCGCATGGTGATCTTAGGCTTGTATGCGGCTGCTCGGCCATGGAAACCCATTTCATGAAGTTCTAAATATGAAGTTCCTTACAATAAACAATGGAAATACCCGATTCACTGTGGTGGATGAGGGCAATGACAGAAGTGCGATGACACAAAGGAGTAAAAATGGCGCTACCTTAGTCTCCTTCATACAATCCTTCATCTCCTTACAGAATTGTGTAGAACAACCCCTTTTTCTGTGACAAAATGTGTAATTCACACTCTGACCTGTGAAAGGCAGCAATATGCAACACAGCATCTAGTCTTCTGGAAACTCACACGAAGAAGAAGAAGAAGAAGAAGAAGAAGAAAAAGAAGAAGAATGGAAACATCCCCTAACGGGAGAAACCAAATTATGGCGCGGAACCTGTGGCCAAAACCATGAACTTGGTGTTTCAAATGAACAAAACAAGGGCTAAACATTTCTTTTGACCTTCTTTTCTCCCAAATTTTGTGGTATCCAATATAGTCTTGTCTCATCGCTGCATCTCCTGTACGGACTCGGGAGAGGCGAAGGTCGAGAGCCGTGGGTCCTCCGAAACACAACCCAACAAACCGCACTGCTTCTTGTTTCAGCACCAATGTTTCAGAGGAAACACCGTATACCTGGCGACCAGTGTGCCTGGCCGGCACAGGAGTCACTAAAGTTCAATGGGACAAGAACATCCTTGCCAGCAAAACCCTCCCCCCACATGGACAAGTTGTGCACTGCCCCATGGGTCTCCCAATCACACTCGACTTCAAAATAAGAGTTTAGTGTATGTTGTGTGACAAAGCTAGGTATTATATATAAGCCGTTAGAGAGACTGAGCAGTTTCATTGCTTCTAGGGCTATGTACTGTAATGGACTCACTTGGTTTCTACTTATGGCAAAGTTTTTTTTGTTTGTTTTAGTTTTTTGCAGTGGCTATTGACTTTGCATTGCTTCTTGCTGCAGCCACAGCTTAGCTTTATGGCCTATCTATAAATATATTATGCTAAAGATTCTAAGCTGCAGGGCTTTCTCCTTCCAGAATGTTATGCCAATTTCTTTCATTTTAGGCTCAAAATAAGCGCCCCCTCTTATATCCCCTAGGCCATGTTATATTTCACTGTGTTCTGTATTTTTTATGTATTTTCCCTGTTTATGTGTTTTGGAAAGGCACTGTAGTTATTGCATCATCATTTATCCATACCATGATTTCACAACCCCCCCCCCACTACCCCCTAACGGACCCCCGGCCAGTCTCAAAGTCATTCATAGTCTTACCTATGCTATCAATCACAACGGCCAGAAGACACAGACAATCCACCAGCCACCCAGTCCGCAGGCACCGCCATCCCAGGGTGTCCGGTCCAGGCATCGCAGGAGAGGAGGCCGCCCGAGGCATTAGACAGCCCGGGTAACCTTGCTCTAACCGCCCCCTTGCCGATTCCCCACCCGACCCCTAGTGTAGCGTTAAAGTCTGCTTAAATAGAAGATGGGCTTTTAACTAATACTATTACCACTTTTACCTTTTATTGTTAGATGGTTTATAAGTTTGTTTTCGGCAGTAGAAATATACAAGGGTTAATAATGCAGGCCTGATTTCATGAAGCATTATCGAGGTAAATCATTTCTAACCTAGAACATTTAAAACAGCCAAGAAGTATTTATTTTTTAGAGGACAGACACAATTAATACATTGACACAGGCCTAGACTTCAAAGGAAAAGTTTTGAAAGAGAGCTGAGGTCATGGCCAGCCTTATTCAGCCAGCAGTCTCCACTCATTGTCACAGGTACGCATATAGCGGAGATCCGTGGTGATGGAATGGACAGCTCCTCTGTTCAGTTGGCAATAGTGCCTATAACCTGTCAAATGTTTTGACAGGTTATAGGCACAGTTCAATTCACCGATATTGTCCTTTTTACCTCAGTGGATTGACGTGAACTTTTTTCCACCTAAATGGAAATGGAATAGCATGCTTAAACCTTGGTATTATATCTATGGCTTAACCTGGTAACCACCTACGCTTGCCAAATGTATATCCTGATCCTTTGCTTTCACTGCTTAGTGGCACAACACAAACTCAACAAACACTCAATTCTTATTTTGGACAGGATATGCATATGGACAATGAGACAGGACTACAGTTTTAGCTCCACCCACATCACCAGTAAGGAGAAACATGAACAATTCCTTATTTTCTCTCATCTTTGTTGTTTTTGGCTATATGTAGGCTGGTTCCAACTAAAAACTAAACAACTTGTTTCTTTGGTATTATGGGTTTTAGGAAACAAAAAGTTAAAGAAATTCATTATATTTTGTCTGCTTCGTTAGAAAAAAAATGTGGAAACGTGGGAAATCAGCGCACTTAGCATTTGACAATTGTTGGCATTGAAATTGGTAGACTCATTTGTTCTTTCATAATACAAACCATGTTTGATAGGACAGCGATAGAACAGTTAGATGGCAATGTTAGCAAACCATCTTTGTAGCAAACAATTCATCTGTGGTTTGTGTGTGAAAGGAGAGAACACCGACGATCGCTAAACTCACAGGCACGTCGTCCCATGAAGGCCATTTGGCAATGCACGTCTGCATTTACGCTGCGTTTACACAGGCAGCCAAATTCTGATGTTTGTTCATTTTTTCATCTCTGAAAAAGATCTGCGATTGGTTAAAAGACCAATTAGTGGAACAAATATCAAAATATGTCTGCTGTCTAAACGCAGCACGTGTGTTTGTTTCATTAAGTAATTTACAACTCTTGAAGTTTAGTCTAATTGAGGTAATTATCTCACCTATCATTTTGAAATAGGTGTTCCCAAATGTTTGCCTTCTCTTCTATCCAAATCATGGCTTTAGACTTTCTCTACAACTGCCGTTTCAAAATCCTTGCATCTCTTCCAGAGTCATTTTTGAAAAGCACATGGAACTTGACTGAGTCAACCATTTAGCCTGTGGATAATGAATCTGTCTTGTTAATGTGTTTTATGTAAGGGGTGGACCACTGATGATGTTCCTGATGATTAATTCATATTACTCTGACAGAGCAGAGAGAGAGAGAGAGAGGAGGCTCTGGTGGTAACGGACTCTATTTTTGAACATGGGCATGATGAAAAGGAAGTCACCCTTCTCTTCTGATCTTTGAAGCTGTGGCTACCTGGCACATATTTTTGTTGCTGTAATAATTCATAGGCTTGTACGCTATTGATCATATTGACTTCAGTTTAAGTCACAGGTTGTGTGAAAGTCCGATTTTTATGAGGACCAAACTCAATATTTCAGTGGATGACTTGAAGGCAACAAAAGTTTCTAAATGGATTCTAGGTTCTCAGACATGACATTTCTCAGTACAACTCTTAATATTCCACAGAGGAAAATGGATTGCTTTATAATGACCTGCCTAGGTTTTAATATCTTTATAAATAAGCCAGGATACTGGATATTAAAATGCATATTATATGCCTTTGTAGGGGTGATATTCCCATGGTAGTAGATTTTGGGATGCTACTGCCCTGTGACAAATAGAGCTGGTTTATACTGACACCTGGTGGTAAGCAATCATTAGCCATATTAGGAGCTGTGTATTCACATCAAATATAGTGCCTTCAAGACGTGTTCAGACCCATTGACTTTTTCCACATGTTGTTACATTGCAGCCTTATTCTAAAATGTATTCAATTGTTTTGACCCCTCCCCCATAAATCTACACACAATACCGCATGACAAAGCAAAAACTGTTTTTTGGACATTTTTGCTAATTTATTAAACAAATTGAAAAATTAATTTTACATAAGTATTCAGATCCTTTACTCAGTACTTTGTTGAAGCACCTTTGGCAGTGATTACAGCGTCAAGTCTTCTTGGGTATGATGCTACAAGCTTAGCACACCTGTATTTGGGGGGTTTCACCCATTCTTCTCTGCAGGTCCTCTCAAACTCTGTCAGGTTGGATGGGGAGCGTTGTGGCACAGCTATTGTCAGGTCTCTCCACAGAGGATTGAGCGGGTTCAAGTCCGGGCTCTGGCTGGGCCACTCAACGACATTCAGAGACTTGTATGTGGCATGTATACTGGCATGTGCCGTTTACTGAAGAGTGGCTTCTGTCTGGCCACTCTACCATAAAGGCTTGATTGGTAGAGTGCTGCAGAGATGGTTGTCCTTCTGGAAGGTTCTCTCATCTCCATGTAGCAACTCTAGAGCTCTGTCAGAGTGACCATCAGATTCTTGGTCACCTCCCTGACCAAGGCCCTTCTCCCCCAATTGCTTAGTTTGGCCGAACGGCCAGCTCTAGGAATAGTCTTGGGGGTTCCAAACTTCTTCCAATTAAGAATGATGGAGGCCACTGTGTTCTTGGGGACCTTCAATGCTGCAGAAATGTTTTGGTACCCTTCCCCAGATCTGTGCCTCGACACAATCCTGTCTTAGAGCTCTCTGGACAATTCCTTCAACCTCATGGCTTGGTTTTTGCTCTGACATACACTGTCAACTGTGGGACCTTATATAGACAGGTGTGTGCCTTTCCAAATCATGTCCAATCAATTAAATTTGCCACAGGTGGAGTCCAATCAAGTTGTAGAAACACCTCAAAGATGATCAATGGAAACAGGATGCACCTGAGTTCAAATGTGAGTCTCATCGCAAAGAGTGTGAATACTTACGTAAATAAGGTATTTTTGTTTTTGGGTATTGTGTGTAGATTTCTGAGAAAAAAATACATATTTAATCAATTTTAGAATAAGGCTGTAACTCAACAAAATGCAGAAAAAGTCGAGGGACTTGTTTGTTGACTTGTTGACTTAGGCATATGTGATCTATCTGTAGTGATTAAGGTGAGCGAAAAAGGTAGCAGGGCTTGCACCAGCAATGTTGTGGCTACAGGGGAGCACACTACCACCTGTTCAATAGCAGTCCAGATTTCTTGGCAGAGTCCGTAGCACACTTGCATGCAGGAAGGCTACACTATAGCCAATGTCTCTCAACCTGTAAACAATCCCAATGTGAACAGAGGAACACCTCCAACACAGGACAGGAAGACATGCAGGGATCCAACTGCTGCCACCAATATAGCGATCGAAGGGGAACATTTGGCATTCAGTTGGTTTATAAAGCACAGTATGTTCTGACCTTGCATTGTCCATCCATTTTGGATGAGAGAACAAAAGGGGACACATTTCCCTGCCCTCTAAAGGGAATTAGTTTGCTTTTGTTCTCACACCTTCATTCCTTAACTAAACTGAACAGAAACGACAACTTCCTTCTGACATAATTTAAGATATATCGTTTCTCCCTAAAATGATAGCTTGTGTTTCTGCCCAGACTGTGATATATACTTTAACAAAGACTAAAGTGTTGTAGTTACACATCAAGTGGCCCAATCGCAAGGGCCACTTATTCTGAAGTGGGGCCAATGAAAGCTAAATCCGAGGAGATGGTTCTTATTTGTTCTTCATTGATCCATCCGGAGCATAAAATATCCCCCTCACGCTAGTGTCTGTATCCGCAGCAATGAACACTGAGATGAGACACAGTTTCATCTGCACCGCTGGCATGCAAGCAAATGGACTTGATCCGATGGTGGCTTCATGTTGTGTGACTCGAAGTCTGATGCGCTGTATGATGGTAGGGTATGATGTTAGATGGTGGTAGGGTATGATGTTAGATGGTAGGGTATGATGATTAGATGGTGGTAGGGTATGATGTTAGATGGTAGGGTATGATGATTAGATGGTGGTAGGGTATGATGATTAGATGGTGGTAGGGTATGATGTTAGATGGTAGGGTATGATGATTAGATGGTGGTAGGGTATGATGATTAGATGGTGGTAGGGTATGATGTTAGATGGTAGGGTATGATGATTAGATGGTGGTAGGGTATGATGATTAGATGGTGGTAGGGTATGTTGATTAGATGGGGGTAGGGTATGATGCTAGATGGTAGGGTATGATAATTAGATGGTGGTAGGGTATGATGTTAGATGGTGGTAGGGTATGATGTTAGATGGTGGTAGGGTATGACTTTTGATGGTGGTAGGGTATGATGTTAGATGGTGGTAGGGTATGATGTTAGATTGTGGTAGGGTATGATGTTAGATGGTGGTAGGTTATGATGTTAGATGGTGGTAGGGTATAATGTTAGATGGTGGTAGGGTATGATGATTAGATGGTGGTAGGGTATGACGTTAGATGGTGGTAGGGTATGATGATTAGATGGTGGTAGGGTATGATGTTAGATGGTGATAGGGTATGATGATTAGATGGTGGTAGGGTATGACATTAGATGGTGGTAGGGTTATGATGTTAGATGGTGGTAGGGTATGATGTTAGATGGTGGTAGGGTAGGATGATTAGATGGTGGTAGGGTATGATGATTAGAGGGTGGTAGGGTATGATGTTAGATGGTGGTAGGGTATGATGTTAGATGGTGGTAGGGTATGATGATTAGATGGTGGTAGGGTATGATGATTAGAGGGTGGTAGGGTATGATGATTAGATGGCGGTAGGGTATGATGATTAGATGGTGGTAGGGTATGATGATTAGATGGTGGTAGGGTATGATGATTAGATGGTGGTAGGGTATGATGATTAGATGGTGGTAGGGTTTGATGTTAGATGGTGGTAGGGTATGATGATTAGATGGTGGTAGGGTATGATGATTAGATGGTGGTAGGGTATGATGTTAGATGGTGGTAGGGTAAGATGTTAGATGGTGGTAGGGTATGATGTTAGATGGTGGTAGGGTATGATGATTAGATGGTGGTAGGGTATGATGTTAGAAAATGGTAGGGTATGATGATTAGATGGTGGTAGGGTATGATGATTAGATGGTGGTAGGGTATGATGATTAGATGGTGGTAGGATATGATGATTAGATGGTGGTAGGGTATGATGTTAGATGGTGGTAGGGTATGATGTTAGATGGTGGTAGGGTATGATGATTAGATGGTGGTAGGGTATGATGTTAGATGGTGGTAGGGTATGATGATTAGATGGTGGTAGGGTATGATGATTAGATGGTGGTATGGTATGATGTTAGATGGTGGTAGGGTATGATGATTAGAGGGTGGTAGGGTATGATGTTAGATGGTGGTAGGGTATGATGATTAGATGGTGGTAGGGTATGATGATTAGAGGGTGGTAGGGTATGATGTTAGATGGTGGTAGGGTATGATGATTAGATGGTGGTAGGATATGATGATTAGATGGTGGTAGGGTATGATGTTAGATGGTGGTAGGGTATGATGTTAGATGGTGGTAGGGTATGATGATTAGATGGTGGTAGGGTATGATGATTAGATGGTGGTAGGATATGATGATTAGATGGTGGTAGGGTATGATGATTAGATGGTGGTAGGGTATGTTGATTAGATGGTGGTAGGGTATGATGTTAGAAAATGGTAGGGTATGATGATTAGATGGTGGTAGGGTATGATGTTAGATGGTGGTAGGGTATGATGATTATATGGTGGTAGGATATGATGATTAGATGGTGGTAGGGTGTGATGTTAGATGGTGGTAGGGTATGATGTTAGATGGGGGTAGGGTAGGGTATGATGATTAGATGGTGGTAGGGTATGATGTTAGATGGTGGTAGGGTATGATGATTAGAGGGTGGTAGGGTATGATGTTAGATGGTTGTAGGGTATGATGATTAGATGGTGGTAGGATATGATGATTAGATGGTGGTAGGGTATGATGATTAGATGGTGGTAGGGTATGATGATTAGATGGTGGTAGGGTATGATGTTAGATGGTGGTAGGGTATGATGATTAGATGGTGGTAGGATATGATGATTAGATGGTGGTAGGGTATGAGGATCAAATCTCACTTGACTTTTTCTTGTTTTGTTTTCAAGAAGGACATAAGAGAAATGACATCCCTGGACACACAGCTCATGAGCAGCAAATAGACTGTGAAACAAGACAAGAGCCCTTGCTGAAAATGGATGAATCAGAATTATTCTGATCTTCTGTTGTTGCCTGCGGTCATTTTCCCCAGATAGAGAGCCTATTGAGAAGCTATGTCCCCCTTCATCTCCTCTTACTTTCTCTCTCTCTCTATCTTCCCATCTGTCAAACCCCAGCCGTTAAACTTGTCTAATTGGCGGCGAAAAATAAGAAACTCTTCCCCGCAATCTATTTATCCTTTAACTGCACATGACATCAAAGTGGGGGAGATTAAGGGGGAGGAACAGATTTGGGAGGCAAGAGTGGCGATGTTTGAAACGAAGAGGGAGGAGTGGGGACCACCACATGGGGGAAGAGAAGAGGACGGTGGCACCGTGGACACCCACGCCAAGATGGCCTGGGTCCAGGGGAGACTGACTGGCTGCTCCCCTGGGCCAAGACACTTCCCCATTCACTGGTTTAACTATTGCAGCTGTCTCCTACCCTGCTCTGGGCCTGGCCTCTGTCCCAGGGCTCTACCACTAGCGACCACCAGGGGGCAGTATGGCCATTTCTGTGATGACATTCTTTTTTTCTTTTTTTAAGTATTCAGACTTTTGGCTACAGACTCTCTTGCATTCTCTCTTGCTCTCTTTCTCCTCTCTCCTCATGAAAATCTCTCTCGCTCTCTTTCTCGTGGCTTTCTCATTGTATGTAATGACGAATGTTTTGTAATAAAACCTGCGGGATATTTCAACCACTCCTGCTGGACCAGAACAAAGGTCCATGTTTACCTAGAGGGGAGCTGGGGCTGGCACCAGTAGTAGTGGCTTCATCTCTATCCAACTCCATTGCATCATCCTCCCTGCATAAATTGAACATCACATATCACCAACCTACTCCTCTAAAGAAGACAAATCAAACTGAATATGGAGGAAGTGAATTTTCCCTGACAAAGTACTTCCGCCGCTGATCAAAGGATGAAACATTTCACCCTCTATTCATCTCAATGACTTTAGATTTAAATTCCTGCTGCCTGATCTTGAGTGTTTCCACTCAGTGATATAGCAACACTGCACATAATAACAGAGATGTGAATTATCCTCTTCATATCTCTCTCTGTCTTTGTTGTCTGACAACCAGGAGGTACAATAGAGTATGGTACATTCACAAAAATCTTAGGGACAAAGTTCAGGTTGAAATTTGAATCTAAATCTAAATGCCCTTCCCTAATGTACGGTACATGTAGTAGGAAGACTTCCTGGAAATGGAATAGCTAAATGTAAAGCATGTCTTCTCTCGTCCTCAATGTCATCCCATACAGTACTCACAGGGCCCTGGCCTGCGTTTCCACATATTCTTTGGTGGCCCTAGCCTGCGTTTTCAATTTTTCTTTTGTGTGTGGACTTCTTTAATTTCCTCACCTACACGGAGGCAAAAATGGAATGCATTTTCTTTCCCATCAGCCTTCTGTGTGAAGTTTCTCACAGAGCTGCCAGGATTTTTCCTATAGCGTGTCCCCAAGAAGGCCACAACACTGAGGACTAAGGACACCCACCATCCCAGCTATTGAAGGGCCCAAGCCCCCAAAGTGCCTGAGAACAGGGGAACAACTCTTTCTGTGACAACGGACAAGAGCTGATGCCTTTTGTGTGTCTGCTTCTGCAAAGCCTGTGTTATGCTCCTCCTCGGCAGCCATTCTGCATTCTTTTTGCCCCACATTGCTGTGGCACGTTCTCGCGCTACTCCACACCTGCTACTTCCACCGTCGTCGCGGCACTCGCTCCTCCACGAGGCAGACAGTTACATTTGAATTACCATACAGGGCCTCTGGAGAGAGGCACGCAGCCTTTCCGGCAGCCATGTTTCTTTATTTATTTAATTGGTGCAGGAAACGTAATTTATGAAAAGTCAAGTAGTGCCTCTCTAGGCTTTTTTGTCGACCGATATTGTACCCATGTCTGTTTTGGGAAATGGTGCATAGTGCCGGTTGGATGGCGGTGGCGCTGGCGCTGGTGATGTCATTAGAGATAATTGCGACTCCAGAAACAGGATGACACTTGCGTCGGGGGGTATTATTTTTAGCCACGTGCTATCATTTTGCTCTTGAATATCCTCAACTTGTAAACATCCCAATTAGTTAGGCAAATGAGAATGGGGGCTGTTTGAGGGGGAAAATGAAAGCTCAAGCACTTTTGATGGATGAAAAACAATCTATTCATTGCCTGCTCAGGCTTCTGAAATGAGAGGTTGGTTCAACCCTCTGTGGTGTTATTCTGTCTCACTTTTGCAATGACTCACTCATGGTCGATAGAACAGGTGTTGTGACCTTCCTCACCTCTTCAATGACATGCGTACTCGACTCCACGACTAAAAGTTTGAACAAATGAGTGACTGGTTAATTCGTTACAGTTCATGCAAATCAAATCAAATCAAATTTTATTTGTCACATACACATGGTTAGCAGATGTTAATGCGAGTGTAGCGAAATGCTTGTGCTTCTAGTTCCGACAATGCAGTAATAACGAACAAGTAATCTAACTAACAATTCCAAAAAACTACTGTCTTATACACAGTGTAAGGGGATAAAGAATATGTACATAAGGATATATGAATGAGTGATGGTACAGAGCAGCATAGGCAAGATACAGTAGATGATATCGAGTACAGTATATACATATGAGATGAGTATGTAAACCAAGTGGCATAGTTAAAGTGGCTAGTGATACATGTATTACATAAGGATGCAGTCGATGATATAGATACGTATGCATATGAGATGAATAATGTAGGGTAAGTAACATTATATAAGGTAGCATTGTTTAAAGTGGCTAGTGATATATTTACATCATTTCCCATCAATTCCCATTATTAAAGTGGCTGGAGTTGAGTCAGTGTCATTGACAGTGGCTACTGCCAGCCACTGTCAATGTTAGTGGTGGCTGTTTAACAGTCTGATGGCCTTGAGATAGAAGCTGTTTTTCAGTCTCTCGGTCCCAGCTTTGATGCACCTGTACTGACCTCGCCTTCTGGATGACAGCGGGGTGAACAGGCAGTGGCTCGGGTGGTTGATGTCCTTGATGATCTTTATGGCCTTCCTGTAGCATCGGGTGGTGTAGGTGTCCTGGAGGGCAGGTAGTTTGCCCCGGTGATGCGTTGTGCAGACCTCACTACCCTCTGGAGAGCCTTACGGTTGAGGGCGGCGCAGTTGCCATACCAGGCGGTGATACAGCCCGCCAGGATGCTCTCGATTGTGCATCTGTAGAAGTTTGTGAGTGCTTTTGGTGACAAGCCGAATTTCTTCAGCCTCCTGAGGTTGAAGAGGCGCTGCTGCGCCTTCCTCACGATGCTGTCTGTGTGAGTGGACCAATTCAGTTTGTCTGTGATGTGTATGCCGAGGAACTTAAAACTTGCTACCCTCTCCACTACTGCTCCATCGATGTGGATGGGGGGGTGTTCCCTCTGCTGTTTCCTGAAGTCCACAATCATCTCCTTAGTTTTGTTGACGTTGAGTGTGAGGTTATTTTCCTGACACCACACTCCGAGGGCCCTCACCTCCTCCCTGTAGGCCGTCTCGTCGTTGTTGGTAATCAAGCCTACCACTGTTGTGCAGTTCGCTCACTTAATGAATGCAAGGTAAATCTTGTCTGTCGCTCATGTTTGAATGAATATAATGGCTTAGAGCATTGGAGTGAGGAAAAAAAAACACTGGAATGCCCGGTTGCGACAATTGGTTCATACTTATGATAATATAACAGTAGATGACTGTTAGTGCTCATTGGTAGTTACTTCGCAACGTCTCCTTGGATGTATAATTGAGTCCAGGGCACCAAAGCCTCATAAAAATGTCATTACGTCTCGAGGGTTGCAGTAAGAGATGAGAAATTGTCATAATATCATCTGATTTCTTCTGATGTGTCCCTATGGCATCACCAGCCGAGAGTCTCAGCGTGTACTCGGCCTCCTCTACTGTACCTCTTCTCTTAGCTTGTAATGAACCATAATAATTAAGTCCAAAAAGACTGTGTGCGCTAAGTTCTTGCAGTCATATGTCAGTGAGATTCCATTAGGCCTGGGCAGACCGTGCGGTGTGAATGGCTAATGGACACATTGTGTGGAGCTGAGTAAATGAGCAATGGGGGCCAAACGCGGCAGCTGGAGCCAGCAGCTGGGCTTTGTGTGTTCAGTCAAAGTCAAAGTCACCCACATCAAGAGCTCCAGTGTCATCCACACCCATTCATCTCAGCTCTCAACCCCAGTCACTATTACTCACAATGGGAAACACAGCCGTTGGCTGTAAAATAAGGGAATGCTAGAAATCTGGTTTTAAACCTAGCTTTAACCTTAACCACACTGCTAACCCTACTGCCTAACCCTGACATTAAATTAAGACCAAAAAGCTCATTTGGTTTTCATAAATGTTTACAATATAGCCATGTTTACTTTGCAGCTGGCCCATCTAGTGGAAATCACTCAGTTCTGCCTTAAGAACAAGACTCATCCCAAATAACATCATGTGGATGTTGACCCTACAGAATACTGCTGGTTCAAGCGACTTTTGGTTCATGTCCACTTACTGAGAGGCCAGACACCTTGGCACAGTGAGTGAGAGGAAGTGTAGTCCAACCATATTGCTCATCTCACACATCAGTGGAGGAGAGCAATGAAAGGTTGTCTGTCGACGTGACATTAGTAGCATATAAAAGAGCTGCGCTTTGGACACACAAGTCACACATGCACTCAACCACATCATGAAGGAAAGCACATTTTATGCGCGCGCACACACACACACACACACACACACACACACACACACACACACACACACACACCCATCACTCATGTGCCATCTCTATCACACACACACACACAATGGAAACATTGCCCCCTTCTTATCCCCTCCCTCCACTCTCAGCTCAGGGTGAGTGAGCACGTCCCTCCCTGAAGGAATAATTTTACGCTCCTGCATTAGAATAATTTGTTTGGCATGGAAATCACATGGGCAGGGGGCATGTACCCATTGGCGAAACCTGTTTGATCATCATTAGAGATACTGGAGGGGGCGTCGGCTGGTGGGGCGGCAACTCTGTCTTCAGACTGCACCGGAGACTACTGTGGCGAGAGCTGGCCGTACATCATTTCAGTTGCAAACACTGGCGTGTGCAGATTCTTCAGCACGGACCTGCTGGCGTGCGGGCCGGGCCGGGCCGGGAGACCACCACAGGAGGTTTATGATGCAGACAGATGCTCCTACAAAAGTGTGGGGAAGTTCTTCAAAAGCTCAGTCCAGAGACTCCACATGATAAATGACTAGCCCTCTCTCTCTACCTCAACTTGCTCATCTGCTGGGCATGTGCCTTTAATATTGATCCCTGTGGTGTAATTCCTACCCCGTTGTGTCCTATTAGACTCAAATCAGCTGCTCTGCTTTTTTACTTTCTCTGCTGCTGAAAAGAAAGTGTTCTATTTCTCAAAAAGTCCCAAACAGTGACAATGTTATTCATCAAATTGGAGGATATTTGGATGAAACCAGTTGAAACCAGTGCGTTGACACCAGTATGAAAAAATGACTGTAGCTGCTACTACAGTTACTGGTCCCCCCCCATGCTAAACGCTTGGATTTAAGAGGTTGGTGTTATGCAAAGTAACGTAATGGTTGCGTCTTGAAATCTGAACTCATTTATAAACTGTGTGCAACACCTTAAAACTGTCATCACATGAGCTCATCCATAAGCCTTTGTTTACAAACCGTAAGATAGCTCAACCAGAATGTGGCAGAATGACACTGGTAACCAACCACTACCTACCAGCATGACGGAAAAAAGCACACTCTGTTGTGACTGGATGCCATATTGTTCATTTAAACTTACACTATTTTCCAAAGAATAAAGACATCTGACAGCAGTGGCTGCTTTTCACTTTGGCTGGATAAGCTGCACCGAAAATGATGATAAGGTGACACGTGCCCAGTGCTAATTTCCAGCTAAGTTGCTTTATCAATTGGGGAGAGCTTTCAATGGGTCTTGCCCGGAAGCTAATCCTGAAGACGGATGCTGTACCCTCACTAACAATGTATCAGTCGATCTTGCAAGCGCTGACCACAATGTAAGTATCAGAGTTGGCTGAGTCTGACACGATGGCTGTGGCTGTAACTTGTGGCTGTAACTTGTGGCTACTTTGACTTGTGAAAGGTATATTTTCAGTAACACAACTGGTAAGTCAATATAAGTTTTTTGTTCTTCCCTCCCTAAGCCCCTTACGAGTTTGAGAACTGCCAGAACACAGCTGACACGAAGGAATGTTGGCCACAAAAGGAGTTGCGGTGTGTGTAGGATTTGTAATTTACCCCTGAAAATCCTATTTTGCCATTCCATTGTGTGGGTTGGTGTCTTAGAGTTGATGTAGCTTGTGTCATTGGGGCTAATCATGTTGATTAAGGTGTGTGATAGACTTTAAAAACAATCAAATGAAACATCTACATCTGCACAGCTTCCCAGGCAACCACCACCTTAGGAATGCTGTGATCCAAAATCAGCTTTCCCAAGGGAAAGAAGTGGGAGTATGCTGTGAAGTCTGTCATGACAGACCCAACATACTGTAAATCATAGTTATTCATTTCAAATCAATTTAGCATTTCAGGCACACACATTCCAAATACAAAGTTTCACCAAAAAGTGCACGACCAAATATAGCATATTTCAAATTGAGTACTTCATTAATACCAGAAAACCCATCGTAGATTGAGTAGATCACAACATAAATTACTTGATAGCATCATAACTCAGAACAGTAAATAAAAGGAAATAAAATTCACTACCTATTTAACAGACATTTCCCTTTTCAAATACATTACAGGCTACGTAGATGGGCTCCTGGATCACCTCTTCAACGAGGTGACCCTTGATCCGGAAATGTATGTGGGGAAGCTGCGCGAGCTGTCCATCCCAGGACCCCTGTCTGCCCAGTGTGAGAGGCCTGATAAGGAGGCTTGCTTGATCGAAGCGGGGTACATGGGTTCCCCTCCTCTCCCGATCAATCTCTGTAGTTGGTTGCATTTCCTAAAGCCTAAGTAATTCACTTTTACGTGATATATTACATTTAGTTACTTTCTATTGTATTTTTCAAGCATTCGGACGGGAGATGAGTGTTATACAAATCAATGGGGTCCACAACACAGTGTTCATGTGGATCAATATTTTGGCTATGTGATCAATACATATCATTCTGAACACATTGTCATTTATAATGCCAATGCAGAGACACCAATACATTGTAAAGTACATTTATTGTTTATGATGTTTTCATGTACATTTCCTTCTGTCTCAGCTTCTAAGGTGACTTAGGCTTTACTAATTCTTGTGAAGAAGTGTATCAGTGAATTGTATTCTGAATTATACTGAACAAAAATATAAATGCTCTGTTGCATTATCCCTCAATTTGAGACATTGGCATTGAAGAGACGACTCTGTGATGCTGGCCTTCTAGACAGAGGTCCTCTGTTCAGCATCTGTGTTCTTTTTCCCATCTTAATTTTTTATTTTTATTGGCCAGTCTGAGATATGGCTTTTTCTTTGCAACTCTGCCTAGAAGGCCAGCATCCCGGAGTCGCCTCTTCACTGCTGACGTTGAGACTGGTGTTTTGCTGCTACTATTTAATGAAGCTGCCAGTTGAGGACTTGTGAGGCGTCTGTCCTCAAACTAGACACTCTAATGTACTTGTCCTCTTGCTCAGTTGTGCACTGGGGCCTCCCACTCCTCTTTCTATTCTGGTTAGAGCCAGTTTGCGCTGTTCTGTGCAGGGAGTAGTACACAGCGTTGTACGAGATCTTCAGTTTCTTGGCAATTTCTCCCATGGAATAGCCTTCATTTCTCAGAACAAGAATAGACTGCAGAGTTTCAGAAGAAAGGTCTTTGTTTCTGGCCATTTGTAGCCTGTAATCAAACCCACAATTGTTGATGCTCCAGATATGCAACTAGTCTAAAGAAGGCCAGTTTTATTGGTTCTTTAATCGGGACAACAGTTTTCAGCTGTGCTAACATAATTGCAAAAGGGTTTTCTAATGATCAATTAGCCTTTTAAAATGATAAACTTGGATTAGCTAACACAACGTGCCATTGGAACACAGCAGTGATGGTTGCTGAAAATGGGCCTCTGTACGCCTATGTAGATATTCCATAAAAATCTGCCATTTCCAGCTACAATAGTCATTTACAACATTAACAATGTCTACACTGTATTTCTGATCAATTTGATGCTATTTTCAAGGACAAAGAATGTGCTTTTCCTTCAAAAACAAAGACATTTCTAAGTGACCCCAAACTTTTGAGCGGTAGCATATGTTTGGCAGTTCCTAATATTGTCACAATGTCGTGTCCTATAACACCGGATTGTAATTGAAAAGGTGCGTTGGCTCTGTTCGAATTGAATGCGCTGCCTGTAATGTTAACTGCTAATGTACCTGTATATCAATTTGCAGTCCAGGTGTCATATAAACATTTTAAGACCATGTTGAACTACTTGAGAGTTAAATTTACAAACCTAATCAGCAAATGAGCAAATGCACAGCACCCAGGTTTTGTGATCTGCATTTTTCTTTGTGAGGATGGAAGCGAGATGGGTGATTAAAAATCCCTGAGTGTAGCCAGAATTGCTCCAGTGGTAATGAAGTGCTGGCCGACTCAATGTGCCATGTAGGCAGCAAGGCAGCGGAATCGAACATCTTGTCAGTGGGAACGCTGAGACGATCATCTGCCAGGCTAATAGGCCTCGTCCCATCAGACATGATGGGAGTGACCGATGGTGGGAGTCTGTCTCTGCGTTAGGCCCTCTGGTTAATGGGGGAAAGGGCTGTCAGTAGGGCAAAGCCCGTCAGTTGGGCCCGCCTACCTGTCCACAGAACGGATTAACGTTATCTAGTCACCTACCCACCCGTCTCACCGGCCCCCCTCACCTATGTCCCGGCCAATCACGGTAGCCATCATTCACACCTGACGAAGAGGGGTGTCCTCATTAGTTAATTACCCTCCGCCTGTGAATATCTCCCAACAGACCCTCATGCACCGCCGCCGCCACCGCCTTGGTCTCTGGCCTTCCCACTTGAGTTAAATCAAAGAGAGACCTCCAAATCCTGTTTTCATCCAAGATTAAAATGACTATCTATGCATAGTCACTTTACAAATGACCTCGACTAACCTGTACCCCTGTACATTGACTCGTACATTGACCCTGTATATAACCTCGTTATTGTTATGTAATTGTCTTGGGTTACTTTTTAATTTTTGTTCATTTTTTCCCCACTTTAGTTTATTTAGTAAATATTTCCTTAACTCTATTTCTTAAACGGCATTGTCGGTTAAGGGCTTGTAAAGTAAGTATTTCACGGTAAGGTCTACACCTGTTGTGTTCGGCGCATGTGACAAATAAAATGTGATTTGATCCTAGAAGAAGAGAAGAGGTAGAAGAGGAATGAATATGAACTTGTTTTCAGTCAAGTCTTCCGGCTATGTAATGCCTTAGTTGATGTTTTTCGTAACAAGAGCCCTGGAGGCATCCATATACATTATTACGGTGCTCCTAGTGATTTCTTAACTTCTGCTATTATGATGTATGCCGTTTACAGGGTCCGTTTATCCCTCCCTGGAAAACAATTGCATCCAAGCAATAATCAATCTTTATGACACAACATTATGAATATGTACAACTCATTGGCAAATGATAACGCCAATTATCTACCTGTAGTACAACTATGCATCAAAGTGTATAATTGATCCCGTTGGTGCATCTCACAGCTAGTAGAATATTGATTGTATTCCAATACAGTATGAGGAGGCGTGGATGCTATATAAATAATTGGAGCATGACCCTGGAGGGGCAGAGAGGTCAACCGACAGCTCTGTTTAAAATGAATTATCATTGCAAGTAGAGAGTAAAACATATACAGCAACCATCAGAGACCCCACAACATGGGCCCATGACGAGACAGGGGGCAAAGGTCAGGGATACCCTCAGCTATGCTCCGCTATTGTATATTAATAGTGTGAAACACAAGATACATCATAAATGGTCAAAAAAACTAAAAAAACATTTTTACTGGCTTGCAACTGACAAGGATGCAACCTCACATGTAACCGCACATGTAACCGCACATGTAACCTCACATGTAACCGCACATGGAGCTCATGTGTTTTGTGGTTAAGGAGATTAAGGTTCATCATTGTACAGATGAGATCGATCAGTTGGAAGTTTTACATCAATGTGCATTTACCGGATATACCTCATTTGAGGCAAATGTATGCGTAAAATGCTTTATTCCGTGATTAGTATGCGACAGTAGTCCCTCATAGGGGTCAATGCAACTAGCACAGTATATAGACTGTTTTTATTACTTGAAAACAAATGGATAGGAAAGGTGCTGGTTGGCAGAAAGCTTGACACTTTCTCAACCTCTATTTTACTTACAAAATTGCTGACTTTGACCCGTAGGCTGGAGTGTAGTTTTATGAGTCTGTGTGGGACTTGCCTTGTAAACAACAGATGAGATGATAAATTGTACTCTGAAACCTTCAAGTGATACAGTTGCATGCCTGGTGATGTTCCTGAAAATATAACACCTAAAATATGTCCTGTTGGTAGGAAAGGCAGAGAAACAAGAACCCTATAAAACAGTGAACTTCTCTTCAACTGAAATTGGAAGTAACCTTTTGTGAAGTTCTGGCTCGGGCAGAAGTTATTATCTAGGGATCTGTCTCCTGTCGGCCTACTTACTGAATTGACAGATCCTGACGTTAGTTCACAGGTAATGTTGAAAATGTTGGTGGGGGTGCAGTGCATCTTAACACAGCAATTAGGATGTTGTTATTTTAGCTGAACTTACTATTGATTTAATACACAGCCGGGGAACAGCAAGGTTCAGTGGTGAGTCAGAGTGGCACCGCAAGTGGACCCGCCACTTTCAAGGCTCCTTATTGCATTATCACTGCGGCTGCAGTGTCTGCAGATGGCGAACACTCTTTAGCATCTGCCACAAGAGCAAGAGGCTTCCTCCGAGAACCCATCATGAGACGGGAGGATATTATTCAGGTACTGGAAGCAAACTACTTTCAGGCTTCAACAAGTTGGTTAGTCTTTCTTTCGTTTCCGATGAACTCGTGCCACATGTGATTGCATTACAAATGATATACAGTCTCAAGCAGGATGTGGATCTTGTAAGGTTTTGACATCAAAGACCAGGAGAATCCTGTGCATATGGTTCATTTCTCAGTGGAGGACTGGTCTGATATTCTGTCAGAGGGGAGCCAATTACGTATCCTTGGGAGGCACATATGGAGAGAGGGCTATATTTAGGGGAAACACTGCTGTGAGGAAAGGATTATTAGGGAGAGATAGACAGACAGAGGAGCAGAGACAGAGAGGAGGCAATGTTGCTTATATGAGGTATTGTAACTCCCGTTGAGAGATCGAGAGAGATGGAGCCATCAGCCATGTGAAAATACGATGATGGCGTATTGGAGAAATCAGAGCTAAGAAGAGAAACTCTGCTTTAGTACTTAGTACAAATCCAGTCCAGTGTATTAATGACATTTCCCCGAGTGGCGCAGCGGTCTAAGGCACTGCATCTCAGTGCAAGAGGTGTCACTACAATCCCTGGTTCGATTCCAGGCTGTATCACATCCATGCGGGATTGGGAGTCCCATAGGGCGGCGCACAATTGGCCCAGCGTCGTCCGGGTTTGGCCGGGGGAGGCCGTCATTGTAAATAAGAATTTGTTCTTAACTGACTTCCCTAGTTAAATAAAGGTTAAATACAAATAAATAAATGGTTTAACAATTCCATTAGAGACCGGCAAGATCCGTTTTGCATAGCTACTACACTAGGCTACTCATTGCCTTGATAATGACTGTCAAAACAAATGTTTTTCAAATATCAAAAATTATTCATGGCATGCAGGAAATGTACTCCTAATTACTCCAGTCATTAAATATCTGTACATATTTTGGGGAAACATAAAACCACATACTTACTGGGTAGTTAGAGCAGAGAAATTGTGCACAACATACACAATTGCAGCCAGTGAGGAAATAGGTTTAGGGAATCTAGAGTGATATTTAAATGTATGTTGATTTCATTGATTGATGTCGTGTACATCATGCACCTAAACATGAATAGAATTATGGCCATTTCTTTTTAGTGAATTTTCTATTTTACTTTGCTGTTGTTCCCTTAAATAAACCCATATCCTAAAGAGATCAAATCTTACACTATTACCTCCCCAAAGTCTATCTATCTGGGATATTCCTCTTGATTAATTTGGCCCCACAAAACCCAAACTCAAATATCAGCTATGAGAATGTGGTGGCTGTGAGAAGCTACAGTACAACAGTGGATAAAGAGTGAGATCCAGACCACCGTCTGACATTTAAAGGGCCTTGTCCATCACGTGAGATCACAACGTGGACAACAACAAGCGTTGGAAATGAGCTGCGTCTAATGGACTTTAGACACTTACTCTTTGATTCCATCCATCATTGTAATTGCACATCTATCTAGCTAATTCTTCAGTATCATTAACCTTGGCAGTGTCCCTCTAAGAGCATTGCCATCTGTTAATTCCTTCCTTCAGACTTGCGTTTGTGGAAGAATAACCCACCGTAGGCGACGGCGTGCTTGGTGGTTGCTGAAGCGCTACTGAGGAGTGATGACGCTCTCTGGGGAGGCTTGGGGGGAGATGGAAGTTCTGGCCACAGGTCTCTGGGTGGGTTAATAAAGTATCGCTGTAGAATCCCTGTAAATGGATGACTCCATGATCTCCTGCTCGCAACTTTGCCATTTGCGCGCATCAACAAGCACTCCACATTATTACCATTAGTCAATATTGGACGTGCTTGTTATTCATTAATTGGAGAGGGATTGATGAATCCAAAAACATCTTCCTTTCACCGGGCAATTAGAATATTATGTCTTGTTTTATAGGAGCTTGAATTAGTATGATCAACAGGTGGTTTTAGTTAGGGCTGTGACGATACCAGCATCGCAATATTTATTCAGTGGCAAAAATGAAAAACAGGAAGCAGGCCAAAAGCTTTTTTTGTGTTGGATTGGGCCGTGCTGATTCCTCCTAAACTGATTCCTGGTTCGGTAGGACAGGTTCTAAAAGTATGGCATGGGTCTCATAAGTGCTGACTAGCTTGCATCACAACCGCAGTAAAAGGAGAAAGAACCTAAACTATTAATAGCTACAGTAGAGTAATTAAACCCACATTTACCCTACTCGTGAAAGTAGTAGATTAATTGTAGACCCTCCCTGTTTTTATATATCACTCCAATTCTGAGCAGGTAATAGATAAAGTTAAAGTAGATAAAGTTGTCCATGTGTACGTTGCCCTCCTAAATGTCACAACATGACAAACAACCTGGTTCTGCCCCATTACTCCCATAACTTCATTTAGGGCCGGACAGGCAGCCTTTATTCATATTTATGCCCCAGAGTCTAGGGTTTGCTTGGATGTACGTGCCTGTTAATAATTCATTAGACAGCGATTGATGAATCCCAAAACATCTTCCTTTCATCCGGTAATTATTACATGATGTCTTGTTTTAAAAGGTGCTTGAATTGGTATGATCAACAAGTGGTTTCGGTAGCCTGTACACTCTCTGAAATAACAAGAAATTAGGAATCCAAATGTCATGGAATTGATAAGTGCTTAAAAGCAGGTTAAAAGCTTTTTTTGTGTTGAGTTAGGCAGTGCTGATGTCTCATAAATGGGTTCGGTAGGACAGGTCCGAAAAGCATGACATTAGCATCAAAGGTGCTGATCAGCTTCCATCACAACCACAGTAAAAGGAGAATGGACCCTCCCTGTTTTTATATATCACTCCAATTCCGAGCAGGTAATAGATAAAGTTAAAGTAGATAAAGTTGTCCATGTGTACGTTGCCCTCCTAAATGTCACAACATGACAAACAACCTGGTTCTGCCCCATTACTCCCATAACTTAATTTAGGGCCGGACAGGCAGCCTTTATTCATATTTATGCACCAGAGTCTAGTGTTTGCTTCGACGTTAACATACACAGGGCTGCAAGGATTTACATCCCCACATAGACCAGAGTGTCAACATCTGATGGATGATCTGGTATGCTTGGCCATTACTCACCTGGTTCAGCACAGCATAGCCAGCTTCATTTATCTACGAACCAGAAAGGAGCCCCACCCACAGGCTTATGGGGGTAGACATTCGTATGCAAAATAACAAGGCGGCTCGTATGCAAAACATCGAGCCGGCTCGTGGTAGAAAAGTAAATATGGGGTGTTATTATTAGGTTTGGCTTTGACAAAGGATGTCTCCAGAATCTCCAGACGTAGAATTTCCCAATGGCTACAGTAAGATAGAATATAAACTCAAAGGCTGGTAGAGAGAGTACATAGGATTCAATAAACACATTAGTAGTCTGGTAACAAACAGACTATATTAAACAGGTTATTACGTAGTAATAAGCTAGTGGATACGCCAGATAGAGATGAATCACTATATGTTCGCTGCTGATCCTCCAACAAAATTGAATGTGAGGCATTGATTGTCTGTCTAAAACATTGAGGAAAACGGCCACTTTTTCCTGTCACACTGCGATACACGAATATACGCACATGTTTTTTTCCTCACTTTTACTTAGTCTTAATTCATTAACTTGAATTGATGACAGTACTTAACGTCACAGTAAATTGAGGCACAGATTAATTGGATTTGGCAGATGCACACACCTGTGCCTTATAAAAAAAACTGCAACTGTCATACAGAATTGTCTTTGGAAAACAACCGGACTGAGCTAACTTTATCAAATTTGATATAGAGAAAAGTTCATGGGGACTGGTTGAAAACAGAACCAATTTTGATTGGAGGGTTGGCTTTGTTCTAATGTGAACCCAGAAAATCACAAATAAGCCACATTTACACATTTCTGCCAAATGAGAAAAGAACTTCAAAAAGTCCACATCAAAAGATGTTTCATATCATTTTATTTCTGCCTCAATTGATTGCTTTTTTCTCACTCCAAAGTGCACAGTTGGGATTTATACGCATTAGCTAGTCCAAATGTTTGCCGTATTGAGCGGATTGTTCCCCTCACGTAGGAAGGGCATACTATTCCTTCAACTAATTGATCATGCTGAAGTCAAACAAAAAATATAATGGGAAATGCTTATATTCAACCGTGAACTGAAATGACAAAATGACTGAAATATCTAGAAATATATTTCACAAAGCCCATGCCTGCTGCTCTGATAAACGTACAAATTCAAGTTAAAGTTCTAAGCCAAGCAAATGATCTGTAGCTATTATCTGGTTTCATCTAAGTCATTGTTATGTGCTCAATGTATGGGAATCGATTACAAGGCTTGCCCGCATTTTGTGGACGTGCATAGATCTTAAAAAGCCTGCTCAAAGGGGGCCTGTCATAGCCAATCATTAGAGGTCCGTGTTTACTTTAACTCGTGTCTGAGGCTTTACAAGAGACTGTGGGCCGCGGTCATTGTCTCTGTGAAAGGTGAGCATTGTGGTGGATCCGCTGAGTAAGCTGCATTGGGTAAAGAAGGGACCGTGAAAGGTAACCAGTGGAGGAGAGGGCTCCGTGAGCCTTATGCAAATTGCCACCTCTTTTTGTTTGATCCACTTGACTCTTCGATAAACAAACACTGCCGAGTGTAATGGAGTGTTTTAGGGAGACTCCATCTTCCAGTCAGAGGGGGGGATTTTCAATTAGTTTCATCATCAGGACGACATGTCCGGCTCCCTGTCCGACTTGACCTGATGCAAATGTTGCTACACCTTGAAACATCTTATTTTACCCATGTTCCCCAGATGGTATTTTATGATATTTCCCCATGTTCATTCCAAAGGACAGTGCACTTCAGAATGGAAATTTGAGAACTAATGAATATAGAGTGGTTAGTGTATCAGCACCCAATGCACTGCAGTGCAGAGGAAAGGAAGGAAAATGCATCCGTCCAGTGGGAACTCAGGCCTCTGTAATGTAGTGTAATTATATTTGGCTTGAGTGCCAGTTGAGGGCTGCTGTTAATGTTGCGTTGGGAAATCTCATCAGGGTCTCAGTGCCCTTGACAGTTTCATTAAAACTGTCCCTCCCACTCTGCCAAGATTTATAAAGTATTTATAAATAAATGTTTAAGGCCCCTCCTCGTTTGTCTATAATGAGTATGGACCGGCCTATTTGTTACATCAAATCAATGTGGCCCAAACAACCTCTGTCTCTGCTTATCTGGCTCGCTAATGTCTAGGTCTCTTTTAATTTCAGGTACATAGAGTACCATTCAAAAGTTTGGGGTCACTTAAAAATGTCCTTGTTTTTGAAAGAAAAGCACATTTTTTGTCCATTAAAATAACATCAAATTAATCAGAAATACAGTGTAGACATTGTTAATGTTGTAAATGACTATTATAGCTCAAAACGGCAGATTTTTAAAATGGAATATCTACATATTTGTACAGAGGCCCATTATCAGCAACCATCACTCCTGTGTTCCAACGACACTTTGTGTTAGCTAATCCAAGTTTAACATTTTAAAATGATAATTGATCATTAGAAAACCCTTTTGCAATTATGTTAGCACAGCTGAAAACTGTTGTATTGCTTCTTTAATCAGAACAACTGTCCTTCTTTAGACCATTTGCGTATCTTCAGCATCAGCATTTGTAGGTTCGATTACAGGCTCAAAATGGCCAGAAACAAAGAACTTTCTTCTGAAACTCGGCAGTCTATTCTTGTTCTGAGAAATAAAGGCTATTCCTTGCGAGAAATTGCCAAGAAACTGAAGATTTCGTACAACGCTGTGTACTACTCCCTTCACAAAACAGAGCAAACTGGCCCTAACCAGAATATAAAGAGGAGTGGGAGGCCCCGGTGCACAACTGAGTAAGAGGACAAGTACATTAGAGTGTCTAGTTTGAGAAACAGACGCCTCACAAGTCCTCAACTGGCAGCTTCATTAAATAGTACCCTCAAAACAACAATCTCAATGTCAACAGTGAAGAGGCGACTCCGTGATGCTGGCCTTCTAGGCAGAGTTCCTCTGTCCAGTGTCTGTGTTCTTTTGCCCATCTTAATCTTTTATTTTGGTCTGAGATATGGCATTTTCTTTGCAACTCTGCCTAGAAGGCCATCCCGGAGTTGTCTCTTCACTCTTGACGTTGCGACTGGCCTAAAGAAGGCCCGTTTTATTACTTCTTTAAGCAGAACAACAGTTTTCAGCTGTGCTAACATAATTGCAAAAGGGTTTAGGTATTCCATAAAAAATATGCAGTTTCCAGCTACAATAGTCATGTACAACATTAACAATGTCTACACTGTATTTCTGATCAATTTGATGTGATTTTAATGGACAAAAAATGACCCCAAACTTTTGAACGGTAGTGTATGTATCATTGTTATGGTTAAAGGAGCAATTCGGAATTGGTGGTACATCCATTTTGGGACTTTTAATTCAAATCAGTAATATATTAGTATAGCCATTGAAGAATATACCTTCCTCCTTATTAGATTATTTTAACTGTCGTACCCAGTAAGAATCCAAAATATAGGCTTGTTTTACTATATTGTCCAAACAATGTAATTGCAAATGAACTCTGTATGGCTTCAAAACATGGTTAAAAGTATATGTAATTGTGGGTAGCCATTGCACCCTTTAGCTCTGTCAATGAATTTGACAGTGGTTTAATTTCTCCAGCCCAATCCCGTAGCTATTTAACAAGCCGAGTGGCGGAGTGCGTGCTTTATTGTTTTTTTGTATCCCAGATTGTCCCTTTAAGAGTACTATTGATGGGCTTTTGTGTGTATTACCAGCTGAAACTGGGAAGTCATTAAGCACAGAGAACAATGAAATGTACTTCTTGTATAGGGCATGCCTTTTCTTTTGGAAAACACATTGTGGTCAATTGAGAAGGTCAATGGTCATACCGTGTTTTAAAGCATGCCAGGATGGGTTAAATGTAAGGTCAAGTCTGTGAACCCAATTGGCGTCAACATCCACAACCTAATTTCAGAAAGTTTGTGTGTATGTGACTCGCCCTGCTATTCAAGCGCCCTGCTGCCGAGCTCTCATTTTCAACTCAATACAACAATCAGCGGAGGCTCCAAACTGGATTCTGGCTCTCACAGCCACATCAATAACATTTCTGCTGATGTTCCCTGCTCATCACTTTGGATAAGTTAGACAGAGTTATTTTATCTGGTAAAAATCGCCGGCAACATATTCCCTGATATCTAAGTGCATACAGTAATGTCTGTTTCCCCACAGACTACATCCTTTTAACCAGATCCATAGCATATAGGTCAGGGCAACTCTGACTGAGCCCCCCACGGACAGTCATGGGCAAACTGATCAGAAATAGCATTGACTTGTCTCATGAGATCATGTCACTGATCCCTCATCAATAGCCCATGATGCTCTCTCTCTCTGAGTGGAGAGATCTGGTTGGGAGAGCGAGTGAAGCTTCCCATCCCCTCTGCTTCGATACTGAGGCGTTGAGACATCATGGAGACGTCTTTTCCCTAATTAGTCTGATTATCTCGTGTTGTTAATTGCTCCCCGTTGTAGTATTCAGTATGCACGTACCCAGGTTGCTGGGTTGTAAATCAGAGATGGTGATGAGCAGGTATCCTAAGGAGATGGTTCCCTCTGTTGTTTCCCAATCAGCTCTGTTTGTAGTTCAAATAGCAATAATCAAAATGGCTCCCTCGGAATTTCCGTACGTCTTTTGACTTCAGGCGCTGGCAGTCTTCACATTGATGGAAAGTTTGCACCTGTGTTGATGTGTCTTTACAGTACCACAGACGTAACTATGTCGCTGGGCTCTCTGTGGATTGTGGATTTTGGCTAGCATAACATATAATGTCCTCTCTTGTATTATTACTCTATGCTGTGCTGATCTACTGGAAATGATTCATGATTCAATGAAGTTGCTTCTCACACCTTTGAAAATGACCCAAAAGGTTTTATTCAATTTGTTATTTTATAGAACTTCAACCCCAAAATTTTCAACAACCCCAAAGATATCATATATGGATACCGAAAAGGAAATGAAATACAACATCCACTTTAACCACATGGCACTGTGTTGAAATGGACACGTATCTCCCTGAGACAGGTCGGCTTGGGGCAGTATGATGTCAAGTCTGCCTGTGTAATGTGTCGGTGCGAGAACTTCGGCAGATCTACCCCAGTCAACAGGGGTGCCTGTAAAGTTTACCTTTCATTTGAATCTGAAACCGTCTGACGTTTTTCAGAGCAACACCCGCTGTGCCGCCGACTTGCACTACACAGTCTGTATCTGTTTAAAGGGCCGTGGATCCAGTCACCTACTGTACTGCTTTGACATTCCCCTTTACTACCCTTGGATTTGAATTGCGAATGAGCAACTGTGTAATCGGACTCGGCAGAGAACTCAGCACGTCACTTTGGGTGGGCATTATAATGAGCCTCATACGTATATGTTGATTACACCAGAGACTATTGTGGGAGTGCACAATCCATGACATATCCTACTATTCACTTTGACTTGATCGGATTCATCGATATGCCGCAAAAGGGTGGCATGTCAACTATATTAGAAACTGGGTGGTTCGAGCCCTGAATGCAGATTGGCTGAAAGCAGTGGTATATCAGACCGTATACCACGGGTATAACAAATCATTTATTTTTACTGCTCTAATTACATTGGTAGACAGTTTATAATAGCAGTAAGGCACCTCTGCGGTTTGTGGTATATGGCCAATATACCCCGGCTAAGGGCTTTATCCAGGCACTCCGCATTGTGTCGGTCATAAGAACAGCCCTTAGCCGTGGTATATTAACCATATACTGTACCACTCCCCCTCGTGCCTTATTGCTTAATTGTACTATATGATATGATGGGTATGGTTTATTAATGTAAATACAGTGAGGAAGTTTGCTGGCAAAGTTGAACCATTATTCTCCAAAGTTTGAGTCAAGCTAAGTATGGACAAGGCAAGCTTATCACCTCCATGGCTTTGAGTGATGTTTTGCACAAGTTTCCCACTTGTATCGGAAAGTCATTGTGGTTCGGCTACCTTTTTGTCTCTTTGAAATGGTCTTTCAGAGTCATGAATCAAAGTGTGCTATGGATTTGTTCTGTTTTAAGAGTAATTGCTGCCTAGGTCTGGGCCTTTTCCCTCTAATCTCCTTGACTTCAGATAGGAAATCTGAGAACACATAGATCCATATCTCAGGGCCACCTTGATGTGCAGTAACGATACATTCCCTACATGATAATTATAGATCTCCCCAGCTGCCAAAACCTTCCCCCAAGACCTTGTTATGCATGCAGGAAAATGCTGGCCTGGCTAAGAGGCTGTAGGACCTCTCGGTCAAGGAGCAGGGATATTTGTCCATCCCAATTTAGTGGGGCAGTATACTGTACTTGGGCTCAGTTTTCACCTAAAATAGATCCCTAATGAGAGCAACTATGCCAAGTACACCAAGAACTAGATGCCATAGAGTTGTCAGAGATCAGACCTCTGCTTAGCAACCGAGTAATGCCTTTGTATAAAGTGGCAGCTTGACCTTGGATTGTTGTTTTGGATCGTCTTTTGTTGGCCTCAAGAGTCGCAATAGTGCTTTGATAAAAGAGCTTGCCCCAGAACTTGTCAGCAATAAATCATATTGTAGGGAATTAAGTTACCACCCTGAAACTTTGATTCCAGTCGTTATTGTTCAGCTGTAAGACTTTGGAGATAGGCCTCGAATATCAATGTGCCATATTAAAGACATAAAAGCGACACAAGGCTATACGTGAACGTACACTGAGTGTACAATACATTAAGAACACCTTCCTAATTTTGAGTTGAACCCCTCCCCTTTGACCTCAGAACAGCCTGAATTCATTGGTGCATGGAGTCCTACAAGGTGTCAAAAGTGTTCCCCAGGGATGCTGGCCAATGTTGACTCCAATACTTCCCACGTTTATGTCATGTTGGCGAGACATTGTTTGGGTGATGGATAACCCACGGGAAACTGTTGAGCGTGAAAACCCAGCAGTGTTGCAGTTCTTGACACAAATCGGTGCGCCTGGCACCTATCACCATACCCCGTTCAAAGGCACTTAAATGTTTTGTCTTGCTTAAAAATCCTTCTTTAACCTGTCTCCTTCCTTTCGTCTACAATGATTGAAGTGGATTTAACAAGTGACATCAATAAGGGATCATAGTGGATTCACCTGGTCAGTCGATGTCATGGAAAGAGCAGGCGTTCATAATGTTTTGTACACTCAGTGTGTACCTCTGAAGGCAAGCATACAGCATCTCTTGTGCGAGAACATTGCAGAGGACATTTTTCCCTTTTAAGTCCCACTCAACATATTCTTTTGGTGGTTCTCTCTGCAAAGAGCTAATAGAGCCCATCAGTCATAACCAATGAACCATCATTTGCATCTGATCATTCAAATGCAGCAAACTGGCAATTCTCTTCCTTTGCAGACATTTCAAATGTGGGGAGTTGACATATAGAGCCCTCACCAGCTTTCATTTGAGCAGAGGGCTGAGTTGTTTTGGTGGAAAATATGCAGACTATAACGGAAATGAAACAATGTTTCTTCGAATGTTAAGCGAACCATGAAGGAAGAACCGTGTGTGGGTTTATGTTATGATATTATTTTTATGGAGCCTGTTAGTTTGAACTTTAGAGTTAATCATTGACTGGATAACAATAGTTGTCACCAGAGGTGTACAAATTGTGCGGTTTGATAGGTAAACAATTGGTAAACAATTTGGACAAATAATGTTTTCAGTGTCAATTTGTTTCTGTGTCTTTTTTCTGAAGAAACAGTACATTTGACAGCGGCTATGTAAAGTTTGGAAACCTGTAACTTTACCAGATGTTATTGCAGTCGTGCACCCACAGTCTCTAACTATCTAGCAGTCTCTGACTGTCCCTGAATAATCCCCTTTTTTATATTCAGCAAAACATCTGCACCATATGCTTCTTCCAGGGAGGGCTGAGAAGTGGTCATAATGACTGCAGGAGAGATGGAGAGGAGAGAAGGAGACTGAGAAGGAGAGACAGGAGAGAGGGAGATTGAGTAGGAGATGCAGGAGAGGGAGACAGATGGAGAGGCAGGAGAGGGAGACTGAGATGGAGAGGCAGGAGAGGGAGACTGAGATGGAGAGGCAGGAGAGAGAGACTGAGAAGGAGAGATAGGAGAGGGAGACTGAGATGGAGAGGCAGGAGAGGGAGACTGAGATGGAGAGGCAGGAGAGAGAGATGAGAAGGAGAGATAGGAGAGGGAGACTGAGATGGAGAGGCAGGAGAGAGAGACTGAGAAGGAGAGATAGGAGAGGGAGACTGAGATGGAGAGGCAGGAGAGAGGGAGACAGAAGGAGAGGCGAGAGAGACTGAGAAGAAGAGGCAGGAGAGAGGGAGACTGAGATGGAGAGGCAGCAGAGAGGGAGACTGAGAAGGAGAGGCAGAAGAGATGGAGACTGAGATGGAGGAGCAGGAGAGAGGGAGACCGAGATGGAGAGGCAGGAGAGAGGGAGACTGAGAAGGAGAGGTGAGAGAGACTGAGATGGAGAGGCAGCAGACAGTGAGACTGAGAAGGAGAGGCGAGAGAGACTGAGATGGAGAGGCAGGAGAGAGGGAGACTGAGGTGAAGAGGTGTGAGAGGCTGAGATGAAGAGACAAAAGAGAGTGACACAGAAGGAGAGGCGAGGTGAGACAGATGGAGAGGGGGGCTGAGATGGAGAGACGAGAGAGAGGGAGGCCGAGATGGAGAGGCAGCAGAGAGGGAGACTGAGAAGGAGAGGAAGGAGAGAGGGAGACTGCGATGGAGAGGCAAGAGAGACGGAGATGGAGAAGCAGGAGAGAGGGAGACTGACAAGGAGAGGCAAGAGAGACTGAGATGGAGAGGCAGGAGAGAGGGAGGCTGAGATGGAGAGGCAGCAGAGAGGGAGACTGAGGTGGAGTGTTAGGAGAGAGGGCAACTGAGAAGGAGAAGCAAGAGAGACTGAGATGGAGAGACAGGAGAGAGGGAGACTGAGAAGGAGAAGCAGGAGAGAGCGAGACCGAGAAGGAGAGGCAGGAGAGAGGGAGACCGAGATGGAGAGGCAGGAGAGAGGGAGACTGAGGTGGAGAGGTGTGAGAGGCTGAGATGAAGAGACAAAAGAGAGTGACAGAAGGAGAGGCGAGGTGAGACAGATGGAGAGGGGGGCTGAGATGGAGAGACGAGAGAGAGGGAGGCCGAGATGGAGAGGCAGCAGAGAGGGAGACTGAGAAGGAGAGGAAGGAGAGAGGGAGACGGAGATGGAGAGGCGAGAGAGACGGAGATGGAGAAGCAGGAGAGAGGGAGACTGACAAGGAGAGGCAAGAGATACTGAGATGGAGAGGCAGGAGAGAGGGAGGCTGAGATGGAGAGGCAGCAGAGAGGGAGACTGAGGTGGAGTGTTAGGAGAGAGGGCAACTGAGAAGGAGAAGCAAGAGAGACTGAGATGGAGAGACAGGAGAGAGGGAGACTGAGATGGAGATGAGGGAGAGAGGGAGACTGAGAAGGAGAGGCAGGAGAGGGAGACTGAGATGGAGATGAGGAGAGAGGGAGACTGAGATGGAGAGGAGGGAGAGAGGGAGACTGAGAAGGAGAGGCAGAGAGGGAGACTGAGATGGAGAGGCAGGAGAGAGGAGACTGAGATGGAGAGGCGAGAGAGACCGAGATGGAGAGGCAGGAGAGAGGAGACTGAGAAGGAGAGGCAGAAGAGATGAGACTGGAGAGGAGAGAGCAGACTGAGAGAGGAGACTGAGATGGAGAGACAGGAGAGAGGGAGACTGAGATGGAGATGAGGGAGAGAGGGAGACTGAGAAGGAGAGGCAGCAGAGGGAGACTGAGATGGAGAGGCAGGAGAGAGGGAGACTGAGATGGAGAGGCGAGAGAGACCGAGATGGAGAGGCAGCAGAGAGGGAGACTGAGAAGGAGAGGCAGAAGAGATGGAGACTGAGAAGGAGAAGCAGGAGAGAGCGAGACCGAGAAGGAGAGGCAGGAGAGAGGGAGACTGAGATGGAGAGGCAGGAGAAAGGGAGACTGAGAAGGAGAGGTGAGAGAGACTGAGATGGAGAGGCAGCAGATAGTGAGACTGAGAAGGAGAGGCAGGAGAGAGGGAGACTGAGGTGGAGAGGTGGAGAGGCTGAGATGAAGATTCAAAAGAGAGACTGAGAAGGAGAGGCGAGAGAGAGACAGATGGAGAGGGGGCTGAGATGGAGAGGCAGAGAGATGGAGGCTGAGATGGAGAGGCAGCAGAGAGGGAGACTGAGAAGGAGAGGCAGGAGAGAGGGAGACTGAGAAGGAGAGGCAGAGAGAGGGAGACTGAGATGGAGAGGCAAGAGAGACGGAGATGGAGAAGCAGGAGAGAGGGAGACTGAGAAGGAGAGGCAGAGAGACTGAGATGGAGAGGCAGGAGAGAGGGAGGCTGAGATGGAGAGGCAGCAGAGAGGGAGACTGAGGTGGAGTGTTAGGAGAGAGGGCAACTGAGAAGGAGAAGCAAGAGAGACTGAGATGGAGAGACAGGAGAGAGGGAGACTGAGATGGAGATGAGGGAGAGAGGGAGACTGAGAAGGAGAGGCAGGAGAGGGAGACTGAGATGGAGAGGCAGGAGAGAGAGACTGAGAAGGAGAGGCGAGAGAGACCGAGATGGACAGGCAGCAGAGAGGGAGACTGAGAAGGAGAGGCAGAAGAGATGGAGACTGAGAAGGAGAAGCAGAAGAGAGCGAGACTGAGAAGGAGAGGCAGGAGAGAGGGAGACTGAGAAGGAGAGGCGAGAGAGACCGAGATGGAGAGGCAGCAGAGAGGGAGACTGAGAAGGAGAGGCAGAAGAGATGGAGACTGAGAAGGAGAAGCAGAAGAGAGCGAGACCGAGAAGGAGAGGCAGGAGAGAGGGAGACTGAGATGGAGAGGCAGGAGAGAGGGAGACTGAGGTGGAGAGGTGTGAGAGGCTGAGATGAAGAGACAAAAGAGAGTGACACAGAAGGAGAGGCGAGGTGAGACAGATGGAGAGGGGGGCTGAGATGGAGAGACGAGAGAGAGGGAGGCCGAGATGGAGAGGCAGCAGAGAGGGAGACTGAGAAGGAGAGGAAGGAGAGAGGGAGACTGAGATGGAGAGGCAAGAGAGACGGAGATGGAGAAGCAGGAGAGAGGGAGACTGACAAGGAGAGGTAAGAGAGACTGAGATGGAGAGGCAGGAGAGAGGAGGCTGAGATGGAGAGGCAGCAGAAAGGGAGACTGGAGTGGAGTGTTAGGAGAGAGGGCAACTGAGAAGGAGAAGCAAGAGAGACTGAGATGGAGAGACAGGAGAGAGGGAGACTGAGATGGAGATGAGGGAGAGAGGGAGACTGAGAAGGAGAGGCAGGAGAGGGAGATTGAGATGGAGAGGCAGGAGAGAGGGAGACAGAAGGAGAGGCGAGAGAGACTGAGAAGAAGAGGCAGGAGAGAGGGAGACTGAGATGGAGAGGCGAGAGACCGAGATGGAGAGGCAGCAGAGAGGGAGACTGAGAAGGAGAGGCAGAAGAGATGGAGACTGAGAAGGAGAAGCAGGAGAGAGCGAGACCGAGAAGGAGAGGCAGGAGAGAGGGAGACCGAGATGGAGAGGCAGGAGAGAGGGAGACCGAGATGGAGAGGCAGGAGAGAGGGAGACTGAGAAGGAGAGGTGAGAGAGACTGAGATGGAGAGGCAGCAGATAGTGAGACTGAGAAGGAGAGGCGAGAGAGACTGAGATGGAGAGGCAGGAGATAGGGAGACTGAGATGGAGAGGCAGGAGAGAGGGAGACTGAGGTGGAGAGGTGTGAGAGGCTGAGATGAAGAGACAAAAGAGAGTGACACAGAAGGAGAGGCGAGGTGAGACAGATGGAGAGGGGGGCTGAGATGGAGAGACGAGAGAGAGGGAGGCCGAGATGGAGAGGCAGCAGAGAGGGAGACTGAGAAGGAGAGGAAGGAGAGAGGGAGACTGCGATGGAGAGGCAAGAGAGACGGAGATGGAGAAGCAGGAGAGAGGGAGACTGAGATGGAGAGGGAGACTGAGGTGGAGGTTAGGAGAGAGGGCAACTGAGAAGGAGAAGCAAGAGAGACTGAGATGGAGAGACAGGAGAGATGGAGACTGAGATGGAGATGAGGAGAGAGGAGACTGAGAAGAGACTGAGAAGATGGAGAGGCAGGAGAGGGAGACTGAGATGGAGAGGCAGGAGAGATGGAGACTGAGAAGGAGAGACAGGAGAGGGAGACTGAGATGGAGAGGCAGGAGAGGGAAACTGAGATGGAGAGGCAGGAGAGAGGGAGACAAAGGAGAGGCGAGAGAGACTGAGAAGAAGAGGCAGGAGAGAGGGAGACTGAGATGGAGAGACATGAGAGAGGGAGACTGAGATGGAGATGAGGGAGAGAGGGAGACTGAGAAGGAGAGGGAGACTGAGAAGGAGGGAAGAGAGATTGAGATGGAGAGGCAGGAGAGAGGGAGACTGAGGGAGCAGTGTCACGAGAAAAGGAGGGAGACTGAGATGGAGAGGCAGGAGAGAGGGAGACTGAGATAGGAGAGTAAGAGAGATTGAGATGGAGGGCAGGAGAGGGAGATTGAGAAGGAGAGGCAGGAGAGAGGGAGACAGAAGGAGAGGCGAGGAGAGAGAACTGAGAAGGAGAAGGCAAGAGAGAGAGATGGAGAGACAGAAGGAGACTGAGATGGAGATGAGGGAGAGAGAGACTGAGAAGGAGAGGCAGGAGAGAGGGAGACTGAGATGGAGAGGCAAGAGAGACTGAGATGGAGAGGCAGGAAAGGGCTGAGAAGGAGAGGGAGACTGAGATGGAGAGTGAGACAGAGATGAGAGGCAAGAGAGAGGGAGACTGAGAAGGAGAGGCAGGAGAGAGAAGACTGAGAAGGAGAAGCAGGAGAGAGGGAGACCATGATGAGAGGCAGAAGAAAGGGAGACTGAGATGGAGAGGCAGGAGAGAGGGCGACTGAAAAGGAGAGGAGAGAGGGAGACAGAGATGGAGAGTCGAGAGAGACTGAGATGGAGAGGGGAGACTGAGAAGAGAAGGAGAGGCGAGAGAGACTGAGATGGAGAGAGGGAGACTGAGACTGAGAGGAGAGAGACTGAGATGGAGAGAGGGAGACTGAGAAGGAGAGGTGTGAGAGGCTGAGATGAAGAGACAAAAGAGAGTGACACAGAAGGAGAGGCGAGGTGAGACAGATGGAGAGGGGGGCTGAGATGGAGAGACGAGAGAGAGGGAGGCCGAGATGGAGAGGCAGCAGAGAGGGAGACTGAGAAGGAGAGGAAGGAGAGAGGGAGACTGCGATGGAGAGGCAAGAGAGACGGAGATGGAGAAGCAGGAGAGAGGGAGGCTGAGATGGAGAGGGAGACTGAGGTGGAGTGTTAGGAGAGAGGGCAACTGAGAAGGAGAAGCAAGAGAGACTGAGATGGAGAGACAGGAGAGATGGAGACTGAGATGGAGATGAGGGAGAGAGGGAGACTGAGAAGGAGAGGCAGGAGAGGGAGACTGAGATGGAGAGGCAGGAGAGAGAGACTGAGAAGGAGAGACAGGAGAGGGAGACTGAGATGGAGAGGCAGGAGAGGGAAACTGAGATGGAGAGGCAGGACAGAGGGAGACAAAGGAGAGGCGAGAGAGACTGAGAAGAAGAGGCAGGTGAGAGGGAGACTGAGATGGAGAGACATGAGAGAGGGAGACTGAGATGGAGATGAGGGAGAGAGGGAGACTGAGAAGGAGAGGGAGAGAGATTGAGATGGAGAGGCAGGAGAGAGGGAGACTGAGGTGCAGTGTCACGAGAAAAGGAGGGAGACTGAGATGGAGAGGCAGGAGAGAGGGAGACTGAGATGGAGAGTCGAGAGAGATTGAGATGGAGGGGCAGGAGAGGGAGATTGAGAAGGAGAGGCAGGAGAGAGGGAGACAGAAGGAGAGGCGAGGCGAGAGAAACTGAGAAGGAAGGCAGGAGAGAGGGAGACAGAAGGAGAGGCGAGGCGAGAGAGACTGAGAAGGAGAGGCAGGAGAGAGGGAGACTGAGATGGAGAGGCAAGAGAGACTGAGATGGAGAGGCAGGAAAGGGGGGCTGAGAAGGAGAGGCGAGAGAGAGTGAGACAGAGATAGAGAGGCAAGAGAGAGGGAGACTGAGAAGGAGAGGCAGGAGAGAGGAAGACTGAGAAGGAGAAGCAGGAGAGAGGGAGACCATGATGAGAGGCAGAAGAAAGGGAGACTGAGATGGAGAGGCAGGAGAGAGGGCGACTGAAAAGGAGAGTTGAGAGAGGGAGACAGAGATGGAGAGTCGAGAGAGACCGAGATGGAGAGAGGGAGACTGAGAAGGAGAGGCGAGAGAGACTGAGATGGAGAGAGGGAGACTGAGAAGGAGAGGCGAGAGAGACTGAGATGGAGAGAGGGAGACTGAGAAGGAGAGGCGAGAGAGACTGAGATGGAGAGAGGGAGACTGAGAAGGAGAGGCGAGAGAGACTGAGATGGAGACGCAGGAGAGAGGGAAACTGAGATGGAGAGGCAGGTAAGAGGGAGACATAGAAGGAGAGGCGAGAGAGTGAGACCGAGATGGAGAGGCAGGAGAGAGGGAGACTGACAAGGAGAGGCAGGAGAGAGGGAGACCGAGAAGGAGAGGCAGGAGAGAGGGAGACCGAGAAGGAGATGCAGGAGAGAGGGAGACAGAGATGGAGAGGCAGGAGAGAGGGAGACTGAGACTGAACTTTTTAGCCTTAACATTCTCCTACAGCAATGAAGGTGTAAATTTGGCTGTTTGGAACATAAACTTTATATTTGACCAATTAGCCTCTTAGCCTCTTTTCTCGTGCTTCTACACCTGCATTGCTTGCTGTTTGGGGTTTTAGGCTGGGTTTCTGTACAGCACTTTGAGATATCAGCTGATGTACGAAGGGCTATATAAATACATTTGATTTGATTTGATTTGATTTAAAGAAGCATAAGAGCAAACCTGAAATAACAGATAATGGTTTGATAATGATTGCAAAAATCTAAGAAAGTCATTGAGAAATATATCTAATCAAAAACACAGAGAACCAGACAACAAATATATACACCTTCAATATGGGGAAACACTGAAGCAATACAAACACACCCTAAGAACAGAGGAACAGAACATTAGAAATCAGCTGGATGGAATTGAGGAATCCATAGAATCAAACCACTTCTGGGAGAATTGGAATAAATTAAACAAACCTTATCATGAGGAATTGGCTATCCAAAATGGGGATATGTGGAGAAATCACTTTGCAATCCTCTACAGCAGGGGTGTCAAACTCAAATACCCAGTGGGCCAAAATGTAAAACCTGAACAAAGTCACGGGCCAACATTGAACAAATTAACCTTTTAATATGGACCCAAACAAGTTTTGCTTTAACATTGAATATGGAACAAGCATCGCTTATTACCATACAATATATAATTTAATAGTGGAGACATGCAAAATCGAATTTCAAATGAAAAAACACATCAATGGCATTCATTTATTAAATAAATAAAATTTAAATAAAAATTGTATGCCTCTTTTCTATTTGCAGCCTTCTGATTTAAATACCAAAATAAACTTTTTCCACTGGCTAATAATTTTACAAATAAAATGATAATAAATCAATCAACCATTCAAGCCCATGCCTTGTAGCAAGAAAAAGTGCATAAAGAAAACGTTAATTATTGCACACTGGTCTAATCTGATGTGCCCAAGCCAGATACCTGGCATCTCTTCTTGGATGCTAGTTCATCAATGTCTGGGCTCAAGCTCTGAGCTGAAGAAATCCTCAGTATCGAGCGAAGATGTTCATCAGTCAGACGTCTCCTGTGAGTTGTTTTGGTCATCTTCATCGAGGAGAAAAGTTGCTCGCATAGATAAGTGCTGCCGAACATGGAGAGCATCTGAGCAGCTTGGGTGCGGAGCTGAGGCATTGTGTCAGGGATGAACCGTGGAAACTGTGCGGCGCCCACAGCATCATACTTTGACTTCAGCGTGTCGTTGCACTGGAGTTCAATCAGCTCCATTTGGATGTTGGTTGGTGCATTTTCCACATCAACTGCGAAGGGATTACTAAGCAGTTCAAACTTGCATTTCTGGGCATCGAAGTCGGCAAATCGCCGGCTAAACTCAGCGGCGAGAACACTGAGTTTTTCAGCAAACTGTGCGCATGGGAACACGGCGGTAGAGATCTGCGCTTTTATGGATTGGCAGCAGGGAAAATGGCAAGGGTTTCCTTGCAGCATCTGATTCTCCCACAGGCACAGTTTAGTTTTCAAGGCCCTCACTGCAGCGTACATGTCTGTGATGATGCGCCCCCGCCCCTGAAGCTGCAGGTTCAGCGCATCGAGATGGCTCGAGATGTCACAGAGAAAGGCCAGCTCACACAGGAACTTTTGCTCCCGGAGCTCTGCTGTATCCTTCCCTTTGGTTTCCAGGAATTGACATATTTCCTCACGCAGCTCGAAACATCTGTTCAGTACTTTTCCTCTGCTTAGCCATCTCACCTCTGTGTGATACGGCACGTCTGCGTATTCCGAACCACACTCCTCCAGAAAAGATTTAAACTGGCAGTGATTTAGACCTTTGGCTCTTATAAAGTTAACTACCTGTGTTACTGTGGTCATAACATGTTCCATCTTTAGGGCTTTGGCACACAGTGCTTCCTGATGTATGATGCAGTGGTAAACAGTTAGCTCACCTGCACAGTTCTCTTCCCGCATCTTCTCCCGAACCATGCCCACCAGTCCACTCTTTTTACCGCACATCGCTGGCGCACCATCTGTCGTTAATCCAACGAGTTTATCCCATGGCAGCTTTATTTCAGTTACACATTTGGAAACCTCCTCAAAGATTTCCTTTCCTGTGGTTGTGCCATGCATTGATTTGAATCCTAATAGCTCCTCCGTAACACACAGATTTGAGTCCACTCCACGGATGAAGACTGACAGCTGAGCAGTATCAGATGCGTCGCAGCTCTCATCCACAGCGAGGGAGAACGCAACAAAATCTTTTCCCTTTTCCATCAGCTGGTCATACAGATTGGTGGCAAGATCACATGTGCGAACAGCTACTGTGTTCCTGCTCAGGCTCACGTTTGAAAATGCTTGTTTTTTCTCTGGGCATACGAGGTCACAAACCTTCATCATGCACTTTTTCATGAACTCTCCCTCATTAAAGGGCCGGGCTGATTTTGCGATCTCTGCTGCCACTATATAACTAGCCTCGCTTTGTCATGTGGCTTTTTTAAACATATTCTTTTGTGAAACCAAACTTCTTTTCATCTCCTCTACTTTCTGGCTCCTTTGAGTCATGTCCATGTCCTTGTATTTGTCATGGTGTTTCGTTTCATAGTGTCGTCTAATGTTGTACTCCTTACTTACAGCCACGTTGACTCCACAAACAAGACAAACAGGTTTGTCTTTTACATATGTAAACAGATATTCTGCCTCCCACTTGTCCAGAAAGCTCCTGTTTTCTGCCTTTCTTTTCGCCATTTTTGGGAAGGGTTAGCTCGCTGACAGTTGTAGCGTCTATGTTGCTATGACTACTGTCACAGAGGAGAGAGCGTTTCTGGGTCCTGTCCTGATTGGCGCGCGAAAACAGCAGAGCATTATGGGATTCGTAGTATTAGTGGTGAATGCGCTGTATAATACCGGCGGGCCAGCTCTAGTAGTAATTTGGTATTGTCTCGCGGGCCAAATATAATTACCCCGCGGGCCAAATTTGGCCCACGGGCCAGAGTTTGACACCCATACTCTACAGCAATATAACAAAGAGCCCAGAACAAAAAGATATACAAGAAAAATGACAAATCCTTGAATCAGCAGTCAAAGACTATTAGAATGCTGTGGATACCCCAATTACAGAAGAAGAATTATTGGAAAAACTATGCATCCTCCAACCCAAAAAGGCCTGTGGTGCTGATGGTATTTTAAATGAAATGATCAAATATACAGACCACAAATTCAAATTGGCTACACTCAAACTCTTCAACATTATCCTCACTGCAGGTATTTCCCCCGATATTTGGAACCAGGGATTGATCACACCAATCTCTAGAAATGGAGACAAATGTGACCCAAATAATTACAGAGGAATTTGCGTTAACAGCAACTTAGGGAAAATTCTCTGCAGTATTATAAATAGCAGACTACATCATTTCTTGACGAACACAGCGTCCTGAGCAGAAGCCAGATTGGATTTCAAAAAAATTAGCGTACAACAGACCACATTTACACCCTCCGCACTCTAATTGATATACAACTAAACCAAAACAAAGGCAAAATCTACTCGTGTTTTGTAGATTTCAAGAAAGCATTTGATTCAATTTGGCACAAAGGTCTTTTTATAAACTAATAGAAAGTGGTATTTGAGGGAAAACATATGATTTTATTAAATCAATGTACACTAAAAACAAATTGATTTCAATCAGTTATAGAACCAATTGGCAATATGGCAGTGAAGTACGGGGTCCAATCTCTAATAATGAATTTACCAAATGGGACAAACATCCAATCGAAATACTGCATGCAGAGTTTTGTAAGACTGTATTGCAAGTGCAAAGAAAAACTCCAAATAACGAATGTAGAGCAGAATTGGGCCAATACCCCTCCTCATTCGAATAGAAAAAAAGGGCCATCAAATTTTACAACCATCTAAAAACAAGTGACCCCAAAACATTCCATCACACAGCTCTACAAGGTCAAGAGATGAAAAAAGAGAAAAGTCCCCTCAGCCAGCTGGTTCTGAGGCTCAGTTCACCAACCCAAACCAACCCCATAGAGCCTCAGCACAGCACTCAGAAAATCTGGCCCAACCAAATCATCACAAATCAAAAATAAAAATATATCACCTATTGGAAAGACACCACAAAAAATCTAAGTAAACTTCAATGCTATTTGGCTCTAAACAGACAGTACATGGTGGCAGACTATCTGACCACTGTGACTGATAGAAAACTGAGGAAAACATTGACTAGGTACAGACTCAGTGAGCACAGTCTCAGTGAGCACACGGTCGTCACAGACAAACCTGGCTGCCCAGAGAGGACAGGCTGTGCTCACTCTGCTCTAGGGGAGAGGTAGAGACAGAGTTGCATTTCCTATTACACTGTGACAAATACTCGGACCTAAGAGAATATTTCTTTCCCAAAATTATAATTCAATACAAAGAATTTGAAACTATAAAAGATTAAGAAAAAAATCTAATATTTATTGGGTGAAAAGCCAAATGTGCAGTTTTGGCAGCCAAATATGTGTCCTCCTGCCAAAACCTGAGGGACAGCCAGTGAAAAGTGCAAAGTAATGTCGATAATATTTCCCATCTTGTTTTGTTTTGTCTTTTATACCATGTCATGTGTCTTCTCAGTCATGTTGATATTTTTCGATATGTATACTTTGACAATGTAAGTAATAATGAACTTGCCATGTCAATAAAGTCAATTGAATTTCATTGAATTAACTGAGATGGAGAGGCATAAGAGAGGGAGAGGGAGAGGCGAGAGAGACTGAGATGGAGAGGCAGGAGAGAGGGAGAGGCGAGAGAGACTGAGATGGAGAGGCAGGAGAGAGGGAGCCTGAGATGAGGAGGTGAGAGAGACAGATGGAGAGGGAGGCTGAGATGGAGAGACGAGAGAGAGGGAGACTGAGAAGGAGAAGCGAGAGAGACTGAGAAGGAGAGGCGAGTGAAACTGAGATGGAGATGCAGGAGAGAGGGCGACTGAGAAGAAGAGGTGAGAGAGACTGAGATGGAGAGATGAGAGAGAGGGAGACTGAGATGGAGAGATGAGAGAGAGGGAGACTGAGATGGAGAGATGAGAGAGAGGGAGACTGAGATGGAGAGATGAGAGAGAGGAGACTGAGATGGAGAGGCAGGAGAGAGGGAGACTGAGATGGAGAGATGAGAGAGAGGGAGACTGAGATGGAGAGATGAGAGAGAGGGAGACTGAGAGATGAGAGAGAGGGAGACTGAGATGGAGAGATGAGAGAGAGGGAGACTGAGATGGAGAGGCAGGAGAGAGGGAGACTGAGATGGAGAGATGAGAGAGGGAGACTGAGATGGAGAGATGAGAGAGAGGGAGACTGAGATGGAGAGATGAGAGAGAGGGAGACTGAGATGGAGAGGCAGGAGAGAGGGAGACTGAGATGGAGAGATGAGAGAGAGGGAGACTGAGATGGAGAGGCAGGAGAGAGGGAGACTGAGATGGAGAGAGGAGAGAGAGGGAGACTGATGGAGAGATGGAGAGAGGGAGACTGAGATGGAGAGGCAGGAGAGAGGGAGACTGAGATGGAGAGGCAGGAGAGAGGGAGACTGAGATGGAGAGATGAGAGAGAGGGAGACTGAGATGGAGAGATGAGAGAGAGGGAGACTGAGATGGAGAGTTGAGGGAGACTGAGATGGAGAGGCAGGAGAGAGGGAGACTGAGATGGAGAGATGAGAGAGAGGGAGACTGAGATGGAGAGATGAGAGAGAGAGGGAGACTGAGATGGAGAGAGGAGAGAGGGAGACTGAGATGGAGAGATGAGAGAGAGGGAGACTGAGATGGAGAGATGAGAGAGAGGGAGACTGAGATGGAGAGGCAGGAGAGAGGGAGACTGAGATGGAGAGATGAGAGAGAGGGAGACTGAGATGGAGAGATGAGAGAGAGGGAGACTGAGATGGAGAGTTGAGGGAGACTGAGATGGAGAGGCAGGAGAGAGGGAGACTGAGATGGAGGGATGAGAGAGAGGGAGACTGAGATGGAGAGATGAGAGAGAGAGGGAGACTGAGATGGAGAGAGGAGAGAGGGAGACTGAGATGGAGAGAGGAGAGAGAGGGAGACTGAGATGGAGAGATGAGAGAGAGGGAGACTGAGATGGAGAGAGGAGAGAGAGGGAGAAGCACCAAGAGTGGAAGAGGGCAAGAGAGGAATGACTTTCACAGCAGAAAAAACAAAGAATTGCTCTGCTCAACTGACGAGAATAGTTTTTTTAACACCGCCTGCACCGCATTCTCTATTTACACTCATACCATTAGCACATGCCAATGAGCTGAGATGAACTGTATACTCAGGTACTCGTGAGAGTTTAAATGCCCCCTGCCCCCCCCCCCTCTCCGTCGTACACTATCCCTGATGACAGACTGAGTCAAGTTAATTTGAGAGGAATCGAAACAGCAGAGGCGGACAAATTCAAATGAGTCCACTGCTGAGGGATCAGCATAGACGCTCATTTCCTCCTGATGAGTCTGTTGAGTATAATAGTATAATCTCTCACTGTTTTTTTTTTTTTTACACGCACACCCCTCAAGCCATCAAGTTATGCCGGGCCTATTTATACTCTCGGCTCTTCCCATGTTGTTGTTACTCTGAAGCTAGTTGTGTATAAGATTGGGATACAGCCATGATTCATACCACATAAGATACTGCACATGCACAGTATCTTGTCTTTCTATGGACTATAACAGGCATAGCCATTTTTCCATCCTGCATTGTAGTTGCCATTCATATCTATTGTTATTATGGCCGACGGATGTTATTTTGTGCCAACCTTCTGCCTATAGGCTATTATGACCTTCTCTTTGATCAAATAAAACATTAGGTGTTCAGTTGGGAGGTAGTTAGCAGAGGCTCACACTAGGCTTGGGCGGTATACTGTATATACAGTATAACGGGGGTATTTGGAAATAGCCGCGGGATGGTTTTTCAATACCATCAATAGCGTTAAAATGATTTCTTTGAAGTTTTTAAATAACTTGTCATATTTGTTGTTACTTTTTTAAAGTAAATACGTTTGAAGATACAGCAGATCACGTTCTAGAGTGATCAGGGACATGCAAGCATAGTTTTCCTTCACAGTAGGCAGAAAATAGCTTCACTGTCATCAGATGGCAACAGAAGTGCAACGCCGTTTGCCTGGCAGCCACACAAGTAAGAGCTTACAATGGAAAAGAAAGGAATTTCCTTTCGCAAAAACGATGCATGGCCATCATATTTCTAATGTTTATCATAGAAAAAATGTAGCCAGCTACATTTCCTCATGTTTTGCTTAAAGTTAATCTTGCAATTTCCCGGAGAAAAGTAGGCTGGCTATACTGAGAAAATTACCAGAGAAAATGAGCTAGCTACACATTAGTCAGAGAGCTGTCTAGTGATAGAATGCTTGTTCGTGAATTCTCATCTGAGTGTAGAAGTGCAACTGAAGCACAAAGCGAATCTGATGGCGCAAGATGTTTCTTATGCGTTTAAAAAAAAATCCTGTGTGAAAAACACAACATTATGCGTTAACGCGACCCCTAAGTTTAAGTTTCTAGTTATCTAAGTAAGTGGCTGAATTAATAAGGTGACGGGGCATCATATCGCGTTTTCGTCAATGTTTAAGAAGTCAAAGCCATTTAGATGAGTTATTTGTACATTATCTTGAACTCCTTGCGTCTTTTTACTGTTCTCGGCCAGTCTTCTCCTTCTTCTCTGAGCAGAGCAAGCAGGCCTGTTGCCCTAGCAACTCCAGACTCCACAGAGACACAGTGTGTACACATGCTGCTCCAGACCCAGTACTGTTCTTCCTTCAGAGAAGCATGCGTCAAAACTTTGTTAATTTGCACAATGTCTCTCGTTCACAAGTCCAAACTCAGCAAAAATGTAATTCGGTAGCTCCTTTAACTTTATCAGCTGGATTGCCTGTCTTTGCAATTTGTTTAATTTTCATTTGAGCTTGTTAGCATATTTAGCTAAAAGCCTCCATGGAAATTTGCGATGACTTGTGCTAATTTTGTTAGCATTCTGTTTGTTTTTTGACCCCCCCCCCTTGTGTACTAAGCCGGTAGTACCGTATATCTCATGATGAAAGAAGGACAGTATGACGAGATGAAAATATGGATACCGCCCAACTCTAGCTCACACATCTCCCCTCACTCGAGCCACTGGCGTTCTCCCTCTCCAGAGTCTTGCCGCGCTCCACCATTAGTCTTATTTACTTTTAATGTGACAGAGACAGAGAACGCCACACACCAGCCCTTTATTAGAAACCTGTGGCCTTGAGAAATTTAGGGCCATGAATCATTCTCAACACCTCAACAGTGGGGGGACGCAGAGCTTTTCGTTGCCGCAGAGCCCCACCCCCCCTCCCTCCCTAGTCCTCATCCAGCACATAATTCACTTTAATGTGTCACCTCAGAGTCAACAAATGTAAGAGTTTAATTGGAAAGCGTTAACGGGAGAGGTGGGATACTTTATTGTCAGAGACTGCCTTGGAGAGAGGGCCCATAATGGAATGTCAGGAAGCCAGAGCCCTGAGCCACATATGAAGAAACCTCGCTGATGTACTGCTAATGCTAATGCTCTCCACTAGCCCAGGCAGGGAGGCAGGCACCTCTCCAAGCCTTGATGGATGCTAATATTTGGCTTGAATAATTTTGCCAACCTCATCCCGCACAACACCATTATTTATTGCGACAGTCCAGGAGGAATGGCGAAAAGCAGTGGTCCAAACAACAACCCTTGGATTATGGACCAGGTTGACTGTGGAGAATAGACTTGGGGATGCAGGTAGAGGACCAACTTTACTACCATGGCAGCTTCGTAGCGGTAGACGAGATAATGAGCGAACAAGCCTAATTATGGATGTGTCAATGAAAGAAAACACGTTGGTTATTGAATAAGTGCCACTTTACAACACTGACATCTATGTTGAATGTTACTCTCTACACTAATGACATTCTGTTTTTTAACTCCTTCATTTAAAGTACTAGCTACACTGGTATGTTCTGATTATTCACTAGGAAATAATGAATTGCATATTTGAACATACAAATTCAAATCAGTTATTTTTGTATAATCATTGTGTAGTTGACTATGATTCTTCCACTGTGGAATGTGGAGACAATGTTTGCTTTGCCTCAATGAACTCAGATGACAAAGTCTCAGCTCCAAGGAAAAGGTCACAGTTCAGAAGATCCTCACATTTGGAACGGAACACACTTTAACTGAAAATAATTTGTTGGGTTGAACAATATTCCAAGATAGAATTGAAATAATACATGCTTTGCCGACCAAATGTAGGCCTGATGAGTACTGAAGGAATCCTTGAAAATCACCAAGAAATGCTTGTCACGTTCGTGAAAACGGTGAACTCCGTCTTCCAGTCTGGGTGTTGCACCCTGTGGTTCCCCGAAGGTTTGTTATCATGCCAACGTATACATCCGCCGGGCACAGACGTCAGTTAAACATCTAGTTTAGAATTTTTGGTTGAACTGCTGTGGAAACAATATGTATTCAACCAGTTTTTGCCCTGTGGGACATAAACAGATACCATTCTCCATTAAAATGGCTTGTTAGGGGACAAATGTACAGCAGTTGCCATCCCTAAAGACATTTTCCTCAGATTTCCTCAGAACCAGTTGTCTGATCAGGGGTCTTGACAGCCCATTGTCCAAGGTATCGCTTGAGCAGAGAGCTAAGAAAAGCTGTCTGATGGCACACCAGTGGTCATCTTTGGCAGACCTGACACTTGTAAAATGGAAGCGTAAAAAGACAAAAGCTTGATGCACCCCACTGCGAAGGACACTGAGGGGCCATCTTTGATGGACAAGTAAACGAGTGATCCCAGACTGTGGCTACATTGCAAGCAGAGTCAACCGGTAGGATTTCGGGTTTCAAACAGTTTTGAACTCCTTATTACATGAGGCGGTTTTCCAGAGCTGAGGGTGAGTTATATCAGCCAGTAAACTATTTCACATTTACATATCCCTGGGCTCATTAAGCCACTGTCTCCCATCACTAGTTCTCATGCCCTCTTATGTGTCCTTCCTTCGCTATGAAGCAGGCAACGTCTACGGTTAAAGGAACAGTCGAGACAGCTACTCCAGTCAGTTATGTGATAGTAGTCTTATCCATCTGCCACTGTCAGAAGGAGAAAGAGGGAGAGCTCCTTAGTCCTATATTAGCGTCAACAAACTCTCCAGCGTCTCAGCTGCAGGAACCGGGCTCAAAAAAGTTGGACAGTAACTTAATTAGTGAGTTATCAAATTATAGTCTAAGGCGATTGATATTCTGCCCTGCAGCTAATGCAATTATATTTTGCATTTCATTTATTATTTTCCCTTCCCCCAGTGAATTTCACTCGGCCCTAGTTTAAATTATTTTCAACAAGTGACCATCTCATCTCTTCTCAGATGATAATGTGGCTTTATAGATTTTTTTCACCACACTTTTTTTTCCACTGATCTCACGCTGTAATCCCAGTCCAATTATTTCCCATCAATCTACAGCAAGGCACCCTCAGCCCAAGCCTACAGGGTTTCATTATTGTGGATTCGCTCACAGGAGGATTTCTGATGCATTGTTTCATCCGTGGTGAACACACACACAAACAGGAAATAGTCTGGGTGAGACTTGTCAGTCTTAATGATTTCTGATGCATTGTTGTACACAATTCATGAAGCCTGTCATTGTGCTCAGGCGTGCTGCAAAGATCTGACTTTACCTTGAGTAATGTAGAAGATGTTTGCATGGTAATCTCCTACAACTGACAACAAAAGTGAACATCTGCTCAAGTTGCTTGCCAAACATCACATCAACTGGAATAATGCATTGATTAAAATAACCAAATTCCCGTGATCTATTGTTATTACAATCAACAGTTTAAACAGGATGTACTATCTTAATTTGAACAGTTTCTCACAGCAGGACAATAATCCTGCAGCAACAGGAAATGTGAATTATTATTTTTTATTATAATGAATGGACATTTTTGTAGAGATGAAATCTTTTGTTGGGCAAATAAAGTCTGACATTTCAAATTGGAAATTAAACTTCAGAATACTTTGTAAACCTTGAATACACTACAAGTTTGCATGTCCTGCTGCGCAGGAAAATTCTCTGCAGCAGCAGAGTGATCAAATTAAGATAGTACATCTGTAGGCAGGATAGACCATTAACCTGCCAGGGTTGTCCCCTTTTACCAATCAAACGAGGTATTTTCTATTTATAGGGCGTAGTATCTATAATGTATTTCTATGTAACCAATTAAGATGTGTTCCCAACATTTCTTCATCCTTACCATAATTAATGTTTCAGTGCATGAAATGTGTGATGTTGACTACCTTGCTCAGGGCCTTCTCATGGCTCAGGGCGTTTAACATCACCATCAGTCTGTGTAGAGGGATAGACCGACCATAGCCTTGAGCTGTAGTACAGCTCTAGGGGTTGAGGTGTCTAGATCAATCCAGGTCTGCACATTGCCCTCATCGGGGTCGGTAGAAACCGTAAACATCTGTTTTTCAGGGATACAGTATCTGCAATCTAGCTTCCTTTTCCCTTTGAAACCAGATGTTGGGACCACACTCAGGCATTTATTTTACTCTTGTACATGGCTGTCCTCACTGACTTTGTTCTTTATCATTGAGATTTCATATCTCTTCAAGAAATGCTTCATACATGTATGCAACCCTTTCACCCCACACAAACTTGTAGTTTTCGCCAAGTTTATTTAGCAGTGCTATAAGGCTATGAGCATGTCGACACAGGTCCTTTCCATCTTAATATCTCACTGTGGGCAGAGATTGGACTTTCTGAAGCGACCTGCAGAACATGTTTATCCAGATCTCTATATATCACATCGATGGGAATTAAATGTCACTCCTCCGATCGCCTGTCTCTCCTTTAATTGGTGTGTGATATTCCTCAGTTGTCATTTCTCCAGAATGAGGATGCCATTTTGCGATGTTCCTGTAGGGGGAGGGTAGCGCGTCACTCAGGTTGACGGGTCTGTAATGCATTTCTCGCCAAAGGCTGCCTGTCATTTAGGGGTATGGGTTTTTGGAGGGTATGGGGGGGGAGGTGTGGGACAATTCATTTACCCAAGCCATCCATCAAGAGAAATATGTCTTGAACTCTTGGTTTGGGGGCAGCTGGTTGCCTGGACGGACCTAAATGGATTGTCTGCTGTAGCATGAGGAGTCCAAACTTCAAAGTACTACACTATGCATCTTTCTTTCCTAAACATACCGATTCCTAAACATTCGTATTGATGTGGAGAAATAAATGGATGTTTGTCCAAAAAGAAGCCAACACACATTGTTTTTATGTCTATGCGGTTGCTGCCACAATCATTTAACAATTGCATTATGTGGATATGGAGTGTGAATCCAATTTAAACAGAACTAAATGTGTCCTCCCTCCAGCGAACCCTTTCCTGATGCCCCCTCTGACGAGCAGACTGTTAAATAGTCATTTAAGCTCTGCTTAAATTATCAAGCAATTTTATGCGGTGCAAATGGACTCAGAGACCTTTTTTCCAGCATGCCTTGTCCATATTTGTATTATTTGTTCCAACATGATCAAAATGCATCCCGAATTAAAGAGCATTCTTGGCAAGTTCATCTACATAATGTTATTTATTAGAAACCCACTCTGGCTTCAAGGACTAGGCTCGGATATCATTTGTGCTCATTGTACATCATGTACTAATCAATCTCACAGCAAGAAAAGTGGAAATGCCAAGGACGGCTCTAAATAAAAGGTGGGAGACAACACATGCATATCGATTAAGGAAGCTTGTTTTGCCATTCAACTTCCTGCCATGGTGCTATGGGCACAGCCAGGCAGAAACCTTCCCGACAGCTGGGAATGTACTCTGGTGCTACCCGTCATAGTTCTGAACGCCAGTCCAGAAAGAGAACACAGTCATTGCCTGTCAATTCTCCTCTCCTCCCTTTCCCCTGAGTGACTTCCCAGGTAGCCATCCACTTTTCTTTGGCAAATCAAAAGGTGAAACCGTCCCGCTGCTTCCTCAAACAATCACCTGTACCACAGTTAAGTGTCCTTTTACTCACCCTTCTTACAGGGGGCAACCTATTATATACTTGGCAGTAAATCTTGAAGTGCCACCATTTACGGTAGTTTTTGAAAAGCAAGGTAGGCTAGAGCACGAATGGGTAACTGGCGTCTGGCCTGCCCCCCTTTATTAAAGAACTCAGTCGGGGTCGCAACTTCCTGTTGAGAGTTAGAATAGTATAATACACAAGGTGCCATTTTGAAATTTGGTTGTGTATCAGCAGCTTTTCTCTTGTTATATCAGTCACTGACAGTCACTCATTTAGCCTTTGTCAGCAAAAAAAAAGTGATTGGTAAGTTAGTCTAGCCAACTATCTAAACTTGTCGTTATCGAATTACCGACTGGGGGTCCCCCATTGATTTTGTCACTTTCACTCAGATACCATATTAAAAACTGCATATTGAAAACTCTCTCCACCCTATGGCAAAATGTGAAGAATTACAGGAAGTTAGTTATAAAATTGATAAATCTTCTCTCTGGCCTCATGGCAAAATGTGTAGAATTGCAGCAAACTTGTTTTAAAACTGCTACATTTTCTCTACACCCCATGGCAAAATGTGAAGTATTACACTTTTGTTCACTAAGGGCCCTCAACAAAATTTCACTAGGGGCCCTCAACAAAATTTCACTTAGGGCCGGCTCTGACTGCATGTTTGGGTACGCAGACACCGAGCCACCGCGGACCTTCATGATGAGTTCAGATTTTTTGTGGCTCCCACTCCCATCAAAGTTACCTATCCCTAGAGTAATCCATGTTCCTTATATAGTCTTTTATTGTACATTCTCTCTATGTAGCAATCTCAAATGTTTCCGGATATGGCTTATTAATGACAGATGATTGAATTTAACCCTTATAATATCACAAACTTTGGTCATCGATCAAAATACACCTGAAAATATAATGAGCTTTTGGACTTGACGAACATAGCTGTTCGATAAATTATGATACATTGGACAAAATCATTTCAAAAACATTTCTGTTTACATATTTCTGTTCCCTGCCTCGCCATACAATATGCAAGTCACAGCTATTTAATGTTAACACAGTTCCACTTGAGGCAATGTAAGCCAAAGCGTTCAGTCATGAAATGCCTTAACCAAACACACATCCTGTTCAACCATGTATATTTCATCACTAATCTAGAAATAATGTTAACTTCTTAATTAACCATGTGTCACATTTATGGCTATTGAATAATGAATGAGTAGATCATGCACATTTCCACAAACTGAACTGCCTATTTGTTCTTAGCTTAGTCAAAGCTGCAGGGCAATCCTGCTCAGTGACAGTGACATATTGTAACTACAATTAGACAGTGAGAGTCCTCCTCTCCTTCCTCTCCATCAGCTTAACAGAATGAACCGGTGGCATAAACTGCAGGGATTTAAATGCAACTCTCAATGGCCGTCAGCTATTTCATGTGAGACCATTCGACAGGGATGAGGGGATGGGGGGGGTTTCACGAACGGCTTGTGATTTTGCAGATTAAGGACTCTAGGACACTGCCAGTCAACTGAATATGCTGCCAATGCACACACCCCTATTTAAATCTCACATGTGAAGAGGGATTTCTGAGCAAGCTGCTCGGCCCCCCACCGTTCCTCAGCAACAACAAAAAAAGCAGTCTTTCTTCTTTCTTTTTTGTACCATTTATATCATTTTGCAAACTAAGACCATGAAAAGCTGTTTCTTTGGAAATGGCGTTTGAATTGAATGTTGACAGTATTCCTCCATTATGATCATGTGCAAAGGGCACTGCCAAGGGAGTTAAGTATACTCTCTTGGGACTGTGGGTAGTGTGCTCACCTTGGGATATACCTACTCCTGCTGGTGGTTGCATTGGCTAGGAGAAAACACAATTTATCTGTACCCTGCCAAAAACAAAAACAATATTTTTCTAGTGATATCAGTCTAGACATCTAGACTAAAATAATGAAATGCTGCTTATGAATGGTTATGATAGCAGGCATCACATATTCACCCTGATGTAAGTCACTCAACAATTGGTTATACATTTCTCATCCCCTAATAAAATGTCTCCTCACTCCAAACATTTCGAGTGAGTATGTTCCCCTCCGGGTGAGGCTGAGGTCCAAATATGGACACCGTCCCCCAGGGCTTTGATCCCTACTAAATAACATATCACAATGCAGTCCATTATGATCATTAGTCAGAGCACATAGTGTAGCGGTAACGATCCATCAATGGAAATGACAATGTTGCTAAAAAAGGCTAAAGTTAAAAGGCTAATGTTAATGTAAATGGTTGCTTCAGTTATTTTCATAATGGCTAATCTCAGTGTGGCTACATGTAACATCTCTGAGAAGATGAGCAGAATTGTGATTTTCTTCTGACAATGTTAAAGTCATTACTGCATAGCGGCCTTTTTATTGTTGCGCAATTGATGATTGTTGACCTGAACATTTTTTGATGGTGCTAAAAATGTAAATGATTTCAGTGCCACCCAAACATTTGACTTACCAAAACAGATACAAAAGGCCCACAAGGCTCTTGTTCAAAGAGAGGTGCAAATCACAGACTTGTGGGTTGGTGGAACTGGGTGCATTTTCAATGACTCATTTGATATTGTCCTCTTGGTAATCATGCTTTTGTCCGTGTTTCTCTAGCCTGCCTCTATTGCTGCACTGCATCACATCCCTCCCCATTGCACAGAAACACATTGCCATGGCAACTTAGGCTGAGGAGATTTACAAGTAGAATTGCTGTGGTCTAGAAAACACCAACAACATTAAACAATGTAAATGTAAACACACACGGTATAGCCTGAAAACATGGTTAAAACTATAATTTTTGGTAGGCCACACAAGCTAACAGAACGGGACTGGCGAGTGCTGAAGCACGTAACGCGTAAAAATCGTCTGTCCTCGGTTGCAACACTCACTACCAAGTTCTAAGCTACCTCAGGAAACAACATCAGCAAAATAACTGTTCTTCGGGAGCTTCATGAAATGGGTTTTCATGGTTGAGCAGCCGCACACAAGCCTAAGCTCACCATGCGTAATGCCAAGCGTCGGCTGGAGTGGTGTAAAGCTTGCCTCCACTAGAGCACTGAAAATGCGTTCTCTGGAGTGATGAATCAGCTTCACCATCCGGCAGTCTGATGGATGTATCTGGGTTTGGCGGATGCCAGGAGTACGCTACAAGCCCCAATGCATTGTGCCAACTGTAAAGCTTGGTGGAGGAGGAAGAATGGTCTGGGGCTTTTTCATGGTTCAGGCTAGGCTGTTAAAAGATTCTAGCTTCAAGTATCTTTGCTCAATTCGCTAATGGAGTGGGCTTTCTCACCTGACCATCCGTAATGTAGGCTACATGAATCAGCTAGTTAGTTAGGCTATGGAATCAAACCAAGCTTACTAGTCTTTACTTGATTTGAATGTGTTCTGCTACTGACAAACAGTTGAGCTGCAGTTGTCCCCTTCCTGTCCCAAAGTAACCTAGGTATTCCTTTCAAACCGCTCAGTGCTGGTGGACAGATTGTGCATACACGCTCGCTGTGACAGAAGGGAAGCCAACAAGTGCTCTGCATATATGGGAACTACCTCAGGACTGTTGGAAAATCATTCCAGGTGAAGTTCGTTGAGAGAATGCCAAGAGTGTGCAAAGCTGTCATCAAGGCAAAGGGTGGTTTTTTGAAGAATCTCAAACATATTTTGATTTGTTTAACACTTTTTTGGTTACTACATGATTCCATAGTTTTGATGTCTTCACTATTTTTCTACAATGTAGAAAATAGCAAAAATGAATAAAAACCCTTAAATGAGTAGTTGTTCTCAAACTTTTTACTGGTAGTGTATTAATATATATATATATATATCTTGATTAGATAAGTACTTAACACCCTGAGTCAATACATGTTAGAATCACCTTTGGCAGTGATTACAGCTGTGATTCTTTCTGGGTAAATAGATAAGTGTCACGTTTGTCGTATACATAATGAGCGGACCAAGCGTGAGTAGAGTTCCACATATTTATTAAAGTGAACCTTCAAAAAAAAAAAAAGAATAAATAAACGTGCAGTTCGTAGCGCACATAGCACTAAACCAAAACAAAACAATATCCCACAAACGCAGGTGGGAAAAGAACCACACTAAGTATGATCCCCAATTAGAGGCAATGATCATCAGCTTCCTCCAATTGGGAACATACTCACACCAACATAGAGATTCAAGACTAGAACACCCCCTAGTCACGCTCTGACCTATTGCACCATAGAGAACCCAAAGGGCTCTCTATGGTCAGGGCGTGACAATAAGAGCTTTCTCCGGCAGAATTGTGCAACATTTGCCCATTATTCTTTTCCAAATTCTCTGTCAAATGGATTGTTGATCATTGCTAGACAACCATTTTCAAGTCTTGCCATAGAGTTTCAAGCAGAATTAAGTCAAACTGTAACTCGGCCACCCAGGAACATTCACTGTCTTCTTGGCAAGCAACTCCAGTGTAGATTTAGCTTTGTGTTTTAGGTTATTGCCGTGCTGAAAGGTGAATTAATCTCCCAGTGTCTGGTGGAAAGCAAACTGAACCAGGTTTTCCTCTAGAATTTTGCCTGTGTTTAGCTCCATTCCATTTGTTTTTTTTTATCCTGAAAAACTCCCCAGTCCTTAACGATTATAAGCTTACCCATAACATTATGCAGCCACCACTATGCTTGAAAATATGGAGAGTGGTACTCAGTAATGTGTTGTATTGGTTTTGCCCCAAACATAACACTTGTATTCAGGACAAAAAGTTTATTGCTTTGCCATATTTTTTGCAGTATTATTTTAGCGCCTTGTTGCAAACAGGATGCATGTTTTGGAATATCTTTATTCTGTACTGGCTTCCTTAATGTTACTCTGTCAATTAATGTAGGTTTGTATTGTGGAGTAACAACAATGTTGTTGATCCATCCTCAGTTTACTCCTATCACAGCCATTAAACTATGTAACTGTTTTACAGTCACCATTTGTTAGGTGCGTCGTTGAATGAGTGAGAGCGAAGCGCAGCGTGGAAAGTGTTCATGATAAATTTAATATTGAAACACTGACAAAACAACAAAATACAAACTCCAACGTAAAGTTCTGCAGGGCTATACAGCAAATGTGCAAAAACAAGATCCCACAAACTAGGGTGGAAAACAGGCTGCCTAAGTATGATTCCCAATCAGAGACAACGATAGACAGCTGCCTAGGTTTTAGGAACCCTACCCGGCCAACAAAGAAATAGAAAACTAGAAAGCCCACCCAAATCACACCCTGACCTAACCAAATAGAGAATTAAACAGGGTCTCTAAGGTAAGGGCGTGACACCATTGGCCTCATGGTGAAATCCCTGAGCTGTTTCCTTCCTCTCTTGCAACTGAGTTAGGAAGAACGCCTGTATCTTTGTAGTGACTGGGAGGTGCCCTTCTTTGCAAGGCATTGGAAAACATCCCTGGACTTTGTGTTTGAAATTCACTGCTTGACTGAGGGACCTTACAGATAATTGTATGTGTGGGTACAGAGATGAGGTAGTCATTCAATAATCATGTTAACCTCAAAGTGTAAGCCATTAGGGGAAGGGGGTCTACTAAGCTAACATATGGAATTGTTTTAGATGGTCATACCATGGATCGTTTAGCAATTTAATTTGGAATTTTAGTACAGTCAAAAAGTAAATCATAAGGAATATGGTTTTGAAGTGTCTGTCCTATATTCAGGATATGTGTTCATTTTTTGGACACATATTTAACCCCTTATATTTGTTGGCACAAAACTACCTCGATACCACCATTCATTTGTAAGGGTTACATTCAGATGAGTCCTGTGACGCTTGTGTGGGTCGTAGAGCAAAACGGAGAACACCATTGTGTTCGTGAGAGTGCTCGTTAGTTAAAACCAGTGGAGGCTCCTCAGAGGAGGAAGGGGAGGACCATCCTCAGTGAATTTCATAAAAATAGAAATAGTGAAAATATTTTTTTTTGATAAATCTATTCTAAATATATTCACGTCACCAAATAGTTAATTAAAATACACTGCAATGAAGGTCTACAGTAGCCTCAGCAGCGCTCTTTAGGTCAGCACCATAGTGTTGCCGAATGACAGGTATCTTCAGTCCTCCTCTGGGTACAATGACTTCAATACAAAACCTAGGAGGCTCTATGGTTCTCACCCCCTTCCATAGACTTACACAGTAATTATGACAACTTCCGGAGGACGTCCTCCAACCGATCACAGCTCTTGCAGCATGAACTCACATGTTGTCCACCCAATCACTCCAGTATTAATGCTAAATTGTAAGTATTTTTGCCCCTAGGGTCTATTTATTGCCTACCTCCCTACTCTTATACATTTGCACACACTGTACATAGATTTTTCTAGGTTTCTTTTCTTTTTGTGTTATTGACTGTACGTTTGTTTATGTGTAACTCTGTGTTGTTGTTTTTGTCGCACTGCTTTGCTTTATCTTGGCCAGGTAGCAGTTGTACATGAGAACTTGTTCTCAACTGGCCTACCTGGTTAAATAAAGGTGAAATAAATAAACTAATAATAAAGTATCAGTGAATTAATCTGATACTGAAAGCATAAGCTACAGCTAGCTAGCACTGCTGTGCATAAAATGTGGTGAGTAGTTGACTCAAAGAGAGAGAAAAACAATAGTTTAACAGTTTTGAACAAATTAATTTCTTCCAAAATTAAGGAGAAGCAAGAGAGAGAGAGAGAGAGAGAGAGAGATAGCTATATTTGGTTGTATTTAAAAAAAAAAATCACCTTCACTTAGCTAGATGAATGCAGATAGCTAGTTTAGCCTATTCAAACACCCGGCTCAAACGGAGATGGATGCTATGTTAGCTAGCTGGCTACAGCTATCCAACACCGGATCTCTTCCAAATCAAGGTAAACTTTTGGTTTAATTTATTTATTGCCACCTGGGCGTGCTGGTGTAAATGCTAAACTACTTTCTGACTGTACACTGTACTGCATGATTGTAGCGGTTTTACTAACATGTTAGTTCTAGTACCTATGTTGACTAGGAGGTGTCAATGATGTAGGCTGTGTGTAGTGGTTAGCAGTCATGATATGAAGTTTTTGCTTGTAAAGTGACCAGGCAGCTAATGTGTTGTGCACTGACATCCACAAACGAAGGGAAAAGGTGAGAGGAGGAGAGCGCGTAGATAGTTGCGAGAAGGAATTATATATATAGTACAATGAGCAAAGTGATGATGCTGTTTTTATATAGCTGCTATGAAATTGAACTGTGTTTAAGTCTGATCGGGGTGCATTCATACCGCCAACTCTGTTGTAAAACGTTCTTAAACGGAAGCAAACTGAACGAAGCGGGGAATTTGCCCAATAGAAACTCTCATTTGCAACTGTTAGACTAATGATTACACCCTAGATCAGCTAGATGCAGGAAGGACTGCGCAAGGTGGTATTGAATGTGTCACTGTCTGTCACCTTGATTAAAAATGATCTCGACCTGTGCATCTACGTTCTAAACTTTCATTCATAGGCTAGGTTGTAGCAAAGTTCATGATGCGTCCAGGGAATATTGGAGTATCATGTAGTAGCCTAAACATATCGATGTTACATTGAGCTGGGTGAATGGAATCTGAATGACAGTCATCCAATATGCTGTAGTAGAAATAAGGCCATGCTCATCTTAAATGGCACCGACCACCACGGGTTCAAACGGTTCCGAAGCGACAGACAGCAGTTGGCACATCAGCGTTACCGACTTCAGACGAGTCAGACGAGTGACAAAAACATGAATCCACTTTGATATTATGGGGTATTGTGTGTAGGCCAGTGACAAAAACATGAATCCACTTTGACATTATGGGGTATTGTGTGTAGGCCAGTGACAAAAACATGAATCCACTTTGACATTATGGGGTATTGTGTGTAGGCCAGTGACAAAAACATGAATCCACTTTGACATTATGGGGTATTGTGTGTAGGCCAGTGACAAAAACATGAATCCACTTTGACATTATGGGGTATTGTGTGTAGGCCACTAGTGACAAAAAAACATGAATCCACTTTGACATTATGGGGTATTGTGTGTAGGCTAGTGACAAAAACATGAATCCACTTTGACATTATGGGGTATTGTGTGTAGGCCAGTGACAAAAACATGAATCCACTTTGACATTATGGGGTATTGTGTGTAGGCCAGTGACAAAAACATGAATCCACTTTGACATTATGGGGTATTGTGTGTAGGCCAGTGACAAAAACATGAATCCACTTTGACATTATGGGGTATTGTGTGTAGGCCAGTGACAAAGAAATCTCAATTTAATCCATTTTTTAATTCAGGCTGTAAGGCAACAAATTGTGGAAAAAGTCAAAGGGTGTGATTACTTTCTGAAGGCCCTGGAACTTAGTCATTGTCTTTATCATTTAAAACTCCATTGAGTGTTCAACATTATTTCTCCCATAACTGATGAGCTTGTGATCAGTTAGCTGTCACTCCCTTGTGTCCCATTTGAGCCAATATGCGTACAGAATAACTGACGCGCGTGCTAATGTTCTCAAATCAATGACCTCAACTACTCACCTGCAGGGTTAAAAAAAAAAGGATGCCAAGGCTTTACCAAAAAACACACATATGCCTTGTTAATGCTCTTGCCAAGATCCCACTGGCCACAGAGGTCAATTCAACGTCTATTCCACATTGATTCAACGTAATTTCATTGAAATGACATGGAAACAACGTTGATTCAACTTGTGTGTACCCTGTGGGGGGACAAGGGGATATGGTGTTCCATCTTGAGGGCTGTCTTTTTCCTTTGATTTCTTATTGAGGCCCTGTAATAAAGGGACATTTGTCTTGAAGTGGAAGAAAGGAGGGTAAAGATGCTAGAGACCTCTCAGACTGACAGATGCGGTGTGTTGTCATCACCTTGCTCTCAATCAGTCTCACATAATGGCCTAACTTCCCATAGCCGGCGGTGTGCGGTTGGCGCAGTGATTAAGAACTCCTCTCGACCAATCGCAGGCAGCGCAGGATATCGCTATGTCATCCTTTGAAGGCCAGTGGCCTGCTGATGATAACAGTGGCTGATAAATCTGGATCTCTGAGCAAAAGTCTGCAGGCGGGCGGACTGCTACACATTCTCCACATGTTTGCTTTGGAGCATGAGCGTGAATTTGAATGAACCTAACGAAAAGGCCAGCATAATCTTACTCTCAGAAGAAAATTAGACTATAGAGAGATGAGAGAGCTAGAGATAGATATATATATAATTTGATCACTCTTTTGTTGCTGAGAACTTTCCTGAGCCGCAGGAAATACAGATGAGCTTTGTGATTTATATAAATTCACTGAAAACACACACCAACACACAGTTATATTAACATTATTCCACTTTTCATGTAGCCTCCTTTTGACCACCGTTCAAACAACAACATGGACTAAATGGTCAAATGCTGTTGCTGGTGGGATTATTTTGCGGTGACAATGTACACTGAGTGTATAAAACCTTAAGGAAACCTGCTCTTTCCATGACATAGACTGACCAGGTGAATCCAGGGGAAAGCAGGTGAATCCAGGTGAAACCTAAGATCCCTTATTGATGTCACCTGTTAAATCCACTTCAATCAGTTAAGATGAAAGGGGAGGAGACCGGTTAAAGAAGGATTTTTAAGCCTTGCGACAATTGAGACATGGATTGTGTACGTGTGCCATTCAGAGGGTGAATGAGCAAGACAAAAGATTGAAGTGCCTTTGAACGGGGTATGGTAGTAGGTGCCAGGCGCAACGGCGTGTGTCAAGTACTGCAACACTGCTGGGTGTTTCACGATCAACAGTTTCCCATGTGTGTCAAGAATGGACATCCAGCCAACTTGGCACAACTCTGGGAAGCATTGGAGTCAACATGGACCAGCATCCTGTGGAACACATTTGACAACTTGTAAAGTCCATGCCCCAACTCAATATTAGGAAGGTGTCCTTAATGTTTTGTACACTCAGTGTAGGTGAAATTAAGATCCTACATATGTAGATAGAAAGACATACATATTTAATTAAATATTTCACAAGCTCACAGACAAACAACAATCACAAGAGAGACCATGCAGGAGAGGTGTGTTTCAGTACTTTATTAAATTACAGAGTCAGTTTTATCTCAAAATATCTGTTCACAGTCCCCCAACTGGAATATTGAAAGGCACAGTGCCACGTTACAAAATAACAATTCTTCCTAATCGTTCTACTGGATTACCGTGGTGGACGTTGTGAGGAACAAGTGACACAGTGCACTCATAAAAGTGGCGGGAAACATAACTAAGTGCTAACATAGCTAAATGCTAACAACAACCAAATTGTGTCCTAAATCTAAATTTTCCCATCCTCATAACTCATGTGAGCTGTGCACGTGACTCATCCACTAGAGTTAAGGTAATACTGTGGTGAGGAGCTGTGAGTTCAGTGTAGAGTAACAGCACACATTGGTAACAGCACACCTCGGGCAGGTGAGACAAAAGGAGCCTGAGGTGTCTTTCATCACGCTCTCCCTCTTTTTCCAAAGAGGATATTCTTCATGCCCTCTAATTTAGGAACTGTGGCTACCAGCAGAGCTAAGGTTACTGCTACAGTACTAACACTATTTTGGTAAAATCTTGAAATATATGTGAAAGTAAGGCGTAATAGCACACCTAAATACTGACTAGAATGTATTTTTGCTTTTGAATGTAAATATGTTGAACGTTCAGTTTACTATCAATTCTGAAATGGCCCGGAAGTGTGTGAAATGCCAATGTTTATTGAGCATTTTGTAATGTGTTTATCCTGAACAGAGCATTCTGTGAGGCACCTTCTGTGAAGGTGTGAGGAGCCACTCTAATCATACATAATAATATATCTCTATGTATTCGTGCACAGGACTTGTCATTAATGCAATTGCAGTAATTTTGCATTTGTCAGTTTCCGACTGGCAGCACATCATTAAAACTAGATTTGAATCCAGCGCTGCGTGAGAGTGCATCTTTCTCAGAATAATGCTATAGTGTTGCGCTCTCAATAATGGCTTTGGTTCAATCAAAACAAACAATACGCTAACCACACATTATTCATTCACTGCTCCACTCACATGTCAAGATATTGTGAGGGTTGAGGCCCAAACAACTTATTTATCCTTAAGAAAAGAAAAAACATTATTCTCCGTATTATAGATCATAGCACAAGCAGTGTTGCTATATAACAGGGTTGTCAAACTCATTCCATAGAGGGCCTAGTGTCTGCTAGTTTTGTTTTTTCCTTTCAATTAAGACCAACTGTATACAACCAGGTGAGGGGAGTTCCTTACTAATCAGTGGCCTTAATTCATCAATCAAGTACAAGAGAGGAGCGAAAACCGGCAGACACTCGGCCCTCCGGCCCTCTGTGAAAGATTTTGACAGGTGCTATATATCAACAGTGTTGATTACATAATGTGAATTTACTTATTAGAGTAAAAATGGTTGGACTTACAGTACCAGGCAAACGTTTGCACACACCTACTCATTCAAGGGTTTTTCTTTATTTTTGCTAGTTTAAACATTGTAGAATAATAGTGAAGACATCATCAATATGAAATAACACTTTTGGAATGATGTAATCGTGTAATGAAAACAATCAAAATATATTTTATATTTGATATTCTTCAAAGTAGCTTTTCCAACAGTCTTGAAGGAGTTCCCATGTATGCTGAGCAGTTGTTGGCTGCTTTTCCTTCACTCTGCGGTCAAACTCATCCCAAACCATCTCAATTGGGTTGAGACTGGGTGATTGTGGAGGCCAGGTCATCTGACGCAGCACTCCATCACTCTCCTCCTTGGTCAAATAGCCCTTTGTACGGTGGGTGTGTCCAAACTTTTTACTGGTACTGTATATCAAAACACTGCTCTGTTTCTGTCATGTATCCTTATAATGTATATACACTGCTCACAAAAATAAAGGGAACACTAAAATAACACATCCTAGATCTGAATGAATGAAATATTCTTATTAAATACTTTTTTCTTCACATAGTTGAATGTGCTGACAACAAAATCACACAAAAATTATCAATGGAAATCAAATTTATCAACCCATGGAGGTCTGGATTTGGAGTCACACTCAAACACTTCAAGTGGAAAACCACACTACAGGCTGATCCAACTTTGATGTAATGTCCTTAAAACAAGTCAAAATGAGGCTCAGTAGTGTGTGTGGCCTCCACGTGCCTGTATGACCTCCCTACAACGCCTGGGCATGCTCCTGGCGGATGGTCTCCTGAGGGATCTCCTCCCAGACCTGGACTAAAGCATCTGCCAACTCCTGGACAGTCTGGTGCAACGTGGCGTTGGTGGATGGAGCGAGACATGATGTCCCAGATGTGCTCAATTGGATTCAGGTCTGGGGAACGGGCGGGCCAGTCCATAGCATCAATGCCTTCCTCTTGCAGGAACTGCAGACACACTCCAGCCACATGAGGCCTAGCATTGTCTTGCATTAGGAGGAACCCAGGGCCAACCGCACCAGCATATGGTCTCACAAGGGGTCTGAGGATCTCATCTCGGTACCTAATGGCAGTCAGGCTACCTCTGGCGAGCACATGGAGGGCTGTGCGGCCCCCAAAGAAATGCCACCCCACACCATGACTGACCCACCGCCATACCGGTCATGCTGGAGGATGTTGCAGGCAGCAGAACGTTCTCCACGGCGTCTCCAGACTCTGTCACGTCTGTCACATATGCTCAGTGTGAACCTGCTTTCATCTGTGAAGAGCACAGGGCTCCAGTGGCGAATTTGCCAATCTTGGTGTTCTCTGGCAAATGCCAAACGTCCTGCACGGTGTTGGGCTGTAAGCACAACCCCCACCTGTGGACGTCGGGCCCTCATACCACCCTCATGGAGTCTGTTTCTGACCATTTGAGCAGACACATGCACATTTGTGGCCTGCTGGAGGTCATTTTGCAGGGCTCTGGCAGTGCTCCTCCTGCTCCTCCTTGCACAAAGGCGGAGGTATCGGTCCTGCTGCTGGGTTGTTGCCCTTCTACGGCCTCCTCCACGTCTCCTGATGTACTGGCCTGTCTGCTGGTAGCGCCTCCATGCTCTGGACACTACGCTGACAGACAGAGCAAACCTTCTTGCCACAGCTCGCATTGATGTGCCATCCTGGAGGAGCTGCACTACCTGAGCCACTTGTGTGGGTTGTAGACTCCATCTCATGCTACCACTAGAGTGAAAGCACCGCCAGCATTCAAAAGTGACCAAAACATCAGCCAGGAAGCATAGGAACTGAGAAGTGGTCTGTGGTCACCACCTGCAGAACCACTCCTTTATTGGGGGTGTCTTGCTAATTGCCTATAATTTCCACCTGTTGTCTATCCCATTTGCACAACAGCATGTGAAATGTATTGTCAATCAGTGTTGCTTCCTAAGTGGACAGTTTGATTTCACAGAAGTGTGATTGACTTGGAGTTACATTGTGTTGTTTAAGTGTTCCCTTTATTTTTTTGAGCAGTGTGTATATGTGGCACCAGCCACAGGAGTCGCTGGTGCGCGATGAGACAAGGATATCCCTACCGGCCATACCCTCCTTAACCCGGACGACGCTATGCCAATTGTGCGTCGCCCCACGGACACCCCGGTCGCTGCATTCAATTCTTATTCATTTTCCGTTCACTTCATTCCTTACTGTACTAACACAGCATAACATTTCTTGAGATAGAAAAATCAACACTTTCAATATATGAACTTTTCTATAGTTACACATGAGAAATGACAGCTTTCTGCAAAACATGACCCTTGCTTTTAATAAAATTCATGGATATGGACATGTCTATATTTGCACTGTTGTAAATACAATTAATTCGGGAAGTACTCAGACCCCTTGACTTTTTCCACATTTTGTTAAGTTACGGCCCTTATCTAAAATTGATTACATTGTTTTTTTCCCCCTCATCAATCTACACATACTATCCCATAATGACGAAAAAAATAGATGTCTTTAAAAATGTCTGCAAATGTATATAAAAAAAACTGAAATATCACATTTACATAAGTATTCAGACCCTTTACTTTGTTGAAGCACCTTTGGAAGTGATTACAGCCTCACATATTCTTGGGTATGACGCTACAAGTTCGGAACACTTGTGTTTGGAGAGTTTCTCAAATTCTTCTCTGCAAATCCTCTCAAGCTCTGTCAGGTTGGATGGGGAGCATTGCTGCACAGCTATTTTCAGGTTTCTCCAGAGATGTTCGATTGGGTTCAAGTACGGGCTCTGCTGGGCCACTCAAGAACAGTCATAGACTGACTTGACCCGAAGCCACTCCAGTGTTGTCTTGGCTGTGTGCTTAGGGTTATTGTCCTTTTGGAAGGTGAACCTTCAGCCCCCGGCCTGAGTGCTCTGGAGCAGGTTTACGTCATGGATTTCTCTGTACTTTGCTCCATTCATCTTTCCCTCGATCCTGACTGGTCTCCCATTCCCTGCCGCTGAAAAACATCCCTACAGCATGATGCTGCCACCACCGTGCTTCACCTTAGGGATGGTGCCAGGTTTCCTCTAGACGTGATGCTTGGCGTTCAGGACAAAGAGTTCAATCTTGGTTTTATCTGACCAGAGAATCTTGTTACTCATGGTTGGAAAGTCCTTTAGTTGTTTTTGGCAAACTCCAAGCAGGCTGTCATGTGCCTTTTACGGAGGAGTGGCTTTCGTCTGCCACTCTACCATTAAGGCCTGATTTATGGAGTGCTTCAGATATTGTTGTCTTTCTGGAAGGTTCTCCCATCTCCATAGAGGACCTCTGGGGCTCTGTCAGAGTGACCATTGGGTTCTTGGTCACCTCCCAGACTTAGGCCCTTCTCCCCCAATTGCTCAGCTAGCTCTAGGAAGAGTCTTGGTGGTTCCAAACTTCTTCCATTTAAGAATGGAGGCCACTGTGTTCTTGGGGACCTTCAAGCCTGCAGACATTTTTTGGTACCCGACCCCAGATCTGTGCCTCAAGACAATTCTGCCTCTGAGCTCTATGGACAATTGTTTTGACCTCATGGCTTGGTCTTGGTCAACTCTGGGACATTCTCTAGACAGGGGTGTGCCTTTCCAAATCATGTCCAATCAATTGAATTACCACAGGTGGACTCCAATGAAGTTGTAGAAACATCTCATGGATAATCAATGGAAATAGGATGCACCTGAGCTCAATTTTGAGTCTCATAGCAAAGGGTCTGAATGCATATGTTCATTTTTAATCTATTTTAGAGTAAGTCTGTAACATAAAACAATGTGGGAAAGGTATTGTGGTCTAAATACTTTACGAATGTGCTGTACATGAAGTGAATACTTGATTATTTAACACGCATATTTTCCTTTACAGAAGATGCATTTGTCTGTGCGTCAAACTGAGAAATCAAGCAGATTGTGTTCTCCTCGCCTGTTTCCATTTGCTTTATATTGGAAACAGGAAACCCAGTACATGTTGACCAAGACTACATGACCTGAGTGACAATACAGGCTAGCTTTCAGAAGGAGGAAGACTGGGTATGTTAATAGACCCACACTGCTCTTCTTTTTACACCGACCTGTCATTTAGCATTACTCCACTTGCGTAGGTCAACCATGCTTTGTAAAAGAAAGTTCCTTTCACTGTTTCACACCTTCACGCTGTGAGTCATCCTCGGCTGTTACCATTGAAAGGCAATGTAATTAGCTCCAGGTAAATGGGTGCATTATAAAATTGCTATAGTGAGGTGAGAGACAACCAATTAACTGACTGAGCTGAGCCAGTGTCCTTGGTCTGTACTCATTGAAGCTTTATGAAACAACAAACAAAAAACAAAAAATAATGATCTGCTCTATGGTTAAGTCATAGCATGCTGTATTTATTTTATTTTTTATTTTTATTTCACCTTTATTTAACCAGGTAGGCAAGTTGAGAACAAGTTCCCATTTACAATTGCGACCTGGCCAAGATAAAGTAAAGCAGTTCAACACATACAACGACACAGAGTTACACATGGAATAAAACAAACATACAGTCAATAATACAGTATAAACAAGTCTATATACGATGTGAGCAAATGAGGTGAGATAAGGGAGGTAAAGGCAAAAAAAGGCCATGGTGGCAAAGTAAATACAATATAGCAAGTAAAACACTGGAATGGTAGATTTGCAATGGAAGAATGTGCAAAGTAGAAATAAAAATAATGGGATGCAAAGGAGCAAAATAAATAAATTAAATACAGTAGGGAAAGAGGTAGTTGTTTGGGCTAAATTATAGGTGGGCTATGTACAGGTGCAGTAATCTGTGAGCTGCTCTGACAGTTGGTGCTTAAAGCTAGTGAGGGAGATAAGTGTTTCCAGTTTCAGAGATTTTTGTAGTTCGTTCCAGTCATTGGCAGCAGAGAACTGGAAGGAGAGGAGGCCAAAGAAAAAATTGGTTTTGGGGGTGACTAGAGAGATATACCTGCTGGAGCGTGTGCTACAGGTGGGAGATGCTATGGTGACCAGCGAGCTGAGATAAGGGGGGACTTTACCTAGCAGGGTCTTGTAGATGACATGGAGCCAGTGGGTTTGGCGACGAGTATGAAGCGAGGGCCAGCCAGCGAGAGCATACAGGTCGCAATGGTGGGTAGTATATGGGGCTTTGGTGACAAAACGGATTGCACTGTGATAGACTGCATCCAATTTGTTGAGTAGGGTATTGGAGGCTATTTTGTAAATGACATCGCCAAAGTCGAGGATTGGTAGGATGGTCAGTTTTACAAGGGTATGTTTGGCAGCATGAGTGAAGGATGCTTTGTTGCGAAATAGGAAGCCAATTCTAGATTTAACTTTGGATTGGAGATGTTTGATATGGGTCTGGAAGGAGAGTTTACAGTCTAACCAGACACCTAAGTATTTGTAGTTGTCCACGTATTCTAAGTCAGAGCCGTCCAGAGTAGTGATGTTGGACAGGCGGGTAGGTGCAGGTAGCGATCGGTTGAAGAGCATGCATTTAATTTGACTTGTATTTAAGAGCAATTGGAGGCCACGGAAGGAGAGTTGTATGGCATTGAAGCTTGCCTGGAGGGTTGTTAACACAGTGTCCAAAGAAGGGCCAGAAGAGACTCACCAGCAGCAAGAGCGACCTCATTGATGTATACAGAGAAGAGAGTCGGTCCAAGAATTGAACCATGTGGCACCCCCATAGAGACTGCCAGAGGTCCGGACAGCAGACCCTCCGATTTGACACACTGAACTCTATCAGAGAAGTAGTTGGTGAACCAGGCGAGGCAGTCATTTGACCAAGGCTGTCGAGTCTGCCGATGAGGATGTGGTGATTGACAGAGTCGAAAGCCTTGGCCAGATCAATGAATACGGCTGCACAGTAATATAGTATAGTAGGGTTGGGCACGGTTAATCGAATATCCAGATTTTTTTTTGGTCTATTTTAACAATGGAAAAGCTTTGTCTAAATTAAATTATCCTTGTGACATTTTTACCTACAAGGATATACCATGACATTTGAAAATCTTAATTTAATAAAACAACAACATTTTGAATGTAGCTTTTATATTGAGCTAACTTACTGCTGTGCATTTAGCCCTCCAGTCTGCCCTGGTAGACTCTTTTCCTCATGTTGTGGAAATTCTTACACACACCCATCAGTTGGGAAATCTCCATCTCAAATCAAATCAAATTTATTTATATAGCCCTTCGTACATCAGCTGATATCTCAAAGTGCTGTACAGAAACCCAGCCTAAAACCCCAAACAGCAAGCAATGCAGGTGTAGAAGCACGGTGGCTAGGAAAAGCTCCCTAGAAAGGCCAAAACCTAGGAAGAAACCTAGAGAGGAACCAGGCTATGTGGGGTGGCCAGTCCTCTTCTGGCTGTGCCGGGTGGAGATTATAACAGAACATGGCCAAGATGTTCAAATGTTCATAAATGACCAGCATGGTCGAATAATAATAAGGCAGAACAGTTGAAACTGGAGCAGCAGCACAGTCAGGTGGAAGTTGAAACTAGAGCAGCAGCATGGCCAGGTGGACTGGGGACAGCAAGGAGTCATCATGTCAGGTAGTCCTGGGGCATGGTCCTTGGGCTCAGGTCAGTTGAAACTGGAACAGCAGCATGGCCAGGTGGACTGGGGACAGCAAGGAGTCATCATGTCAGGTAGTCCTGGAGCTCAGGTCCTAGGGCTCAGGTCCTCCGAGAGAGAGAAAGAAAGAGAGAAGGAGAGAATTAGAGAACGCACACTTAGATTCACACAGGACACCGAATAGGACAGGAGAAGTACTCCAGATATAACAAACTGACCCCAGCCCCCCGACACATAAACTACTGCAGCATAAATACTGGAGGCTGAGACAGGAGGGGTCAGGAGACACTGTGGCCCCATCTGTCCATTTTGTCCAATCTTCTGTTTGTTTCTGTACCCCACTACCAAATTTATTTGCCATTATTTTACACGGCCGCCTTGGTTCCCAGTTCGGATCGCCCCTCCTGCTTTTACTATTTCCATTGCCCGTATTTAAAGTGTTTGAGAGAGTTAATCTCCTGTTCAGGAAATTAGTCAAGCACACAATTCTCTCAATACCTTGATTTAACTGTCACAAGCACACCGCATTCACGCTGGAGCTAATCTCCTGTTCAGTAAATAAGTCAAGCACAGAGTACTCATACTTTGGTTTAACAAATTATTCTCATACACTAGTGTTCTATCATACAGGGGTTTAGATATCTACACTAGTTGTTATATTTAACAGCATATTCGGAATAGTACTCTTCTGTCATAAGTCCACATACATAATAACATTATACATCAAACTTCACAGATGAGACACGTTATCTTCCTGTAATCACAAAAAAACTGTCATGTTACCCTCAGAGATATGTTATCCTCATTACTAACAAGACAATTCATCTAAACATTTATCCTTTTATTAATCGATTAATCTGTGACATGTTATCCTCTACCTATAGATAATGTAGATAACATTATAGATCAGCTCACACAAAACTGTAAAACTCAGCTCACATTCACATAACTTTCACTTTGTGAATTTCACTTTGAAACACACCCGGTAATCTCCTCATTACCCCATGTGCATTTTCAACGATTCTCTTCTTGTTACTTGCTATGAACCATATGTATCGTCAACATTCTCTTGCCGCTACTTGCTATACATAACACCCCATTTTCAAAAATACCTTGTGTTATTTTGAAGTGGCTGCAGACCACATAGACATTTCTTGTAAATGCATATAGACAGCTGTCAGTGAGGCTTTCCATGGTACCGTTACACCCTCGCTCTAGTCTTCTCATAAAATGAGTGAATAGTCTTCTCTTTATAAGACTATGGGTACCTTATTACTCTTTTTAATGTTGTTGTTTTTGATTTTACAAAATATATATACATATTAATTTAAATTGACTTCCTGAAATTCAGAAGACATGTCCCTCAGAGGTTCACGGATCAGGTATCTTCCCCGGGCAGCTCTCAGTAAAAGTCTGGTCTGGGCGGGTCTACGTCGTCTTTGGTCAGATGGGAATTTCCCTTAATCTTTCCACTAGAGAATGTGGCACTGGTGTCTCCCTCGCAGACGTTCACTCGGATACTCCACAGGTGGAATCACTGATCCTGTTTGTTGACGGCAAATTGTTGTGGAAATTCTAAAACAGGACACTCAAAGTCAATATTAAATCATTCACTCTTTATTGTCAGCCAGCTGGAGAGGTCAGTCAAACTTAGATGCATAAGTACCGGTCTGAAGTGAGCTCCCAAAGTGTGTTGCTTAAATAGTAGTATATAAGGCTCTATCTAACCTACATAAACATGATTCATTGGATCAGTTCCTACATGTGACAAGCTCCATCTCCTATCTTAACTTAAAGAACCTATTCTGGGCGTTCTGCCAGATGTCCCTCCTTCATCTCTTGACCAGACACAGGCAGGAACCAAGGATTGTTTTTGACACCAAAGATCAGATGCAAAAATTACATTTCCTTTCCACCCACTTCAAATAATCTACAATACCTGACACGGTTCAATGCAAAACACACTCACCAGAAAACCTTTTTGTAACAGAATCAGTTCTATCATGGCGGAAATCAGATGTATCTTTCATTGTTTCTGTTTGCCAATCTACCGGGGAAAAGCAGCATGTCTGCTGTTTACCTCTGCTAACGTCCTATCTCTGCCTGTTAATAAAATAGCTTACTGGTGAAAACTGATGGGGTATCAGTTCCAATCCTTCAAATCGTCACAGAATAAGAGATGATCCATATCTTTTCCCTCCATCGACTGGAGCTGTTTTCAAACTGATTTGAAACTGAGCAGCCACAGTTCTGTACCTCTACTTTGTGATTAGTGTTTCCACTGGGTTGTCCCGTCACCCTACCATGCCATTGCTGGCTCGTGGAAAGTTTTGAGAAAGAGACAGCCCAGAAGTGGTTGGAGTTAAGTAAGGCTGAGGGGGGGGGTCAGGTCAGTTGGTTGAGCTGGGCTGCTGTCAACATAGCCTCCTGCCTTCTGTGTACTTGTGTTGCCCAGTGGGCTGGGGGAATTCTGGGCCTGTCGAGAGAGTAAATAACACATTTTTAAAATGTTTTTTTGAAGATGTGGCAAGCGCGGTACACTGACAGTACACAAGCACAGCACCAAAATAATCTTGGTAAATTGGCCATTTGAAAGTCAGGAGATAATTGACAATGTATAATTCATCACAACAACACATGTGAAACAGTAGGGGGGACAACTTGATTTTAATAAAAGATTACTGTACCTAGGTTGTTATTGCAGATAGCAACATTTACATTTGAGTTATTTGGCAGACACTCTTATCCAGAGTGACTTATGTAAAAGGTGTGTACCTTAGTAGTCCAGGTAGTCCATTTATCATATATAGACCACAGTCACAGTCGTGTCAAGGACTAAAAATATAAATAATTTTAAAAAACAAATACCAAAAGTAATCAACTATGACACCCAAGATAATATCTGTGATATTGTCTAAGTGGAAGCCCTTCTGTTGTTCAACTCTTCAGTTCAGAGTAAAGTCCTAACAGATTAAGAATAAAATCTATTATTTGATGCTTTGATGTCTCATTTCCATTTTGTCATAGCCGTCTGTAGCCTGCCTCTCCAGTACCACAGTTAGTGATGTTAGCAAGTTTGTTAATACATAGCCTGGTCAAGCACTCGTATTACTTCCCTGTTCAATTTTAAAGCCTTATGCTGTTTGTGCCAGTGGGGTTAGAACTATATTGGAAAGATAGAACAAAGACCAACTTTAATTAGCTAAGCTTAGTGGGTCCCAGTTGGTGTGCCTTTGAGGCAAATCCTTGGCAAAACTCATGTCCACTCTAGTATTCAACTATTTTTAACAGACTACATAGGCTCCATCTTTACTTTGCTAAGTACACTCCTTAGTTTGCATAGTACTCCATGCAAGGGAAAGATTGATTGTGGATGATTGATTGTACATTCATTATAGAGCAGTAGCCTATGTTTCTCCCTGCTTTGGTATTTGCAATAAATATTCCATATGTTTAATTTGCGTCGTATGGATACATGTGTTGCATGTTTGACAGAAATTGGTCAGCCACACACATGCATTCATGTTAGGCCCAAAATGACACAACATGTCAGCTGATAAAGATTAAGTGTGTCTAACAGAAAAATATGCCATTTTAATTTTACATTTTTTTTAACGGCATGTCAGGATTCATAGACTATTTAAAAGCTCCAAAAACCATTAAATTCCTATTTGAACTTCGCTCAGGACAGTAACCTTGACAAGTGCGGTAAGTGGTCAAATCTTGTATGCAGGATGTCACAACAATATTACTGCTCAGCTGCGATTCAAGTCAAGCATGCTAATCTCGTTAGCCACACCGACCTCACTGGGTTAGCTTCGTCTCAGGACATTGAACATGTTGATTTTCAGTCCATTTCCACCTTAGCCAGGCAGAAAATATGCTCCTTGCTGAAATATGACGCCTATTGGTTAGGTGAGCGCATCTGTGAGAAAACGCTTCCGCTCACTCGGTTAGCATTTCTAAGTGTATAAACTCAGTGTGTGAATGATCATGTTGCACACTTCGTTTCATGTCTCTACTTCTGTTAGAGCCATGTTATGCAGTTAAGTCATGTAAAAACAGGAGTTTAGTTGAAATAACACGTTTTATTACAACAACTAGTACTAACTTTACGTTAATTACTCAGTGTCTACTACTTGGTTGTCATTGGTAACACTTGAAACCTGTCATAAGGTTGTTATAATCTAGTAGATGTCCAAATTAGTCATGACAGTTTGTCTGCTTTTGTCGGCAACTGACTTTCTACAGTAATGTCACATCATTGGTAAGCTATCCAATTAGCTGACCTAGCCAATTGTCTCATAATAATGTAAAGTTAGTCATCTGAAGATGACATCAACTGTCATGGCTGCTTTTAACATCTGTTCTATCATTATTATGACAAGGAATGTGCTATCCCATTAAATCGTATTGTTACAGCATATGCTTTAAACATACCGGATCCAAAACTCAGATTGTGTCAACGTAAATGAAACAACTCAGACCAGGGATTATTGTAATGTGGAAAATGTGATTTTAGTGCTTTTCAAAGTTAACTTGAGGAGTTCATTCCAGGGCTCTGGTTTCCACTAATTATGCTCCCATCGACTTGTTGCATATGAACTAGATGACACCACCACCGTACACTCACACAATAAACAGCCATCCAAACTGCATGTCACTTTGAGTGTGGGCAGGAAGGTTTTCTTCACGGGTAGGCAACAGCAGCGTTATGCTAATGAAACATCCAGGGAGAGAGCAGAGCCGAGCTGCAGTCAGAGTTTGTGTGGGCGAAGCTTCTTGCGCGTGTCACTCGCCGCATTCAAATGTCCTCCCTTCCCTCTCTCTCTCTCTCTCTCTACACGTAATTTAAATAGATAGTGATGTGTGTTCCAAAACTGGTTCAAATGAATCAGCCGAGGCACCTAGACCCGTTCGGGCAGAAAAATAAAACAGTTTGAGACAACGAGCTATTACATTTCTAAATACGCTGTTTTGAGATAGACAGTGCTCTAGTCACTTTCTGTATGATGACTAGTCAGTATGCCTCTTCTGTGGTGGCTTCACAAATGGTCTGAATCACAGAATCTCTTAAAGCACCGTCATGTCAAGTAATTTGTGGTTAGGCTTTGTCACTTGACATTCATAGAGCTCTGCGTGACATGCCAGTAAAATGGAAGCTTTAAAAGAAGAGAAAATGCAAAGTAATCTGGGTCTCCTTTCATACTGTTATTGCCTAGTGAAGTAGGTACAGTCAGCATATATTCAATAATACATTTGATGGGAAACAAGTGGTCCATATTAGTCAAAGGCAGCAATGTTCTTAAGCTGTATCTAGAGATGCCACAATGTCATGCCGTCTCGAGGTCCAATTCTATTTGATCAGTAAGTTCTATCTAAATGAAAGAATTGAAACTCTGTCTTGAGAAGGAATTGCCGATGTCCAATGCTAGTTGAATTTGAATTCACGGGAAAAAGAGCTTCTTCGTTGGTTAAATACTGCAATGTGGGTATTTATTTTGGTCCTAGAGGACCAACAACATCATAGTGTCATAGGGTCTGCATGCGTCACTCTTCTCAGCATTTAGACCTCGCTTCACATAACACTGAATTTAAAATTGTTGAAGCACCTTTGGTAGCGATTATAGCCTCAAGTCTTCTTGGGTATGACGCTACAAGCTTGGCACACCTGTATTTGGGGAGTTTCTCCCATTCTTCTCTGCTGATCCTTTTAAGCTCTGTCAGGTTGGATGGGGAGCATCGCTGCACATCTATTTCAGGTCTCTCCAGAGATGTTCGATAGGGTTTATGTCCAGGCTCTGGATGGGCCACTCAAGGGCATTCAGAGACTTGTCCCGAAACCACTCCTCCGTTGCCTTGGCTGTGTGCTTAGGGTCTTGGCCTGTTGGAAGGTGAACCTTCGCCCCAGTCTTGAGTGCTCTGGAGCAGGTTTTCATCAAGGATATATCTGTACTTTGCTCCTTTCATCTTTTCCACGATCCTGACTACTCTCCCAGTCCCTGAAAAACATCCCCACAGCATGATGCTGCCACCACCACGCTTCCCTGTAGGGATGGAGCCAGGTTTCCTCCAGACGTGACGCTTGGCAATCAGGCGAAAGAGTTCAATCTTGGTTTCATCAAACCATAGAATCTTGTTTCTCATGGTCTGAGAGTCCTTTAGGTGCCTTTTGGCAACTCCAAGCGGGCTGTCATGTGCCTTTTACTGAGGACTGGCTTCCGTCTGGCCACTCTACCATAAAGGCCTTATTGGTGGAGTGCTGCAAATATGGTTGTCCTTCTGGAAGGTTCTCTCATCTCCACATAGGAAATCTGGAGCTCTGTCAAAGTGTCCATTGGGTTCTTGCTCACCTCCCTGACCAAGGCCCTTCTCCTCCGATTGCTCAGTTTGTCCAGGAGGCCAGCTCTAGGAAGAGTCTTGGTCGTTCCAAACTTCTTCCATTCAAGAATGATGGAGGGTACTGTGTTTTTGGGGACCTTCAATGCTGCAGACATGTTTTGGTACCCTTCCCCAGATCTGTGCTTCGACACAGTCCTGTCTCTGAGCTCTACGGACAATTCCTTCAACCTAATGGCTTGGTTTTTGCTCTGACATGCACTGTCAACAGTCTGACCTTATATAGACAGGTGTGTACCTTTCCAAATCATATCCAATCAATTGAATTTACCACAGGTGGACACCAATGAATTTGGAGTTGGATGCACCTGTTTCCATCCCCGAGCTGACAATCTGCCGTTCTGCCCTTGAACAAGGCAGTTAACCCACTGTTCCTAGGCCGTCATTGTAAATAAGAATTTGTTCTTAAACTGACATGCCTAGTTAAATAAAGGTAAAATAAAGATGTTGAGGCTCATAGCAAAGGGTCTAAATACTTATGTAAATATGTTTATATATATATATATATATATATATACTGCTCAAAAAAATAAAGGGAACACTAAAATAACACATCCTAGATCTGAATGAATGAAATATTCTTATTAAATACTTTTTTCTTTACATAGTTGAATGTGCTGACAACAAAATCACACAAAAATTATCAATGAAAATCAAATTGATCAACCCATGGAGGTCTGGATTTGGAGTGAGCCACTTGTGTGGGTTGTAGACTCCGTCTCATGCTACCACGAGAGTAAAAGCACCGCCAGCATTGAAAAGTGACCAAAACATCAGCCAGGAAGCATAGGAACTGAGAAGTGGTCTGTGGTCACCACCTGCAGAACCACTCCTTTATTGGGGGTGTCTTGCTAATTGCCTATAATTTCCACCTGTTGTCTATTCCATTTGCACAACAGCATGTGAAATTTATAGTCAATCAGTGTTGCTTCCTAAGTGGACAGTTTGATTTCACAGAAGTGTGATTGACTGCTTCAACATTATGGGGTATTGTTTATAAATTGATGAGGATTTAAAAAAAAAAAAAACAATTTTAGAGTAAGGCTGCAATGTAACAAAATGTGGAAAAGGGAAGGGGTCTGAATTATTTCTGAATGCTCTGTATGTTTTTAGCATTTCTATATCATCAATATAATTTGTGTTATAAAATGTTTTAAGAGGACATGTCATTATCTTCCAAGGAGTGCCAAAAAGTGACTCAAATCCTCCCACAGAGTTACATGCAGGTGAGACACTTTGATTTCTGTATAGCATCAGAGCAGATTGAGGTTTTCAAAACACTTACCTTTACCAAATAAATCTCAAAATTGAAGAGAGGAGCTCTATTTCAAAATATAACTTTTTTCAAGAATAACTGCTGGTACATGCGCTCCACACGTGGGCAAGCGGCAGCAGATAGCCTCCAGTAACATAAAGTAATGAACATGCTATTTTGTTCTTTGAAATATATATCATTTTTGGTAATATTTTTCAATTTTTTTTAATATTACCCAAGACCTTCATAAACACAACTAAATGATGTTTTTTTCCGATAGCATATATAACATTTTTTTATTCGACTTTTAGAGTGTTGCAGTTAAAATGACTGCTCATTGGCTCAAAGTGAGGTCCCTCGAGGCTCGGCATTTCCAGTGTTATTAATAACCTATTCCTCTCAACATCTTTTGCATGCACTATTTTCTTCATATGGCGTTGCCATGCCAACACTGCTACCCCGCCTCTCATTAATACCGCCTGTGTATCTAACATAGCAGCTCTCTCAATGCAGCTGACACTTACAACTGCTTCATTGCTTTGCTGTGCTTTGTTTTTCATCATTACTGAGTTTTAGTGCGTCGGCCTGATGGATGTATCTTGTTGGATCTCTCTCTCTCTTCTCTTCCTCCACACCGTGTTGGAAGAAGAGGATGACTTGATTGATTTATTTCCACATCGCCAGCTTCATTTCCAATTATTGTTATTTTTATGACGCTACGACAATGTGGCTCCACCACAAGTTATGAAATAATCGATCCACTCTGGCTCTTGGTTTAATCGTGTCTCTGTAATGTTAATTTATAGACTTTTTTTCCCCACTGAAAATAAATGGCTGTTAACTTTTTGTTTATTGGTTGTAAGAACAGGGATCAAGCACATCAGTGTTATGTTTTTTTTTTAAACACGGAAATTCACAGACATTTGCCACAAACCTGTAGTGTTACAATATATTTGCCAGTTCTTACATCCCTCTTTAATATTTCATCATGGCGCAACCTTTCACCCCATAGGCCCATTCCTTAGGAAGACAAATCAGCAAACAGTGATGTACTGTGCTGCAGGTACAGAGTACAGAGCACAGCCAGGGAAACTCTGACTTTGTTGAATGAGAATTTAATGGGCGGTCAACTTGGAACAGAAAATGCCCTGTTTCTAGCGCTGGAAGTAAGCTGGAAGCCAGGGAAATCATTGCTCCTAAATCTGTCACAGGTTCTTGACTAATGTTCACCTTTACCTCGTTTATTACACTTGACCCATTGGCTCTGACAAGGTCAATCATCCTCACTGGCCCTCTCTGGCTCGGAATCACACTCCAGCCCTTTCAATGAATCCCAAACAGCTGGGATGACGCTATACGCTATCCTCTCCCTGCACTATGTCTTCCTCTGCACCTGCTGTTAAGTGGAGAGGCTGGGGCCCTCATTCCAAAACAAGACAGCCACTCATCCCTCATCACTTCAAGCCCTGCCCTTTGGGTTAACCTACCCTTTCAATGCCTTCTTGTGTTTCCATTGTATAATTGTCTAATTCAGCCCTACAGGGTCCATTCAATGTAAAGGCTCTACAGATGTAGGATCTTAATTGGATCACTCTTTTGTTGCTGAGAATTTTCCTGCACAGCAGAACATGCAAACTTGTAGTGTATTTCAGCTTTAAAGGCTTCTATAGTTTATAATTTCCACTTTAAAATGTCAGACTTGATTTACCTTAACAAAAAATCAACCCCTACAAAATATTTCCATTAATTACAATCCACATGTAAGGGTTTTCGTCGGGAGAAAGAGAGGAGGACCAAAGTGCAGCGTGGTAAGTGTTCATGATGATTTTAATAAAAGAAAGCACTGAACCAATACGATAAACAATGACGTGAATATACAAAACCCGTACCGTGTGGCCCAAACACTCACATGGAAACAAACACCCACAAACCAAAAGTGAAACCCAGGCTACCTAAGTATGATTCTCAATCAGAGACAACTAACAACACCTGCCTCTGATTGAGAACCATACTAGGCTGAACACAAAAACCAACATAGAAAAACAAACATAGACTGCCCACCCCAACTCACACCAACTGACCATACTAAAACAAATAATAAAATAACAGAACTATGGTCAGAATGTGACACCACATAATAATTCACATTTCCTGTTGCTGCAGGATTATTTTCCTGCTGTAGCAAACTGTCTCAAATGAAGATCCTACATCTGTGTTAACTCGAATTTAGTCAATGTTTACTCATACATGCATTTCGCCACATCAGCAGCAACCTGGTATATGTGTATGCGAACAAATTTGTATTGATTTGAATTGCATTTTAATATTCTGCCATTACTGCATGTTCTGAACTTTGGATGGCGAGGTGTTGATGGTGTGCCAAAGGAAACACAAGCTGGCCGGGTTAGTGTGGGATATCGGACCAGAGGATTGCTCAGATGGTTACAAATCCCAACAAATCCTGTTGCCCTCTGTCAATTATGAATAATAATTTGTTTTTCTGGGAGTCAAATGGATTTCAGCATGGCTTCCCATACTGCTTGGCTTGACATCGGTTAGCATTTGAAAGAAAGGTGGCAAGAGGGGAAAGATGAGAGCGAGAGTGGGAAGGGAAAGAGCAAGGGAAGGAGGAGGGAGTGAAAGAGAGGAGAGAGGGGTGCGAAAGGGGATAGATAGGGATGGGAGTGAGATGGAGCGAAGGGAAAGAGCGAGTGGTGGGGCATAACACCTTGATTTATAATGAGAGGGAATTACTAATTCCTTGGTGTCACCACCTGTGCCTTAGGAAATTAAATAAAGTAATTTATATAAGGACTCTGAGTCAGCATAATTTATGCAGTGCTGTACTTTCCCCAACTAGTTATTCTGGCTGAATGGTACAGATCATGGGAAGTACCAGGATGTGAACAGACAGACAGTAGTGAACAGATAGACAGTAGTATAGGCAGTAGTTATCCCGAGTGGCACAGAGGTCTAAGGCACTGCATCTCAGTGCAATAGGCGTGTAATAGGCATGCAATAGGTGTACAATAGGCGTCACTGCAGTCCATGGTTCGATTCCAGGCTATATCACATCCGGCTGTGATTCGGAGTCCCATAGGGAGGCGGACAATTGGCTCAGCGTTGTCCGGGTTTGGCCTTGGTAGAACGTCATTGTAATAAGAATTTGTTCTTAACTGACTTGCCTAGTTAAATGAAGGTTAAATCAAATAAAAAAATAAAAAGTATGTACAGTGTAAGGAGATATCTTTCAAAGCCTAACCTTAGGGGTTGACTCCAATGCTTCCCACAGGTGTGTAAAGTTGGCTGGATGTCCTTTGGGGGGTGGACCATTCTTGACATAGGAGGGAAACTGTTGAGGGTGAAAAACCCAGTAGCATTGCAGTTCTTGACACAAACCGGTGTGCCTGGCACCTACTACCGTACCCCATTCAAAGGCACTTAAATATTGTGTCGTGCCCATTCACACTCTGAATGGCACACATACACAGTCCATGTCTGAAATGTCTCAAGGCTTAGAAATCATTCGCTCACCTGTCTCCTCCCCTTCATCTACACTGATTGAAGTCAATTTAACAAGTGACATCAATAAGGAATCAACTGGTCAGTCTGTATCATGGAAAAAACAGTTCTTAATATTTTGTTTACTCAGTGTGTGTGTATATATTTTATATAAATACATACACACACACACACACACACACATACACAGTTGAAGTCGGAAGTTTACATACATTTAAACTCAGTTTTTCACAATTCCTGACATTTAATTCCAGTAAAAATTCCCTGATTTAGGTCAGTTAGGATCACCACAATTGTTGGAAAAATGACTTGTGTCATGCACAAAGTAGGTGTCCTAACCGACTTGCCAAAACTATAGTTTGTTAACAAGAAATTTGTGGAGTGGTTGAAAAACGAGTTTTAATGACTCCAACCTAAGTGTATGTATGTAAACTTCCGACTTCAACTGTATATATATATATATATATATATATATATACACATACAGTAAACATACATACATACATACATACATACATACATACATACATACATACATACATACATACATACATACATACATACATACATACATACATACATAGATAGATAGATAGATAGATAGATAGATAGATAGATAGATAGATAGATAGATAGTAGATAGATAGATAGATAGATAGATAGATAGATAGATAGATAGATAGATAGATAGATAGATAGATAGATAGATAGATAGATAGATAGATAGATAGATAGATAGATAGATAGATAGATAGATAGATAGATAGATAGATAGATAGATAGATAGATAGATAGATAGATAGAAGGCCAGCATCCTGGAGTCGCCTCTTCACTGTTGGCTTTGAGACTGGTGTTTTGCTGGTACTATTTAATGAAGCTGCCAGTTGAGGACTTGTGAGGTGTCTGTTTCTCAAACTCGACACTCTAATGTACTTATCCTCTTGCTCAGTTGTGCACCGGGGGCCTCCCACTCCTCTTTCTATTCTGGTTAGGGCCTGTTTGCGCTGTTCTGTGAAGGGAGTAGTACACAGCATTATACGAGACCTTCTGTTTCTTGGCAATTTCTTGCAAGGAATAGCCTTAATTTCTCAGAAGTAGAATAGACTGACGAGTTTCAGAAGAAGGAAACTGTGTGTTTCTTTCTCTCTCTCGAAGGACCTGAGCCCGAGGACCATGCCTCAGGACTACCTGACATGATGACTCCTTGCTGTCCCCAGTCCACCTGGCCGTGCTGCTGCTCCAGTTTCAACTGTTCTGCCTTATTATTATTTGACCATGCTGGTCATTTATGAACATTTGAACATCTTGGCCATGTTCTGTTATAATCTCCACCCGGCACAGCCAGAAGAGGACTGGCCACCCCACATAGCCTGGTTCCTCTCTAGGTTTCTTCCTAGGTTTTGGCCTTTCTAGGGAGTTTTTCCTAGCCACCGTGCTTCTACACCTGCATTGCTTGCCGTTTGGGGTTTTAGGCTGGGTTTCTGTACAGCACTTTGAGATATCAGCAGATGTACGAAGGGCTATAAAAATACATTTGACTTGATTTGATTTCTTTGTTTCTAGACATTTTGAGCCTGTAATCAAACCCACAAATGTTGATGTGCCAGATACTCAACTAGTCTAAAGGCGGCCAGTTTTATTGCTTCTTTAATCAGGACATTTCAGATCAATTTGATGTTATTTTAATGGACAATTTTTTTCCCTTTTATTTCAATAACAAGGACATTTCTAAGTGATCCCAAACCTTTGAACAGCAGTGTATAATATATATATACACACACACACACACACACACAGTATATTTATATAGAATTGACTGTCTTATAAATGTGATCCTCACGGGTTGCCGTTGATTACTATTCATTAATTCTAACATCCAACGTTTATGAAGAGATAATGAGGTTTCAGCTTAGCTCCAGGGTGATTCTGCAATGTACTTCGACACAACGCATTGATCCTCATAAAGCTATCTGTCGTGCTTCATATTGAAATAACAGCTTTGTGATTTCCTGCTGGGAGAAAGCATCTGCGGATTAGAACCAATCCATTTGACACATTTTTATCATTGCCCTCAATGACATTGGCTGTCTGGACTCCTATCATGGCGTCAGTGTGGTCGGAACTTTGGAAAATTAAAAATGGTAAGTGGTTGGCTGGGTCCTTAAGGCAGGCACAGTCTTTTTCAGTGGGGTGGTTTCATAAATGTAACGCATCTATTGATTAGGCAGTCAAAAGTGATATGTGTAGGAGTATAAGGGCTTGAGCAAGGTTGCTAAGGTAAAGTAAAGCATTGAACGCTGTACTGTTAAAGGGATACTTTGGGATTTTGGCAATGAGGCCCTTTATTGAATACAATTGTTATGTCTCCGTGTCCAGTATGAAGGAAGTTAATATAGTTTTGCGAGGCAATGCTAATAGCATTAGCACAATGACTGGAAGTCTAAGGGTATCTGCTAGCATGGTAGTAGTCTAAGGGTATCTGCTAGCAGATACCCTTAGACTTCCAGTCATTGCTCTAACACACAACGCTGAACTGCAGTCAGATCAAGACCCTGGTTAGGACGACGAGCTTCACTGAGATGGTTTCTGACAGTTTTTACAGAAATTCGTTGTTTGTGCAAACCCACAGTTTCATCAGCTATCCGGGTGGCTGGTCTCAGACAATCCCCGCAGGTGAAGAAGCCGGATGTGGAGTTCCTGGGCTGGCATGGTTATATGTGGTCTGTGGTTGTGAAATTCTCTAAAATGACGTTGGGGCAGCAGGGTAGCCTAGTGGTTAGAGCGTTGGACTAGTAACCGGAAGGCTGCAAGTTCAAACCCCCGAGCTGACAAGGTACAAATCTGTCACTCTACCCCTGAACAGGCAGTTAACCCACTGTTCCTAGGCTGTCATTGAAAATAATAATTTGTTCTTAACTGACTTGCCTGGTAAAATGAAAAATGACCATTCAATTCTCTGGCAACAGCTCTGGTGGAAATGTCTGCATTCAGCATATTAATTGCATACTCCCTCAAAACTTAAAACAATTGTGGCATTGTGTTGTGTGACCAGATTGCACATTTGTGACCTGTTTCAGGAAATGAGGTCACTACTTCACAGGAGAGCCTTTTGAACGTAAACTTTTATTTTATTTCATCAAAATGCATTTTTTTTTGTCAGAAATGCCTCCTCGAACATGTGAACTTTCATGTGCCTAAATAACAAACTTTTATGCCATCTGTAAACTAGGGCTCTTTTATTTCAACTCATGAAACATGGGAACAACACTTGAAATGTTACGTTTATATTTTTGTTCAGTGTAGATGGGAGTGCTCTCAGAAAAGTGGAACTTTACTAATAAAGTACAACACATGGGCAGATGACAGCGGGCCCTTCAGCTCACACTCCTTTACGTAGAACCTGAAAAGACATGATGAAGTATAACATTAACCAAACATGAAGTAGAGTTGTGTGAACTTTCTGTAGCTAGACTACCACATACTTTGTCAAATTGGAGTGCCTCGGTGAAACAGAAAGTATTCACACCCTTTGACTTTTTCCACATTTTGTTGTGTACCAGCCTGAATTTAAAATGAATTTAATTGAGATGCCGTGTCACTGGCCTAGAAATTTTTAGAAATGAATGAAAAATGAAAACCTGAAATGTCTTGTGTCAATAAGTATTCAACTCCTGAACAGTGTTTCCCAAAATTGCTTTTCTCAATTAAACATTGAGTATGTGCAGGTGTAGAACATGGTCTGAAGCCTAGCTACTGTTCATACTTGCACTGACTTCAGTAGGCATGGATGCTAGCCAGTGGTCGGTGTTATGAGGACCACCTAGAATCTATCTTTTTTAGGCAACATGGTGCTCAGAATTACATTCAAGCCCCCTTAACACTGCCACTTAATAACTGTGCCAAAGGTTTAAACATGGTTCTGAACAAGATATCCACAGGTGTACAGTAGTGGTGGGTATAGTGCCTTCAGAAAGTATCACACCCCTTGACTTTTTTCACATTTTGTTTTACAGCCGGAATTTCAAAATGGATTCAATTGAGATTTTCTTTGTCACTGGCCTACACCCAATACCCGATAATGTCAAAGTGGAATTATGTTTTTCAAAATTGTTACAAATTAATAAAAAATTAAAAAAGCTTTCTTTGTTATGGCAAGCCTAAATAAGTTCAGGAGTAAATATTTGCTTAACATGTCACATAATAAGTCGCATGGATTCGCTCACATAGTAGTTACTCCACAATAATAACGATCCGATGACGTGTTTCTGTGTATGAGTTTAGCTAGCCATTGTCGCCATTACATTTTCTACAAGCATGATCGGAGCTTTCTATTAAAAAAGAAGTTTCTGCCTATCTTCATCAAATCAAATGTTATTTGTTACATGCGCCGAATACAACAGGTGTAGACCTTACAGTGAAATGCTTACTTACAAGCCCTTAAGAAGCCCTTTCGACCTAGATTTGCCGCTCCAGGTACCGCATGCCGTCCAGTAGCAGAGAGAACTGTCTATGACTAGGGTGGCTGAGTCTTTGAAAATTTTAAGGACCTTCCTCTGACGACCCTATGTAGTGCCTTGCGGTGAGAGGCTGAGCAGTTACCAGTCCAGGAAGTGATGCAACCAGTCAGGATGCTCTCTGATGCAGCTGTAGAACTTTGAGGATCTGAGGACCCATACCAAATCTTTTCAGTCTCCTGAGGGGGAATAGGCTTTATTGTGCCCTCTTCACAACTGCCTTGGTGTGTTTGGACCATGATAGTTTGTTGGCACCACACTGCCAGTTCTCTGACCTCCTCCCTATAGACTCATCGTTGTCGGTGATCAGGCCTACCACTGTTTGTGTCATCGGCAAACTTAATGATGGTGTTGGATTCATGCCTGGCCATGCAGTCATGGCTGAACAGGCAGAATAGGAGGGGACTGAGAACGCACCCCTGAGGGGCGCCTGTGTTGAGGATCAGCGTGGCAGATGTGTTTTAACCTACTCTTACCGCCAGGGAGCGGCCCATCAGGAAGTCCAGGATCCAGTTGCAGAGGGAGGTGTTTAGTCCCTGGGTCCTTAGCTTAGTGATGAGCTTTGAGGGCACTATGGTGTTGAACGCTGAGCTGTAGTTAATGAATAGCATTCTCACATAGGTGTTCCTTTTGTCCAGGTGGGAAAGGGCAGTGCGGAATGCAATAGAGATTGCATCATCTGTGGATCTTTATTTATCTATTTAACCTTTATTTAACTTATGGCTGAAATCCCATTAACGGGATAATTGTCATCAACAACCGCTGAATTGCATAGCGCTACATTCAATGAATATTACTCAAAATATTTATATTCATGGAATCACAAGTGCAATATAGGAAAACACAGCTTAGCCTTTTGTTAATCCACCTATCATGTCAGATTTTGAAAATATGCTTTACAGCGAAAACAATCCAAGGGGTTGTGTAAGTTTATCGATACAGACAAGTGCTACGGGTTGGTAGTCATTTAGCCAGGTTACCTTAGTGTTATTGGGCACAGGGACTATGGTGGTCTGCTTGAAACATGTTAGTATTACAGACTCAGTCAAGGACAGGTTGAAAAGGTCAGTGAAGACACTTGCCAGTTGGTCAGCACATGTTCGGAGTACACATCCTGACACTCTGTCTGGCCCTGTAGCCTTGTGAATGTTGACCTATTTAAAGGTCTTACATCGGTTGCGGAGAGCGTGATCACACAGTCGTCCGGAACAGCTGATGCTCTCATGCACGCTTCAGTGTTGCTTGCCTCGAAGCAAGTATAGAAGTAATTTAGCTCGTCTGGTATGCTCGTGTCACTGGGCAGCTCGCGGCTGTGTAGTCTGTAATAGTGGCAACATTCAACGAGCGATGGAGCCGGTGTAGTACGATTCAATCATAGTGCTGTATTTGTATTTATTATGGATCCCCATTAGCGGCCTCAAAGGCAGCAGCTACTCTTCCTGGGGTCCTGCAAAATTAAGGCAGTTTATACAATTTTAAAAACATTACAATACATTCACAGATTTCACAACACACTGTGTGCCCCCAGGCCCCTACTCTACCACATATCTACAGTACTAAATCCATGTGTGTATAGTGCGTATGTTATCGTGTTTGTATGCATGTGTCTGTGCCTATGTTTGTGTTGCTTTACAGTCCCCACTGTTCCATAAGGTGTTTTTTCATCTGTTTCTTAAATCCAATTTTACTGTTTGTATCAGTTACTTGATGTGGAATAGAGTTCCATGTAGTCATAGCTCTATGTAGTACTGTGAGTCTCCCATAATCTGTTATAGTGTCACGCCCTGGTCTTAGTATTTTGTGTTTTCTTTATTATTTTGGTCAGGCCAGGGTGTGACATGGGTTTATTATGTGGTGTGTTTTGTCTTGTTTTTTTTTGTAGGTATTGGGATTGTGATATAGTAGGGTTATCTAGAATAGTCTATGGCTGTCTGGAGTGGTTCTCAATCAGAGGCAGGTGTTTATCGTTGTCTCTGATTGGGAACCATATTTAGGCAGCTTATTCTTTGAGTGTTTCGTGGGTGATTGTTCCTGTCTCTGTTTGCACCAGATAGGGCTGTTTAGGTTTTCATGGTACGGGTTTTGTATTGTTCATGTTTGTTCGTTTATTAAACATGTATCAAAATTACCACGCTGCATTTTGGTCCTCCTCTCCTTCACCGCAATAAAACCGTAACATATAGACTTGGGGACTGTGAAGAGACCTCTTGTGGCATGTCTTGTGGGGTATACATGGGGTGTCCAAGCTATGTGCCAGTTGTTCAAACAGACAGCTCAATGCATTCAACATGTCAATACCTCTCATAAATACAAGTAGTGATGAAGTCAATCTCTCCTCCACTTTGAGCCAGGAGAGATTGACATACATATTATTAATATTAGATCTCTGTGTACATCCAAGGGCCATCCTTCAGGCCTTTTTCGTTGCACCTGACCACACGACTGAAGAGTAATGACGCTTTGATGGTTCGGTGGGCATAGCGGGATTTCTTATAAGTGTCCGGAATAGAGTCCCGCTCCTTGAATCCGGCAGCTCTACCCTTTAGCACAGTGCAGATGTTGCCTGTAATCCATGGCTTCTGGTTGGGGTATGTACGTACGGTCACTGTGGGGATGACGTCATCAATGCACTTATTGATGAAGCCAGTGATTGATGTGGTGTACTCCTCAATGCCATCGGAAGAATCCTGGAACATATTCCAGTCTGTGCTAGCAAAACAGTCCGGTAGCTTAGCATTTGCGTCATCTGATCACTTCTTTATTGTCTATACTGTCCATACTATACTGTCCTTGATTTACTGTCATTTGTTATCGGAACCATGGACAAAGGTTATCCTCTTAACTTGGTGAGCTGATATCATAGCCTAGTCTAGCTAAATCGTTGGGATACAATGTGGCATCTATATTAAGAGTATGCAGTATATCTATAGGTCCTCCTGAGTATACTATACATTTCTTCAGACATCTTCTAACAAGTCTGATCCATTGGGTGAAGATTCATTTGGGATAGAAATGTTAACCAATACACATACCAGTTGGAGCTGTTGAGGGTGTTGGCCAAAAATTTAAGATTTCCGTTAGATAAATTCCCATGATTCCCAGACTCCCAGGTGCTAAACATCGTCTACCATCTATGCTTTTGGATTCTCATAGGATTTCCAGAAATTAAATGGGCAATCCATTTTGGGGCTTATAACTTAATGATATGTACCCATTGATTCTTGAATAATACAACTTATGAATCCCTCATGAGCCTAGTTCAACTGTTGTATTCCTTTATAACCCAAAATAGATGCTTGTTTTACTCTGTTTGTTAATAAAGAAAATGTAATCAAACACTATACAGCCTCAAAACATGGTTACAACTATCATTTTGATGTAATTTTGATGTAATCAGTCATTGCGTCCATAGGTCTGTCTATGTATTTAGGAGTGTTTATATTTCTCCAGCACCAACCCTCAGCTTTTATCTGAACCAGGGGCGGGGAGTCCGCGTTATTGTTTCTACTACTGATTGCCGCTTTAAGTATTTGTAACGTCATCTACTATCTAGTAGTTCGCATATAAAAGCACATGACTCTGTCATTTTGCTGAATGGATAAGATACATCAAGAGTGAAATGTTAAAAAAGTAGACCTTTGTGAAGGCACATCCCTCTGGAGAAATAAAAGGGAGGCATATCTGATAAGACACCACTTTGTATGGCAAGAGATGCAACAACCCTGGCAGCGGCCCAGTTGGATTAAGGAAAGGTGCAAGGAATTCGGTCAGGAGATGGCCAGAGAGAGAGAATTTCCATTAAGGTTTATTTGATGTATACATCGAGAGAGAGAGAGAGAGAGAGAGAGAGATAGAGACTAAAGATTGACACTTAAAGCACACATATCAAACACAGAGCTCTAGTGAACTAGTGATAATCAGGGATAGCAAAGCCCCCAGTGTCGTCCGGAGCATTTCCCAATGAGGTACACACAGGCCAGCATGAAACACCACCGGTGCAAGGCAAAACCACTCTGAATCAGCTCGTTTGGACATATCAGATTGGTAATTGCTGTGGCAAAACAAAGATCAGAAAGAACAAATCAAATCAAATCAAATGTATTTATATAGCCCTTCGTACATCAGCTGATATCTCAAAGTGCTGTACAGAAACCCAGCCTAAAACCCCAAACAGCAAGCAATGCAGGTGTAGAAGCACGGTGGCTAGGAAAAACTCCCTAGAAAGGCCAAAACCTAGGAAGAAACCTAGAGAGGAACCAGGCTATGTTGGGTGGCCAGTCCTCTTCTGGCTGTGCCGGGTGGAGATTATAACAGAACATGGCCAAGATGTTCAAATGTTCATAAATGACCAGCATGGTCGAATAATAATAAGGCAGAACAGTTGAAACTGGAGCAGCAGCACGGCCAGGTGGACTGGGGACAGCAAGGAGTCATCATGTCAGGTAGTCCTGGGGAATGGTCCTAGGACTCAGGTCCTCCTCCGAGAGAAAGAAAGAGAGAATTAGAGAGAGCATATGTGGGGTGGCCAGTCCTCTTCTGGCTGTGCCAGGTGGAGATTATAACAGAACATGGCCAAGATGTTGAAATGTTCATAAATGACCAGCATGGTCGAATAATAATAAGGCAGAACAGTTGAAACTGGAGCAGCAGCACGGTCAGGTGGACTGGGGACAGCAAGGAGTCATCATGTCAGGTAGTCCTGGGGCATGGTCCTAGGGCTCAGGTCCTCCGAGAGAGAGAAAGAAAGAGAGAAGGAGAGAATTAGAGAATGCACACTTAGATTCACACAGGACACCAAATAGGACAGGAGAAGTACTCCAGATATAACAAACTGACCCTAGCCCCCCGACACAAACTACTGCAGCATAAATATCGGAGGCTGAGACAGGAGGGGTCAGGAGACACTGTGGCCCCATCCGAGGACACCCCCGGACAGGGCCAAACAGGAAGGATATAACCCCACCCACTTTGCCAAAGCACAGCCCCCACACCACTAGAGGGATATCTTCAACCACCAACTTACCATCCTGAGACAAGGCTGAGTATAGCCCACAAAGATCTCCGCCATGGCACAACCCAAGGGGGGGCGCCAACCCAGACAGGATGACCACATCAGTGAATCAACCCACTCAGGTGACGCACCCCTTCCAGGGACGGCATGAGAGAGCCCCAGTAAGCCAGTGACTCAGCCCCTGTAATAGGGTTAGAGGCAGAGAATCCCAGTGGAAAGAGGGGAACCGGCCAGGCAGAGACAGCAAGGGCGGTGCGTTGCTCCAGAGCCTTTCCGTTCACCTTCCCACTCCTGAGCCAGACTACACTCAATCATATGACCCACTGAAGAGATGAGTCTTCAGTAAAGACTTAAAGGTTGAGACCGAGTTTGCGTCTCTGACATGGGTAGGCAGACCGTTCCATAAAAATGGAGCTCTATAGGAGAAAGCCCTGCCTCCAGCTGTTTGCTTAGAAATTCGAGGGACAATTAGGAGGCCTGCGTCTTGTGACCATAGCGTATGTGTAGGTATGTACGGCAGGACCAAATCAGAGAGATAGGTAGGAGCAAGCACATGTAATTCTTTGTAGGTTAGCAGTAAAACCTTGAAATCAGCCCTTGCTTTGACAGGAAGCCAGTGTAGAGAGGCTAGCACTGGAGTAATATGATCAAATTGTTTGGTTCTAGTCAGGATTCTAGCAGCCGTATTTAACCACCAACTGAAGTTTATTTAGTGCTTTATCCGGGTAGCCGGAAAGTAGAGCATTGCAGTAGTCTAACCTAGAAGTGACAAAAGCATGGATTAATTTTTCTGCATCATTTTTGGACAGAAAGTTTCTGATTTTTGCAATGTTATGTAGATGGAAAAAAACTGTCCTTGAAATGGTCTTGATATGTTCTTCAAAAGAGAGATCAGGGTCCAGAGTAACGCCGAGGTCCTTCACAGTTTATTTGAGACGACTGTACAACCATTAAGATTAATTGTCAGATTCAACAGATCTCTTTGTTTCTTGGGACCTAGAACAAGCATCTCTGTTTTGTCTGAGTTTACAAGTAGAAAGTATGCAGCCATCCACTTCCTTATGTCTGAAACACATGCTTCTAGCAAGGGCAATTTTGGGGCTTCACCATGTTTCATTGAAATGTACAGCTGTGTGTCATCCGCATAGCAGTGAAAGTTAACATTATGTTTTCGAATAACATCCCCAAGAGGTAAAATATATAGTGAAAACAATAGTGGTCCTAAAACGGAACCTTGAGGAACACCGAAATTTACAGTTGATTTCTCAGAGGACAAACCATTCACAGAGACAAACTGATATCTTTCCGACAGATAAAGATGTGGAAAAAAAGAGGTTTAAAGTCAGTAGTCTAACGATCAGAGCAGGTCTAGGGGGATGGAATAGGGATCCTCATTAATTGCACAGTTCTCTCTTCAGAGACGCTCTTCAGAGACGCTACAAATCTAATCCAGATCCCTCTGCTATATGGGTAAATCACACTGCTCGGCCGAATTAGGGATCATTAAAGCTGTGACTGTGGGGTGGAGTGCAGGTGGCCATATTAGGATAGCTTCACTCTGATACCAAGTCCTTTGACTCCGACAAGATAAAGTGACTGACACTGTCCTAATTTGGACACTGTAAAAGGTGAGAGATTGTCAGAACCTGAAAGATGCCACAGAGCAGACGTGGCTATGCCCACGCAGACTGCCTGGCAAATAAGCAAATTGAGTTAAGTAAATTAATAAGTCATGGACTTTTAATTATCCCCCTCTTGATCTCGAGACTTTTGATGTGTGCGATGGGATTTCCTCTTTTCAAAGGGAATAGGAGAATTGCCACCTTTGTAGTCAGCCTGATCGTAATCCAAAACCTTAGCCTTTATGAGAAAGTCTCTGTACTGTTCAGATCATATTGTATACAGGTAATTGTTGACATTAACACTGCTATAAGTAGGTTATATGATTTATTTTGACAACAGTTGTAGTCGTGGATGGTCAGTCCTTGCATCCATAGCTCTGTCTATGAATTTAAAAAGTGGTTACATTTCTTCAGTCCCATCTCCTAAAACGACATTTGTCGGTGGCTTATAGTAGATACATTCACATTTAATTCTCTGGTAACAGCTCTGGTGGACCTTCCTGCAGTCAGCATTCCAATTGCACGCTCCCTCAAAATGTAGACATGTGGCATTGTGTTGTGTAACAAAACCACACATTTAAGAGTGATCTTATTGTACCCAGCGCAAGGTGCACTTGTGTAAAGACCATGCTGTTTAACCAGCTTCTTTATATGCTATACCTGTCAGGTGGATGGATTATCTTGGCAAAGGAGAAATGCTCAGAAACAGGGATGTAAACACATCCATTGTTTATTTTAGGCATGTCTATGTTATTTGGCTATGAGCCATGCCATAGGCTGTTGGCTTGTTCATTTAGCAGACAAGATATGCTTGTAAGTCCCGTGCCATTGATTTTATAGTAAGAAGAATATAAAATTGAAATTAGCTGAATAAAATATAAAGGATACTTATCCTATTCTGTAGCGAGTGCGCATATGGTTGATATGTTGAGTGTAAAAGTGATCATTTGAAACAGGTCGTGTACGCTAGATTTAGAGTGATTTGACAACTTTAGTAGTGAATGATACAAATGAATGTCTTTGGAATCAAAACATGTGTGGGATTCATGGTGTGACTATAGGCTATTAATGATTTGACAAAGTCACACAAAAAAAGCTTGCGTTCTGTTCTCAGGCAGCACATGCTGTTCTATATATTTTCATCGGATAATTCTCAATATAATATTTTGTTTAAACTAATTTGACATATTAGTACATTTAGAATGGAATAGGGGCAGGGCAAAAAATACATGTCATCCGTATGCACTCGAATAGTGAAAGGAGGCCACTTTCCTGCTGGTTAGTTTTTCCACTCATACTGGTAGGCTACTGTGGTTATTTTGGTTACTTCACTCCACTGTTTGAGGAGCATGTAGCCTCTAGCTGGGTGACAGGTGATATTTCACCCAAACTCTGTACTTCTGCAGGACTCCTGCAGCTACCCAGCAGTTAATTTGCCAAAACAAGTTAAATCTGTTCAGGAACATTGATAGTAGCCTAGCATGTTTTCACAACAAAACACATTTCCTTAAACCAGCCTCTCTCTGTGTGCTCAAGAAAGGAATGAAGGAGAGAGGGGAGGAGATGGAAATGCACGGTTGTAAGACTCTGTAGCTGAAAGGTAATGTGTCAGCAAATTAATTATGAAAATATAAAAATGCACAATAATGTTTGTACCATGTTTTTTGTTGCTACCATGTTGTGTTGCTCCCATGCTGTGTGGTCATGTGTTGCAGCCTTGCTATGTTGTTGCCTTAGGTCTCTCTTTATGTAGTGTTGTCGCTCTTGTCATGGTGTGTTTTGTCCTATATTTATATATGTTTCTTATTTTTTTAAATCAGATCTGGGGAAGCGTACCAACACATTTCTGCAGCATTGAAGGTCCCCAAGAACACAGTGGCCTCCATCATTCTTAAATGGAAGAAATTTGGAACGACCAAGACTCTTCCAGGCAATCGGTTTGGCTGGAACCCGATGGGCACTCTGACAGAGCTCTAGAGTTCCTCTGTGGAGATGGGAGAACCTTCCAGAAGGACAACCATCTCAGCAGCACTCCATTAATCAGGCCTTTATGGTAGAGTGGCCAGACAAAAGCCACTCCTCTGTAAAAGGCACATGACAGCTCACTTGGAGTCCCCTTAAGGAGCCTCCGACCATGAGAAAACAAGATTTTCTGGTCTGATGAAACCAAGATTGAACTCTTTGGCCTGAATGCCAGACGTCACGTCTGGAGGAAACCTGGCACCATCCCTACGAGAGAGTATGGTGTTGGCAGCATCATGCTGTGGGGATGTTTTTCAGCAGCAGGGACTGGGAGACTAGTCAGAATCAAGGCAAAGATGAACGGAGCAAAGTACAGAGATCCTTGATGAAAAACTGCTCCCTTCCTTGATAAAAACCTGCAGCGCTCAGGATCTCAGACTGGGGTGAACGTTCACCTTCCAACAGGAAAATGACCCTAAGCACACTGCCAAGATAATGCTGGAGTGGCTTCGGTACAAGTCTCTGCATGTCCTTGACCGGCCCAGCCAGAGCCTGGACTTGAATCCGATCGAATATCTCTGGAGAGACCTGAAAATGTATGTGCAGCGACGCTCCCCATCCAATCTGACAGAGCTGGAGAGGATCTGCAGAGAGGAATTGGAGAAACTCCCCAAATACAGGTGTGCCAAGCTTGTAGCAACATACCTGAGAAGAGCCAATGCTGTAATCTTTGCCAAAGGTGCTTCAAAGTACTGAGTAATGGGTCTGAAGACTTATGTAACTGTTATATTTCAGTAGTTTAAAAAAATTATAATTTGCAAAAAATCTTTAAAAACTGTTTTTGCTTTGTCATTATGGGATGTTGTGTGTAGATTGATGAGGGATTTTTTTGAATCCCTTTTAGAATAAGGCTGTACCGTAACAAAATGTGGAAAGACTGTCACCTCACTTCGAGTTCTTAGGAAACTATGCAGTATTTTGTATTTTGTTTTTTTAATGTATTATTTCTTACATTGTTACCGCAGGTAGTTTTATTACATGCAGCCGGGAATAAATATTGGCTATAAGAGCAATGTCAATTTACCAACATTATGACCAGGAATACGACGTTCCCGAAGCGGATCCTCCACCCAGGATAATGGAGCTAATTCGAGTAGGCGATCCAAAACAGCAACGCTGCAGAAGGGGCAGACAAAGCAGCCACCTGGCCAGGCTCCGTAAACGTGCACATCGCACACCGCTCCCGAGTATACTACTAGCCAATGTCCAGTCTCTTGACAACAAGATAGACAAAATTTGAGCAAGTGTTGCCTTCCAGAGAGACATCAGAGATTGTAACATTCTGTTTAACATGGCTCTCTCGGGATAGGTTGTCAGAATCGGTTCAGCCACCAGCCTTCTCCATGCATCGCGCCAACAGAGATAAACACCTCCCTGGGAAAAGGAAGGGCGGGGGTGTACAGTGGCTTGCAAAAGTATTCACTTCCCTTGGCATTTTTTGTATTTTGTTGCCTTACGACCTAGATTTATTATTTATTTTTTTAATGGGGGGGTGTATCATTTGATTTACACAACATGCCTTCCTACTACATTTTAGTCACATCTGACCAGAGTACCTGCTTCCGTATGTTTGGGGAGTCTCCCACATGACTTTTGGCGAACAACATGTTTGCATATTTTTTTCTTTAAGCAATGGCTTTTTTCTGGCCACTCTTCCATAAAGCCCAGCTCTGTGGAGTGTACAGCTTATTGTGGTCATATGGACAGATACTGCAATCTCCGCTGTGGAGCTTTGCAGCTCCTTAAGGGTTATCTTTGGTCTCTTTGTTGCCTCTGATTAATGCCCTCCTTGCCTGGACCGTGAGTTTTGGTAGGTTTTTTGTGGTGCCATATTCTTTTTTTAATAATGGATTTAATGTTGCTCCCTGGGATGTGCTGAGATGTGCTGCATGGGATGTGCTCCATGGGATGTTCAAAGTTTTGGATATTTTTTTATTAACTAACCCTGATCTGTACTTCTCCACAACTTTGTCCCTGACCCGTTTGGAGAGCTCCTTGGTCTTCCTGGTGCCACTTGCTTGGTGGTGCCCCTTGATTAGTGGTGTTGCAGACTCTGGGGCCTTTCAGAACAGATGTATATGTACTGAGATCATGTGACAGATCTCATTTATTTGAACAGTGAGAGACAGAATAACGACAAAAAAATCCAGAAAAACCCACGTCAAACATTTTATAAATTGATTTGCATTTTAATGAGGGAAATAAGTATTTGACCCCTCTGCAAAACATGACTTAGTACTTGGTGGCAAAACCCTTGATGCCAATCACAGAGGTCAGACGTTTCTTGTAGTTGGCCACCAGGTTTGCACACATCTCTGGAGGGATTTTGTCCCACTCCTCTTTGCAGATCTTCTCCAAGTCATTAAGGTTTTGAGGCTGACGTTTGGCAATTCAAACCTTTCGCTCCCTCCACAGATTTTCTATGGGATTAAGGTCTGGAGACGGGCTAGGCCACTCCAGGACCTTAACCTCTAGCGTCGAGCAATCCCGTATCCGGGAGCGTAATCATAGCCTCAAGCTCATTACCATAATGCAACGTTTCCTATTCATGAAAATCGCAAATTAAATGAAATAAATATATTGAAACACAAGCTTAGCCTTTTGTTAACAACACTGTCATCTCAGATTTTCAAAATATGCTTTAACCAAAGCTACACAAGCATTTGTGTAAGAGTATTGATAGCCTAGCATAGCATTAAGCCTAGCATTCAGCAGGCAACATTTTCACAAAAACAAGAAAAGCATTCAAATAAGATCATTTACCTTTGAAGAACTTCGGATGTTTTCAATGACGAGACTCTCAGTTAGATAGCAAATTTTATTTTTTTTCCAAAAAGATTATTTGTGTAAGAGAAATAGATTTGGCTAAGAAAAAAAAACGAAAATGCAGTCAACACAACGCCAAACTTTTTTCCAAATTAGCTCCATAATATCGACAGAAACATGGCAAACGTTGTTTAGAATCAATCTAGAATCAACACCTAGAATCAAGGAAAAATACTGCAGCTGTAGATTACGCAATAATTGCGACGGAGGACACCAAGCACCCACCTGGTAGATGTAGTGTCTTATGGTCAATCTTCCAATGATATGCCTACAAATATGTCACAATGCTGCAGACACCTTGGGGAAAACGTGGAAAAGGTAAGCTGACTCCTAGCTCCTCCACAGCCATATAAGGAGTCATTGCCATGAGGCGGTTTCAAAAAATGCGGCACTTCCTGATTGTATTTTTATCTGGGTTTTTTCTGTAACATCAGTTCTGTGGCACTCACAGACAATATCTTTGCAGTTTTGGAAATGTCAGAGTGTTTTCTTTCCAAAGCTGTCAATTATATGCATAGTCGAGCATCTTTTCGTGACAAAATATCTTGTTTAAAACGGGAACATTTTTCATCCAAAAATTTAAATAGCGCCCCCTATATCCAAGAAGTTAATGTACTTCTTCTTGAGCCACTCCTTTGTTGCCTTGGCCGTGTGTTTTGGGTCATTGTCATGCTGGAATACCCATCCACGACCCATTTTCAATGCCCTGGCTGAGGGAAGGAGGTTCTCACCCAAGATTTGACGGTACATGGCCCCGTCCATCGTCCCTTTGATGCGGTGAAGTTGTCCTGTCCTCTTAGTAGGAAAACACCCCCAAAGCATAATGTTTCCACCTCCATGTTTGACGGTGGGGATGGTGTTCTTGGGGTCATAGGCAGCATTCCTCCTCCAAACACGGCGAGTTGTGTTGATGCCAAAGCGCTACATTTTGGTCTCATCTGACCACAACACTTTCACCCAGTTGTCCTCTGTATCATTGAGATGTTCATTGGCAAACTTCAGACGGGCATGTATGTGTGCTTTCTTGAGCAGGAGGACCTTGCGGGCCTGCAGGATTTCAGTCCTTCACGGCGAGGTGTGTTACCAATTGTTTTCTTGGTGACTATGGTCCCATCTGCCTTGAGATCATTGACAATATCCTCCCGTGTAATTCTGGGCTCAACATTCTCATGATCATTGCAACTCCACGAGGTGAGATCTTGCATGGAGCTCCAGGCCGAGGGAGATTGACAGTTCTTTTGTGTTTCTTCCATTTGCGAATAATCGCACCAACTGTTGTCACCTTCTCACCAAGCTGCTTGGCGATGGTCTTGTAGCCCATTCCAGCCTTGTGTAGGTCTACAATCTTGTCCCTGACATCCTTGGAGAGCTCTTTGGTCTTGGCCATGGTGGAGAGTTTGGAATCTGATTTATTGCTTCTGTGGACAGGTGTATTCTATACAGGTAACAAACTGAGATTAGGAGCACTCCCTTTAAGAGTGTGCTCCTAATCTCAGCTCGTTACCTGTATAAAAAGACACCTGGGAGCCAGAAATATTTCTGATTGAGAGGGCGTCAAGTACTTATTTCCCTTAAAATCAATTTAATACATTTTTGACATGTGTTTTTCTGGATTTTTGTTGTTGTTATTCTGTCTCACTGTTCAAATAAACCTACCATTAAAATTATAGACTGATCATTTCTTTGTCAGTGGGCAAATGTACAAAATCAGCAGGGGATCAAATACTTTTTTCCCTCACTGTAAGTATGATTCCCAATCAGAGACAACGATAGACAGCTGCCTTTGATTGGGAACCACACTTTGGCCAAACAAAGAAATACAACACATAGAATGCCCACCCAAATCACACCCTGACCAAACCAAATATACATTAAAAAAGCTCTCTAAGGTCAGGACCTGACACTTACACAAAATAGTCCAAATTGCTTATGTCCATTACATGATATCCAAATAAAAATCTATTTAAATTACAGGTTGTAATGCAACAAAATGGGAAAAACGACAAGGGGATGAATACTTTTGCAAGGCACTGTATGCTTTATGATTAACGACTCATGGTGTAATTGTAACAACATACAGGAACTCAAGTCCTTCTGCTCACCCGATCTAGAATTCCTTACAATCAAGTGCCGACCATTTTACCTACCAAGATAATTATCGTCAGTTATAATCACAGTTCTGTACATTGCCCCTCACGCAGACACCAAGACTGCCATCAAGGAACTTTACTGGACTATATGCAAACTGGAAACCATACATCCTGACCACTACTACTTTAACTTCTGCGATGCATACAAAGCACCCCCCGCCGTCCCTTCGGCAAATCCAACCATGACACCATCTTATAGGCAGGAACTCCTTACAGGATGTACCAGTGACGAGAACAATTCAACGCTGGTCCGACCAATCGGAAGCCACGCTTCAAGATTGTTTTGATCACGTGGACTGGAATATGTCAGCCTCAGAACAACATTGACCTATACGCTGACTTGGTGAGTCCGTTTATAAAGAAGTGCATTGGAGATGTGGTACCCACTGTGACGATTAAAACCTACCCTAACCAGAAACCGTGGATGGATGGCGGAATTCTTGCATAACTGAAAGCGTGATCCACCGCATTTAACCACTGAAAGAGGTCTGGGAATATGTCTGAATATAAACAGTGTAGCTATATCTTCCGCAAGACAATCAAACAAGCGAAATGCCAGTCCAGGGACAAAATGGAGTCGCAATTCAACGGCTCAGACACGAGACGTATGTGGCAAGGTCTACAATAAATCATGAACTACAAAAAGAAATCCAGCCACGTCATGGACACCGACGTCACGCTTCCAGACAAACTAAACTTCTTTGTCCGCTTTGAGGATAATACAGTGCCACCGTCGCGGCACGCTAACAAGGAATGTGCCTACCCCTCCTTCTCCGTGGCTGACGTGAGTAAAACATTTAAACGTGTTAACCCTCACAAGGCTGCTGGCCCAGACGGCATCCCTAGCCACGTCCTCAAAGCATGCGCAAAACAGATGGCTGGCGTGTTTACGTACATATTCAATCTCTCCCTATCCCAGTCTGTTGTCCCCACATGCTTCAAGATGGCTACCATTGTTCCTGTAACCAAGAAGGCAAAGATAACTGAACTAAATGACTACCGCCCCATAGCACTCACTTCTGTCATCTCAACTCCACCCTGTGCAATTGAGTCCTGGACTTTGATGGGCCGCCCCCAGGTAGTGAAGGTAGGAAAAAACATCTCCACTTCGCTGACCCTCAACACTGGGGCCCCACAAGGGTGCGTGCTCAGCCCCCTCCTATACTCCCTGTTCAACCACGACTGCGTGGCCATGCACGCCTCCAACTCAATAATCAAGTTTGCAGACGAGACAACAGTAGTGGGCTTGATTACCAACAGCAACGAGTCAGCCTACAGGGAGGAGGTGAGGACACTCGGTGTGGTGTCAGGCAAACAACCTCAAACTCAACGTCAACAAAACAAAGGAGTTGATCATGGACTTCAGGAAACAGCAGAGGGCGCAACCCCCCTATCCACATCAAAGGGACAACAGTGGAGAAGGTGGAAAGTTGAGTTCCTCGGTGTACACATCACAGACAAACTGAAATGGTTCACTCACACAGACAGTGGTGAAGAAGGCGCAACAGCGCCTCGTCAACCTCAGGAGGCTGAAGAGAGCATCCTGTCGGGCTGTATCAGAGCCTGGTACGGCAACTGCACTGCCCTCAACCATAAGGCTCTCCAGAGGGTGGTGCGGTCTGCACAACCCCTCACCGGGGGCAAACTACCTGCCCTCCATGACACCTACAGCACCAGATGTCACAGGAAGGCCAAAAAGATCAAGGCCATAAACCACCCAAGCCACTGCCTGTTCACACCGTTACCACCGCTACCATCCAGAAGGTGAGGTCAGTACAGGTGCATCAAAGCTGGGACCGAGAAACTGAAAAAGAGCTTCTATCTCAAGGCCATCAGAATACTAAACAGCAATGACTAACTCAGAGAGTCTGCTGCCTACATTGAGACCCAATCACTGGCCACTTTAATAAATGGATCACTAGTCACTTTATACAATGCACTCTTAATAATGGCACTTTAATAATGTTTAGATATCTTACATTACTCATATCACATGTATATACTGTATTTTATACCATCTATTGCACCTTGCCTATGCCGCTCAGCCATCGCTCATCCATACACTTACGTGTACATATTCTCATTCACCCCTTTAGATATGTGTGTATTAGGTAGTTGTTGGGGAATTGTTAGATTACTTGTTAGTTATTACTGCACTGTCGGAACTAGAAGCACAAGCATTTCGCTACACTCGCATTCACAACTGCTAACCACGTGTGTGTGACAAATACAATTTGATTTGGAAAACATCAAGGGATCTGAACATTTTCCGAAGCCACTGTACGTTCTCTCCCAGACTAATGGATAGAAAGTTTGGAGTGTAGCATAAGGTAAACACTCAGTCCAGTATGCATAAAAATACAGTACACACTCAAAGGCGATTATTAGAATGTGTATAATTAGTATAGGCTAGACAGTTATGTACCAAAGACATCTTAAATAATAATTCTGCCGGAGGCTATGCATTGTATAACAGCACAATCATTGTAGAATTTTTAATGAATTTATTTGCAAATTATGGTGGAAAATAAGTATTTGGTCACTTACAAACAAGCAAGATTTCTGGCTCTCACAGACGTGTAACTTCTTCTTTAAGAGGCTCCTCTGTCCTCCACTCGTTACCTGTATTAATGGCACCTGTTTGAACTTGTTATCAGTATAAAAGACACCTGTCCACAACCTCAAACAGTCACACTCCAAACTCCACTATGGCCAAGACCAAAGAGCTGTCAAAGGACACCAGAACAAAATTGTAGACCTGCACCAGGCTGGGAAGACTGGATCTGCAATAGGTAAGCAGCTTGGTTTGAAGAAATCAACTGTGGGAGCAATTATTAGGAAATGGAAGACATACAAGACCACTGATAATCTCCCTCGATCTGGGGCTCCACGCAAGATCTCACCCTGTGGGGTCAAAATGATCACAAGAACGGTGAGCAAAAATCCCAGAACCACACGGTGGGACCTAGTGAATGACCTGCAGAGAGCTGGGACCAAAGTAATAAAGCCTACCATCAGTAACACACTACGCCGCCAGGGACTCAAATCCTGCAGTGCCAGACGTGTCCCCCTGCGTAAGCCAGTACTTGTCCAGGCCCGTCTGAAGTTTGCTAGAGAGCATTTGGATGATCCAGAAGAAGATTTGGAGAATGTCATATGGTCAGATGAAACCAAAATATAACTTTTTGGTAAAAACTCAACTCGTTGTGTTTGGAGGACAAAGAATGCTGAGTTGCATCCAAAGAACACCATACCTACTGTGAAGCATGGGGGTGGAAACATCATGCTTTGGGGCTGTTTTTCTGCAAAGGGACCAGGACGACTGATTCGTGTAAAGGAAAGAATGAATGGGGCCATGTATCGTGAGATTTTGAGTGAAAACCTCCTTCCATCAGCAAGGGCATTGAAGATGACACGTGGCTGGGTCTTTCAGCATGACAATGATCCCAAACACACCGCCCGGGCAACAAAGGAGTGGCTTCATAAGAAGCATTTCAAGGTCCTGGAGTGGCCTAGCCAGTCTCCAGATCTCAACCCCATAGAAAATATTTGGAGGGAGTTGAAAGTCCGTGTTGCCCAGCAACAGCCCCAAAACATCACTGCTCTAGAGGAGATCTGCATGGAGGAATGGGCCAAAATACCAGCAACAGTGTGTGAAAACCTTGTGAAGACTTACAGAAAACGCTTGACCTCTGTCATTGCCAAGAAAGGGTATACAACAAAGTATTGAGAAACTTTTGTTATTGACCAAATACTTATTTTCCACCATAATTTGCAAATAAATTCATTAAAAATCCTACAATGTGATTTTCTGGATTTTTTTCCTCATTTTGTTGAAGTGTACCTATGATGAAAATTACAGTTCTCTCATCTTTTTAAGTGGGAGAACTTGCACAATTGGTGGCTGACTAAATACTTTTTTGCCCCACTGTAGGCCTATGTGTATGCTCTAAAATGCATATGGGTGTTTTGAATGAATCATCACCTTAGAAAGCACTGTCCATTTCGTTGTATTTGGCTTTGGAACATCCACAAGGACCATGTTTTCACACTCAGCTTCAACCTGCTGTTGAACTTCTTTCTCCAAATTGATCATCACAGTGAGGTGAGTTTTAAAACGCACACACTGTTTATGATGTGTGATGTGATTTTTCATTTGCATTGATGTCAGAGTGGTTTAGAGGGACAATAGAGCACGGAGTACCAGGCCATTAGCGACCTGATGATAGTCAGCGAGTTGGGTACTACAAACGCATGTCCAGAGTGCATGAAAGGAGATGACCGTGACTCAACGATCACGTGGAATTTTACTGCAGTCATGATGCAGTCATCGCAACAGCCCTACATGGAACATCTGAGTCTGTCCTTTACTGTATTTATTTATATTAGTAGGCCTACATTTAATTGGTTTTGACAAGGCTTGGGGTCATTTACAATTCTGACTTGTGATGTCACTCAATAGTGGACCGTCTGATCGATAGAACAGAAGCAGAAGGTTATGCAAGGACGCCGTATGAGGGCGTAATTCAACAGGCGGATGTGTTTTTACTCTTCTCTTTATGGGGTCTACACATGGGATTTACTATATATGAAAGAACATGAAACAACTGGTTTTACTAATGTAGTACATCTCTCTGATGCTCAGCAGTCATTCACCTGAGAATACCACTGTTGGTTCTCAGTTACTTTAGGTAATGTGCCAAGTTGATAAACTTTTTGGAACATTTTCAACATTCTTGTTCCATCCTTAATTCAAGTGATGGAATGAATTTGTTCACTACTTTTTTAATTTAACCATACCGTTTTATAAGATTATTACATAAAATAATCATTTCCAAAATGGCATAATAGACAGGAATCTCACAATGCATATGTTGCTCTTCTCCCACTGATTTAGGTGGCCATTTTGATTGGATAATACAGGTGAACATTCACATCTGAATGGAAGTTAATAAGATGTCTGATATAATTAGAATGCAGATTTGAGCTACAACTTGTGATTGTTTACTTAAGCCCTACTCAGAGTGTAGATTGAGGATAATGATGCTCCGTTGTGGAGTGGCTAACAACTGACTCGTAGTCAGCTTCACTGGACTGACACAGCAAGGTCACGATGAGCTCAGACACTTCATTACTCATTATTATGGTGTAGATTAATGGCACTAGTCAACTCCTTCATTTGCCATGCCGCTAGTTCCAAGACAGTCTATTATTTGGCTGATATTTGTCTAAAAACGCTTTATTGCACTTCAGAATAACATAAATAGGGATTAACCTCCGGGCCAGGTCAAACGAGCTGACCAGCCAGTATCCCTCACACAAGCACAGAGCCCATTACAGTCCCAATCAACTAGAATTCAAATTGAGGATGACTATTCTACGTCACTTGGGGTTAGTGGCTTGCTGTCCTCAATGTCTTTGACAGGATTAATTAATAATGGGAAGACAGACAAACATAACAAAACCAACATACAGAAACACAACAAATTAACTGAGTGGACTTGCTTGTCGAATGATTCCTAATAAATTATGCTGTATGCGTTTCCCACAGTACCCAAACTAGCCAAACATGTCAGCAGCTTTCACAAAGGTGAAAGTGCATCACTAAGTGAAGCTGTATGAAACTCATTAGCATAACATTATTGAGGTCTCGTGTGCTGGGCAAACTGTAACAGTGTTAGCAAACAGCAAAGCCTTGTTAGAAAGGAGTACAATTTCACTGAGTTGGCTTATTCTCCTAATGCAGTTGTTTATTTTCCCAGGTTTCAGAGAGGTTCGACCCTCTCTACATTTGCATAGCTCTATAGGTTTTTTAAGTGCAGAGTAATGCACTTAAGACAAAAAATGCTGTAGAGTGCTGTCGCCTGCATCACTTGTTCAGGTAGAAGTCAAAACACAAAATGTTGAACTTAAAGAATCATGTCTGTCATAAAATACCAAGAAGCGTCACAATATGCACATTTCCATTGTGAAGGCTGTTGATTGCGGAACTCATTATTTTTGCATAGAGATTTATTATGACAAAAGCTTTTCCTCCCGAAAAGCCATTTGTCATTGTTTCAAATGTGCATAGTTCAACATTTCAATATATATATTTTTTAAAAATGTAATTACAAAAAAATTCTCAAATCACTTACATGGCATTTAGCTTACCTCGATTTAAAAAAAAAACAAAGTGGTTGTTGAGTTCAGAACAGAATAGATAAAGTGTAGTCAAGTCCTGTTATTCAAACCATCATCATAAACAAAAAGGAATCCACTATGTCAAATGGTAACATGATTGATGATTTTTGTACAAAAATGATATGGGATGGTATGTCCATCACTCCATCCTGCAGGCTAGTTGTAGGAGGCATGATGTAAGCAGTGAGACGTCATAATTGAAGACAATTATAGTGTTCAACGTAGACTTATTTCCTAATGCGCTCTCTTTAACAGGCCAAATGTATTGTTCTTTGGCATACAGATTTCCATGCCAATCGTTGGCACAGTGTTTCCCAAAAGTGCTTTTCTCAATTAAACATTGAGTATGTGCAGGTGTAGAACATGGTCTGAAGCCTAGCTACTGTTCATACTTGCACTGACTTCAGTAAGCATGGATGCTAGCCAGTGGTCGGTGTTATGAGGACCACCTAGAAACTATCTTTTTTAGGCAACATGGTGCTCAGAATTACATTCAAGCCCCCTTAACACTGCCACTTAATAACTGTGCCAAAGGTTTAAACATGGTGCTCAGAATTACATTCAAGCCCCCTTAACACTGCCACTTAATAACTGTGCCAAAGGTTTAAACATGGTGCTCAGAATTACATTCAAGCCCCCTTAACACTGCCACTTAATAACTGTGCCAAAGGTTTAAACATGGTGCTCAGAATTACATTCAAGCCCCCTTAACACTGCCACTTAATAACTGTGCCAAAGGTTTAAACATGGTGCTCAGAATTACATTCAAGCCCCCTTAACACTGCCACTTAATAACTGTGCCAAAGGTTTAAACATGGTGCTCAGAATTACATTCAAGCCCCCTTAACACTGCCACTTAATAACTGTGCCAAAGGTTTCACTTTGTTGTATTACAGACTGAATTTAAAATGGATTCAATGGAGATGTTATCATCACTGACCTACACCAAATACCCCATAATGTCAAAGTTGAATTATACTTTTTTTTTTAAGTCAATAAGTAGTCAACTCCTTTGTTTAGGCAAACCTAAATTCATTCAGGAGTATAAATGTGCTTAAGTCACAGAATAAGTTACATCGACTCACTGTGTGTGCAATAGTGTTTAACATGATTCTTGAATGACAACCACATCTCTGTATCCCACACATAAAATGAAGGTCCCTCAGTCAAGCAGTGATTTTCAAACACATATTCAACCAAAATAACAGAGAGGTTTTCCAATGCCTCGCGAAGAAGGGCACCTATTGGTAGATGGGTAAAAATTTAAAAAAGCAGATATTGAATATCATTTTGAGCATGGTGAAGTGAATTACACTTTGGGTGGTGTATGAATACACCCAGTCACTACAAAGATGCAGGTGTCCTTCCTAACTCAGTTGCTGGAGAGGAGGCCAATGGTGACTTTAAAACAGGTAGAGTTTAATGGCTGTGATGGGAGACAAACATTGTAGTTACTCCACAATACTAACCTGATTGAGAGAGTGAAAAGGAAGCTTGTACATAATACAAATATTCCAAAACATGCCTCCTCTTTGCAAACAAGGCACTAAAGCAATACTGCAAAAAAATGTGCAAAGCAATTCACTTTTTGTCCTGAATATAAAGTGCTATGTTTGGGGCAAATCCAATACATTACTGAGTAGCACACTGCATATTTTCAAGACAAGTGGTGGCTGCATCATGTTATGGGTAGGCTAAAAAGAAACCGAATGGAGCTAAGCACAGGGAAAATCCAAGAGAACATCCACCAGACACTGGGGGAAGAATTTACCTTTCAGCAGGACAATAACATAAAACCTAAGGCCAAATCTACACTGGAGTTGCTTACCAAGAAGACCGTGAATGTTCCTTAGAGGCCGAGTTAAATCTGCTTGAAAATATATGGCAAGATGGGAAAGTGGTTGTCTATCAATGATCAACAACCAATTTGACAGAGCTTGAAGTATTTGGAAATTAATAATTAGGTAAATGTTGCATAATCCAGGTGTGCAAAGCTTTTAGAGACTTACAGAGAAAGACTCACAGATCTAAATAGCTGCCAAAGGTGATTCTAACAGGTATTGACTCAGGGGTGTAAATATTTATGTAGATGAGATATTTCTGTATTTCATTGTCAAGAAATTTGCAACAAATTCTAAAAGCATGTTTTCACTTTGTCAATATGGGGTAATTTGTGTAAATCGGTGAGAGAAAAACATATTTAATCCATTTTGAATTCAGGCTGTAACACAACAAAATGTGGAATAAGTCAAGGGATATGAATACTTTCTGAAGGCACTGTAAGTACACATAAGAGCCGTTTACACACATTTTTTATTTGTGTGAGCGTTTACCCACCTTTTCCGAAAAAATGCATTGAAGTTATAGGGAGCGTTACTTTACTCACCACTAACGGCGATCATCGTTTACCCACCTAATATTTTACCCCTACATCCTTGTTTGTGTCCAAACTAGTCATGTTTGCACCCAAACAATCCCTGTGTAACTGTTTTAGGAACTGAAACCTACTCTGGAAGTGGTTAAACCTGGTTTTAGCCAACAAGGTCGTAAGACAAATGATAATAAAGTCGCAGTATAACTGTCACGCCCATAGAGGCTTTTATTCTCCATTTTGTTTAGGCCAGGGTGTGACTAGGGTGGGCATTCTATGTTCCTTTTTCTATGTTTTTGTATTTCTTTGTTTTTGCCCGTGTATGGTTCTCAATCAGGGACAGCTGTCTATTGTTGTCTCTGATTGAGAACAATACTTAGGTAGTTCTTGCCCACATGGGTATTGTGGGTAGTTATTTTCTGTTGTGTGTTTTGCACCTGATGGAGCGGTTTTGGTTGTTCTCTTTTTTAAACATTTTTAATCAGTGTTCAGTTTAATAAAATGACGAACACGTACCACACTGCGCTTTGGTCTTCACATTCTTCCACCAACGGCCGTTACAATAACATTGAACCAGGCAGATTTGCCCATATTCTCTATCTACACAGTTGTAGAAATGCTGGACACAATACAGGTCGCCTCCTACACTGCAAATCCAGTCAGAAAACTGGTGAATATCTTTATCAATTATAGCCTTGGAGAAAAAAATAAATCATACAAGGAAAGAAACTGAGAATGTGGGATAAAGAACATCTACAATCTGAGCTCTCTGACAGATGCCCCGAGGAAAGCATCACATAGGGTATCTGTAGCATTAAAACTCGGTCTACTTACTCGGCAGGCTTAACCTCTCAATCCCAGAACATCCCATCGTTTAAAAAAAATATTGAACCAGCTCATTTTGTCCACAGGATGGAACCTTTATCTATTAGGTTTGATTGAGACAAACTCGTATAAAAAGCAGTTTGATAGGTCTTTATTGTGTACTTCAAATGTATATTTAAAATGTATATTTGCAGTATTAAACATATTGAAGCATTTTGTATACCATCAGTTGCTCTTACCAGAAGTTAGGAGACATACTCTGAAGATATGTAGTGAACAAAAAGTTTTAATTGAACATTGTCATGTATTTTGGCTTGATTTGAATTAATGATGTCACCTGGGGGATTCAGCCATCGGGTCTGGCCTATCCACAAAACAGAAATATAATTTTTCCAATTAGATGACTGTACACATTCAGTGTGTGTACATTAACACATTAGTCAGCTAACAGGTGCTTAATTAACCTAATAGATACAGTAGACGCTAACCGCTAACAACGGCTAATTCATAATGACACTTGGATGCAGCCATCCACGTGCATACCCAGTAATTGCCATGTTACAGAGAGCATATTAAAGCATGTCCATGTTTGCTTCATTAATGTTAATGGTATAAGTACATGTCACATAATAAATCAAGATGAATAGTGAAATAGTAATGATCCCGTCTCCCTCCGACTCCTTTGCCCAATGAAACATGACATGTGACATCAAATAAAAGCTTTACCTCAGGATGTAGGCATTTCACTGTAAAGTCTACGGGCCCTTTCCCTATAATACAGAGTTAAAAAGTAAGAAAAATTTGCCCCCCAAAAAGGAAATAGTAACACAATAAAATAACAATAATAAGGCTATACAAGGATTCCCAGTAATGAGTAAATGTGCAGGAGTACGAGGTAGTGGAGGTAATTGCGTATTATGTACATATAGGTAGGGATAAAAGTGACTAGGCAATCAGGATAGATAATAAACAGAGTAACAGCAGCGTATGTGAAGAGTGTGAAAGTGTGTGGCATCAATATGGATGTGTGTTTGTAAGTGTGTGTGTGTCGGTAGAGTCCAGTGAGTGTGCAGAGACAGTGCAAGAGAGTTGGTGAAAAAAAAGGCAGTCAATGCAAACAGTCCAGGTAGCCATTATACTAACTGTTCAATAGGCTAATGACTTGGGGGTAAAAGCTGCTCAGGAGCCTTTTGGTCCCAGCCTTGGTGCTCCGGTACCGCTTGCCGTGTGGTAGCAGAGAGAACAGTCTATGACTTGGGTGACTGTCGTCTTTGACAATTTAGGGCCTTCCTCTAGCACCGCCTGTTACAGATGTGCTAGATGGCGGGGAGCTCAGCCCTAGTGATGTACTGAGCCATACGCACTACCCTCTGTAGCGCCTTGTGGTCGGATGCCAAGTAGTTGCCATACCAAGTGGTGATGCAGCCAGTTAAGATGCTCTCAATGGTGCAGCCATATACCTTTAAGGATCTGAGTGCCCATGACAAAAAAAATTGCCTCCTGATGGGTGGGGGGGAAGAGACGTTGTCGTGCCCTCTTCACGACTGTGTTGGTGTGTTTGGATCATGATATATCCTTAGTGATGTGGACATCGAGGAGCTTGAAGCTCTCAAACCGCTCCACTACAGCCCTGTTAAATGGGGGTGTGCTCAGCACTCTGTTTCCTGTAGTCAATGATCAGCTCCTGTCTCTTACTGACATTGAGGGAGATGTTGTTGCCCTGGCACCACACTGCCAGGTCTCTGATCTCCCTATAGGTTGTCTCATCGTCATTGTGGATCAGGCCTACCACCGTCTTGTCATCGGTAAACTTAATAATGGTGTTGGAGTCATGTGCGACCAAGCAGTTGTGGGTGAACAAGGGAGTACAAGAGGGGACTAAGCACGCACCCCTGAGGAGCCCCCATGTTGAGGGTCAGCGTGGCGGATGTGTTGTTGACTACCCTCACCACCTGTGGGTGGTCCGTCAGGAAGTCCAGGATCCAGTTGCAGAGGGAGCTGTTCAGTCTCTACTCCTTAGCTTAGTGATGAGCTTGAAGGGTACTATGGTGTTGAACGCTGAGCTGAAGTCAATTAACAGTATTCTCAAGTAGATGCTCCTTTTGTCCAGGTGGAAAAGGGTAGTGTGGAGTTCAATAGAGATAGCATCACCTGTGGATCTATTGGGGCGGTATGCAAGTTGGAGTGGGTCCAAGGTGTCTGGGATGATGGTGTTGATGTGAGCCATGCCAGCCTTTCAAACCACTTCATGGCTACAATGCGAGTGCTACATGGCAATAGTAATTTAGGAAGGTTTCCTTGGCATGCTTGGGTACAGGGACTATGGTGGGCTGCTTGAAACATGAACTGTAGGTATTACAGACTGGGTCAGGAAGAGGTCAAAAATGTCAGTGAAGACACTTGCCCAGCTGGTCAGCGCATGCTCAGAGTACGCTTCCTGGTAATATGTTTGGCCCTGTGGACTTGTGAATGTGAAGTTGTTTTAAAGGTCTTACTCACATCGGCTATGGAGAGCATGATCACACAGTGGTCCGGAACAGCTTGTTTTTCCGGCCAGAAGTCCATAATGTCACTTGTGCTCATCTTCCCGTAATGTCACACTAGTTGCATATGTTGAGTATTCCAGATTGCATGCTTTATTCATTTTAACCTTGAGGTTCTGGCCCATTGTATAAAAATAAAGGAAGTCGCACACTGAATATACTCCCAACAATTTAAAGGGTACACCTAACCAACGTTTTGGCACGCAGTGGCTGGCACATTGCTTTTGTTAATGTGAAATAACAACTGTCCCCCGATCCAAGTGAAAATGCCCATTCATCAAATTGAAGAGAAGGACAATCATTTCATTTCAGAACTGGCTTCATGGTTAGGCACAAGATAACACTGAGAATGAAGTAGAGAATACTGTATTCACTATTCAGTTAAAGGAACACAAAAACGAAACTTTGAAAGCCATCTGCCTATCTCTGTCATGAAAAGCCATTGTGAACACTATTTCAAATCCACAGTGTATATCTGACTTTGGCAGTGAGGGATCTACTGTGATATAGTGGGGCAAAAAAGTATTTAGTCAGCCACCAATTGTGAAAGTTCTCCCACTTAAAAAGATGAGAGAGAGGCCTGTCATTTTCATCACAGGTACACTTCAACTATGACAGACAAAATTAGAAAAAAAATCCAGAAAATCACATTGTAGGATTTTTAATGAATTTATTTGCAAATTATGGTGGAAAATAAGTATTTGGTCACCTACAAACAAGCAAGATTTCTGGCTCTCACAGATGTGTAACTTCTTCTTTAAGAGGCTCCTCTGTCCTCCACTCGTTACCTGTATTAATGGCACCTGTTTGAACTTGTTATCAGTATAAAAGACACCTGTCCACAACCTCAAACAGTCACACTCCAAACTCCACTATGGCCAAGACCAAAGAGCTGTCAAAGGACACCTAAAACAAAATTGTAGACCTGCACCAGGGTGGGAAGACTGAATCTGCAATAGGTAAGCAGCTTGGTTTGAAGAAATCAACTGTGGGAGCAATTATTAGGAAATGGAAGACATACAAGACCACTGATAATCTCCCTCGATCTGGGGCTCCACGCAAGATCTCACCTCGTGGGGTCAAACTGATCACAAGAACGGTGAGCAAAAATCCCAGAACCACACGGGGGGACCTAGTGAATGATCTGCAGAGAGCTGGGACCAAAGTAACAAAGCCTACCATCAGTAACACACTGCACCGCCAGGGACTCAAATCCTGCAGTGCTAGATATGTCCCCCTGCTTAAGCCAGTACATGTCCAGGCCTGTCAGATGTTTGCTAGAGAGCATTTGGATGATCCAGAAGAAGATTGGGAGAATGTCATATGGTCAGATGAAACCAAAATATAACATTTTGGTAAAAACTCAACTCGTCGTGTTTGGAGGACAAAGAATGCTGAGTTGCATCCAAAGAACACCATACCTACTGTGTAGCATGGGGGTGGAAACATCATGCTTTGGGGCTGTTTTTCTGCAAAGGGACCAGGACGACTGATCCATGAAAAGGAAAGAATGAATGGGGCCATGTATCGTGAGATTTTGAGTGAAAATCTCCTTCCATCAGCAAGGGCATTGAAGATGACACGTGGCTGGGGCTTTCAGCATGACAATGATCCCAAACACACCGCCCAGGCAACGAAGTAGTGGCTTCATAAGAAGCATTTCAAGGTCCTGGAGTGGCCTAGCCAGTCTCCAGATCTCAACCCCATAGAAAATCTTTGGAGGGAGTTGAAAGTCCGTGTTTCCCAGCAACAGCCCCAAAACATCACTGCTCTAGAGGAGATCTGCATGGAGGAATGGGCCAAAATACCAGCAACAGTGTGTGAAAACATTGTGAAGACTTACAGAAAACATTTGACCTCTGTTATATTCCCTTTGTTGGCAATGACAAAGTATTGAGATAAACTTTTGTTTTTGACCAAATACTTATTTTCCACCATAATTTGCAAATTAATTAATTAAAAATCCTACAATGTGATTTTCTGGATTTATTTCTCATTTTGTCTGTCATAGTTGAAGTGTACCTATGATAAAAATATGAGAGAGGCCTGTAATTTTCAAGTGGGAGAACTTGACGAAATATTTTTTTGCCCCACTGTACAAGATTTTCTCCCTCACAACATTTGATGTTCATTAGATACAAAGAGGGAAGTACATTATTCAGGCTAAGGCTGCCAAGTTATTCTCCCAAGGTGTTTCCAAACTGGTAATTAGTCTCACTGCAAACAGGGTGCTTGCTACTGTGTTATCCTCCCTCTTCTCTCGTCCGTGCCCTAGCCAAGGCACTAGCTAAAATCTCCAGGAGATACAATAGAATCTATGACTCCGTGCTAAAAGGCTAACTCTCTCATTTCACACCCGTTTGCCCTCAGCCACAGAAGAGGGTTGCCACAACAATTTGACTGTCAACCATTTTCAAGCACTTTGTTTCCCTAGTGTTCCGCTGGATTGCAGGCAGGCAGAGTGGGTCAGTGTTATTACGACCTCCCTGTTCATGACAGAGCTGTCCTGCCATCACTAGCATTATCCTAAAAGCCCAGATTCAAGAGCCTCTGCTGTGCCGGTTTAGATTGGTCCACAACTAGAGATGCTAGGACAGGCACCTCCTGGAATGTCTGCAATGATGCCAGATGCACCATTGAATAGAATGGGGATGATTCAACACCAGTTGTACCTATTATACTAATGTGTGAACTGTTCATGATTAGGCCCAGGCCACTGAGTGAGCCATTTCAGTAGTAGCATAATGTACATGAGATGATTAGGGGTTGTGTTGGATCAGCTGGGGGTTAAAGCTGGGGAAGGGGTAAACATCCAGATGGCCTTTTTGTGTGCATTTAAATACGTCAGGGGCATCCATGGAAATTGTTAAAATGATGATGATGATGGCATTAACCCTGCTCTCATTTCATATGGCCACTCATAAATGTATGGTGATGGTGTGATAAGTTTGAAGAACACAAGAGGGAGTATAAATCTAAAAATGCTCTTTGGAAAAATATTTCTCAGATGGCCACAGTTCGCTTCACGAGCATGACAAATAGTTGTGTCAAAAGAGAATGCATCATCAAGGCTGTCTTTTAATATAATTATCTAGTTGAGTCACTCATTTTTTAAATGGTGGTTGTGGAGGGACATTGCCAATGGCAGTTTTCCTGATTTACTCTGACTTAAGTTTTCAGTTGATGGTCACGCACATTCCCTTCCCCTGCCAGGGGATAATTATCCTTTGTATATAGAAGAACGTATGGGGACTTGGCCAGCCTTTCTAGCCATCGGCACTATGTGCATGCTATGCCATTTTCTCTCTGCGTCTGTCGGGACAACTTCAGATTTCCCCGGCGTTTGACACACATGATAGCAGAGCTAGTTTGCTGACAGGGAGCGTGTGAATGAGACACGCCACCACCACCAGCCCCACCAAATCGACATGGGGAGGCAGAATGTGACTCCCTATCCATCCATCACATGCTGCTGTAGTAGTTAAGTGGGCAGGTTAAGAGCCCAGTATCACTCCATTATTCAACAACATACAGGCTGACATCCCCGGTAAGGGCCTGTGACAGGCAGGTAGCTGATTGCTATGTCACAGTAATGACATCTAATGAAATAATGCATCTACTAGAGCGTGACACCTTGTCGACTGTGTGACTGTCACCTCCTAAATGCTCTCCGGTGAACATAGCAGTAACTTCAGCGTTGCCAAAGAGGATATCTGGTCCCCGAGGTTTTGATTTCTCCCAGCCACACTAGAATGGCATTTATTGGGTTATGCTTACTGTGTATTATAATCTGTAGCATACCATTGTTTATGGTATCACCCTATGTAGGAGACCATAGCAGACAATGGCTCATTTTGCAAGACCTGATTCACTACTTGATAGAAGCTTCAGAACTCAAATCACATTTCTGCAGTTGGCTGAGGAATAAGCTGTGCAAACGTGTCTATCAAGGTTCAGGATGCTTGTAATAATGTTCACAGACATGGTGTCATTGATAAGCCACAGAAAGCGATGCTGTTGCGATTAGATAGGCATCGCAGTCCATGACGCATAAGTCCATACACTGACACATCCTGTAACAAATTAATCTATGCCTCAGCTTGGTTTACAGTACCTCTTAAACCTGCACATGCCTACATGTACTGTGAACTGTGTTCAATAAATGGGACAGATGCACATATTCAGGACAAATAGTGCAGCACATAACCTCACAATGTATCATGAAGCAGGTGGGATATCGCTGCCTGCACCTTGTGCTGAAGGGCAAAAAAAAGATCCCTGAATCTGCAATGAGTAACCTGGCATTCTAGGTCAAATACATACCAGATTAACACACACACACACACACACACACACACAAACAAACACACACACACACACACACACACACACACACACACACACACACACACACACACACACACACACACACACACACACACACTCTTAGGATATCTAGAACTTTACCCAAACACTTATTTTCAAACGCTGGCTGCAAACAGCTGTAGTATGCAGGGTTTATTTAGTGCTTTTCATGGTATTGTATTTCAGTGGATATACTGTGTTTGCAGTGCAACATATCTTCCCAGAGATAATGACATGTATTGCTCTTCTCAGTGCGTACATTTACTATAACACTTTCAAATGACGCACCAGCAGGCACGTTGTTACAATGAACAGATAGACAACCATTTGGCACGTCAGTATGATATTATGCATACCCAGTATTCACAGAATAATTCATTTACATTCATAAAAATCACATTCGCAGCAATACATTTGCAGCCAATTTGTCTCCTACAAATTTGAGATGGTGAGTACAATGTTTACAAGGAAGAATAAAATGCTTATCAAATAAATCTGATGGAATGGCTGCTAATTATTTTAGACCCTATAGAATGCAATATATATACACACAACTGAATTACAAGGAACATACTTCATGTATAGGTCGTTATCAATAAAACATCACAATAAATTGCATAGCATTCGATTTGCCTGCTGGGGTGCAAGGAGACTCCCAGCTCTGCTGAAACCATTGACAACTGTCATGTTCTGACCTTTATTTCCTTTGTTTTGTCTTTATTTAGTATGGTCAGTGCGTGAGTTGGGGTGGGCAGTCCATGTTTGTTTTTCTATGTCTGGTTTCTGTTTCGGCCTAGTATGGTTCTCAGAGGCAGGTGTCGTTAGTTGTCTCTTAGGTAGCCTGGATTTCACTGTTGGTTTGTGGGTGTTTGTTTCCGTGTGTGTGTTTGTTGCCACACGGTACGGTTTCGGTTTTTGTAGATTTCACGTTATCGTTTATTGTTCTTGTTTGAGTGTTAATTTGTCTTCATTAAAAACATTATGGACACTTACCACGCTGCATCTTGGTCCGATCCTTACTCCTCTTCAGACGAAGAGGAGATCTGCCGTTACAACAACTGTGTGCCGTTTTCAAAGGATTGTCAAATACATGTTAACTATTTGGTTGTATCACCTCTTGAAGAGCATAGTCAGATCTACACATTTCACATTATTCCATGCAAAATTATTTTGCACATTTAGCTCAGAGTTACAAACTGCATGCTTTTCATGATCAGTAAACATCAGCTGAGGGTAGCCTCAATATTAGCCACCATTAATTGGATATTTGAGTGGCCTACAGTGCCTTCAGAAAGAATTCACACCCCTTGACCATTTCTACATTTTGTTGTATTACAGCCTGAATTTGAAATGGATTAAATTTAGATTTTCCCCACTGGCCTACACACAATACCCCATAATGTCAAAGTGGAATTATGTTTTTCGACATTTTTACAAATAAATAAAAAACAAAACTGAAATGTCTTGAGTTGATAAGTATTCAAAATTCCCTTTGTTATGCCAAGACTAAATAAGTTCAGAAGTAAAAATGTGCTTAACAAGTCACATAATAAGTCGAATGGGCCCATTCTGTGCGCAATAGTGTTTAACAAAATATTTTGTTAATGACTTCCTCATCTCTGTACCCCACACATACAAATTATCAGTAAGGTCTCTCCGTCAAGCAGTGAATTTCAAAACAGATTCAACCACAAAGACCAGGGAGGCTTTCCAATGCCTCACTATTGATAGATAGTAAGTCAAAAAAAAAGAAGCTGACTTTGAATATCCCTTTGAGTATTGTGAAGTTACTAATTACACTTTGGATGGTGTATTAATACACCCAGTCACTTCAAAAGATATAGGCCTCCTTCCTAACTCAGTTGCTGGAAAGGAAGGAAACGGCTAGTGGATTCCACCATGATGCCAATGGTGACTTTAAAACAGTTACAGAGTTTAATGGCTGTGATAGGAGAAAACTGAGGATGGATCAACATTGTAGTTACTCCACAACACTAACCTAATTGACAGAGTGAAAAGAAGCTTGTACAGAATAAAAACATTCCAAAACATGCCTCCTCTTTGCAACAAGACACTGAAGTAATACTGCAAAGAAAATGTGCAAAGCAATTAATTTTTTGTCCTGAATACAAAAGTGTTACGTTTGGGGCAAATCCAATACAACCCATTACTGAGTACCCCTCCCTCATATTTTCAAGAATAGTGGTGGCTGCATAATGTTGTGGATATGCTTGTAATCTTTGACTGGGGAGTTTTTCTGGATAAAAAAAAGAAAACAGAATATAGCTAAGCACAGGCAAAATGCTAGAGGAAAACCTGGTTCAGTCTGCTTTATACCAGACACTGGGAGATGAATTCACCTTTCAGCAGGACAATAACCTAAAACACAAAGCCAAATCTACACTGGAGTTGCTTACCAAGAAGACACTGAATGTTCCTGACCGGCAGAGTTGCAAATTTAAGTCAAAACTGTAAGACCTGAAAATGGTTGTTTAGCAATGATCAACAACCAATTCAACAGAGATTAAGAATTTTGAAAAGAATAAATGGGCAAATATTGTACAATCCAGGTGTGCAAAACGCTTAGAGACTTACCCAGAAAGACTCATAGCTGGTATCGCTACCAAAGGTGATTATAACATGTATTCACTCAGGAATGTGAATACTTATGTAAATTAGATATTTCTGTATTTCATTTAATACATTTTCAAAAAAAATCTAAAAACATGTTTTCACTTTGCCATTATGAGGTATTGTGTGTAGATGGATGAGAAAAAATATAAATGTAATCAGATTTGAATTCAGCCTGTGACACAACAAAATGTTGAATAAGTCAAGGAATATGACTACTTTCTGAAGGCACTGTATACCTGACAAGCATGAGTGATTTAGGTTAATTTCCCATCCTTTGTGAGCTCTGCCTGTCAAGCAGGAGAAGGGCGCATTTGCCTATGTACTGTTAGCTGATAATGCTTACCTTGCAAGCAACCGGTAGAAACTGTGTACAGTTGGCTAAACAGTGATAAATAGACCTAGTAATGTATTTTTTCCCCTCCAACCAACGTAGGCCTACCTAGCAAAGTTAGATAACATTATCCTCTTTTCAACATTGTTTTTAAGTGTTTAATCACGATTGCTGCTGACAGACATGATAGACTATGTTGGTTGATGGACAATGACAAATTGGCTAGCTAGCTACTGTAGCTAATAACGGATCGTGTCAATATGGATAGTTAATAGTGCAGTCGGTATGTATTTTTTCCCCTCCAACCAACGTAGGCCTACCTAGCGAAGTTAGATAACATTATCCTCTTTTCAACATTGTTTTTAAGTGTTTAATCACGATTGCTGCTGACAGACATGATAGACTATGTTGGTTGATGGACAATGACAAATTGGCTAGCTAGCTACTGTAGCTAATAACGGATCGTGTCAATATGGATAGTTAATAGTGCAGTCGGTATGTATTCAGGCCCCTTGACTTCTCCCACATTTTGTTACGTTACAGCCTTATTCTAAAATGGATGAAATTGCCCCCCTCCCACCCATCAGTCTACACACAATAACCCATACTAAACAAAGGCAGCACATTTTTTTTTGCAAATGTACAAAAAAAATCGAATAAAAAAAAGCAAGTATTCAGACCCTTTTCTCAGCACTTTGTTAAAGCATCTTTAGCTGCGATTACAGCCTTGAGTCTTCTTGGGAATGATGCTAAAAGCTTTGGCACACCTATCCAGTGGGGCAAAAAAGTACTTAGTCAGCCACCAATTGTGCAAGATCTCCCACTTAAAAAGATGAGAGGCCTGTAATTTATCATCATAGGTACACTTCAACTATGACAGACAAAATTAGAAAAAAAATCCAGAAAATCACAGACGACTGAATCTGCAATAGGTAAGCAGCTTGGTTTGAAGAAATCAACTGTGGGAGCAATTATTAGGAAATGGAAGACATACAAGACCACTGATAATCTGGCTCGATCTGGGGCTCCCCGCAAAATCTCACCCCGTGGGGTCAAAATTTTCACAAGAACGGTGAGCAAAAATCCCAGAACCACATGGGGGGACCTAGTGAATGACCTGCAGAGAGCTGGGACCAAAGTAACAAAGCCTACCATCAGCAAGGTCATTGAAGATGAAACGTGGCTGGGTTCTTTCAGCATAACAATGATCCCAAACACACCGCCCGGGCAACGAAGGAGTGGCTTCGTAAGAAGCATGTCAAGGTCCTGGAGTTGCCTAGCCAGTCTCCAGATCTCAACCCCATAAAAAATATTTGGAGGGAGTTGAAAGTCAGTGTTGCCCAGCAACAGCCCCAAAACATCACTGCTCTAGAGGAGATCTGCATGGAGGAATGGGCCAAAATACCAGCAACAGTGTGTGAAAACCTTGTGAAGACTTACAGAAAACATTTGACCTCTGTCATTGCCAACAAAGGGTATATAACAAAGTATTGAGAAACTTTTGTTATTGACCAAATACTTATTTTCCACCATAATTTGCAAATAAATTCATAAAAAAACCTACAATGTGATTTTCTGGATTTTTTTCCTCACTTTGTCTGTCATAGTTGAAGTGTACTTATGATGACAATTACAGGCCACTCTCATGTTTTTATGTGGGAGAACTTGCACAATTGGTGGCTGACTAAATACTTTTTTGCCCCACTGTATTTGGGGAGTTTCTCCCATTCTTCTCTCCAGATCCTCTCAAACTCTGTTCGGTTGGATGGGAAGCGTTGCTGCACAAATATTTTCAGGTCTCTCCAGATGTTATATCGGATTCAAGTCCGGGCTCTGGCTGGGCCACTCAAGGACATTCAGAGACTTGTCCCAAAGCCACTCCTACATCGTCTTGGCTGTGTGCTTAGGGTCATTGTCCTGTTGGAAGGTGAACCTTCACCCTAGTCTGAGATCCTGAGTGGTCTGGAGCAGGTTTTCATCAAGGATCTCTCTGTACTTTGCTCCGTTCATCTTTGCCTCGATCCGGACTAGTCTCCCAGTCCCTGCCACTGAAAAACATCCCCACAGCATGTTGCTGCCACCACCATGCTTCACCGTAGAGATTGTGCCAGGTTTCCTCCAGAAGTGACGCTTGGCATTCAGGTCAAAGTGTTCAATCTTGGTTTGAACAGACCAGAGAATGTAGATTCTCATGGTCTGAGTCTTTAGGTGCCTTTTGGTAAACTCCAAGCGGGCTGTCATGTGCCTTTTACTGAGGATTGGCTTCCATCTGGCCACTCTACCATAAAAGCCTGATTGGTGGAGTGCTGCAGAGATGGTTGTCCTTATGGAAGTTTCTCCCATCTCCACAGAGGAACTCTAGAGCTCTGTCAGAGTGACCATCAGGTTTTTGGTCACCTCCCTGACCAATGCCCTTCTCCCCCGATTGCTCAGTTTGACCGGGCGGCCAGCTCTAGGTGGTTGGTGGTTCAAAACTTCTTCCATTTAAGAATGATAGAGGCCACTGTGTTCTTGGGGACCTTCAATGCTGCAGAAATGTCTTGGTACCCTTCCCCAGATCTGTGCCTCGACACAATCCTGTCTTGGAGCTCTACGCACAATTCCTTCAACCTCATGGCTTGTTTTTTGCTCTGACACACACAGTAATTTGTGTGACCTTATATAGACAGGCGTGTGCCTTTCTAAATCATCTGCAATCAATTGAATTTACCACAGGGCAATCAAGTTGTAGAAACATCTCAAGGATGATCACTGGAAACAGGATGCACCTGAGCTCAATTTCGAGTCTCATAGCAAAGGATCTGAATACTCAAGTAAATAAGGTATTTCTGTTTTGTCATTATGGGGTATTGCGTGTAGATTGATGAAGGAAAAAAACAATTTCATTAAGTTGATTAAGGCTGTAACGTAACAAAATGTGGAAAAGTCCAGGGGTCTGAATACTTTCCGAATGCACTGTAATAAATAGAGATCAATCATAGGCTACAGAATACCGAGCACGTTGACAACACATGTTGTTTAGGCAGTCGGCTTGCTTTGCTTTGAACCAAAAAAATGAGGCTCTCCAAATACTTGCTCAGTATGGTCGACGGGTTCATCCAACACATGATCTGCAGATATCCTCATTACAATGTGTATTTTTGCTGACAAGGATCTATTGTGTATTTGCGCAGTTCTGGGGGGACATTTTTTAGGGTATGTACAGTAGTCCCTTTGACATGCTCATCAGGAACGGCAGAGTGACACCTCTGCCTTCAGTCACCACCCAGGGTGGTGGGAACATTTAGGGTAGACTGGGCTCTCAAATCCTGGTGTGCACCCAGTCTAGGAGATGAACAACTCCAATTACAAAGCCACAAGTCCTCAATGGCTGACCAGGTGAATACAGGAGTCCCATCTCCCAAACAGCTGGAAATGCAGATTAAGGCTGTAACTGATAACGAACTATATGCACTCACTAATGTAAGTCTCTAGATAAGAGCATCTACTAAATGACTAAAAGGTCAAATGTAACCCTGAGACTCTAAGGAAGACATTCTCACAAAACTGCATGTAACTATTTATCAACTGTACCCAATCTGCAATTCAAATCAGAGACCAAATAGCACTAAATAATTCATTAAAGATGCTAAGAGATGCCTAGTTTCAAGTAGCATGGCTCTTTGAAATTCCACCGCTTTCAAGAGGCAACAGAGGGAGAGAGACAGGGAGCATTTCAGAAGGTTTGCCAAGCCATGGTTTGGTCATTAGCATTTGATAATACATACAGATTGCAGGCACCCCATTATGTGAGCCTGGCGTAAAGCCTAAGAGAGAGACATTTCCTCTGAGGGCCTGTGGAAGAAACATCTGCTCTCCTCAGGGAAGTCCCCAGTAACTACTTCAGCAATCCAGAAAGACAGTAGCAACACTCCAAAAAGCTCCAATAGGGTTCTTCGGCTGTCCCCATAGGAGAACCCTTTTGTGTTTCACGTGGAACCCTAAGTGTAAAGGGTTTTACATGGAACCCAAAAGGGTTCTAACTGGATCCAAAAAGGGTTATTCTATGGGACAGCCAAAGAACCCTTTTAGGTTTTAGATACTGTTGCACCTTTTTTTCTAAGATTGTACTGTACTTTGTGTTGTTGTTTTCACTCAGTGGCACTTGCTTCAGGTTAGTATAATTTTAGAAGCCACATGAGTAATATTTAAAAATCATGACAGAAGGAAAGAAACTTGTTTGTTTTTTTGCTCCTTTGCACCCCAGTATTTCTACTTGCACATTCATCTTTTGCACATCTATCACTCGTGTTAAATTGCTAAATTGTAATTATTTTGCCACTATGGCCTATTTATTGCCTACCTCCCTTATCTTACCTCATTTGCACACACTGTATATAGACTTTTTATCTATTGTGTTATTGACTGTGTGTTTGTCTACTCCATGTGTAACTGTTGTTGTTTGTGTCACACTGCTTTGCTTTATCTTGGCCAGGTCGCTGTTGTAAATGAGAACTCGATCTCAACTAGCCTACCTGGTTAAATAAAGGTGAAATAAATCAAATAAAAAATGAGCCACCTTATAAAAATAGTTTCAATTTCTAATGACAATGTCAACTTCAAGTCATCATTTTGAGCAAAAAAGTTGTTTGTTTTCATGGTAGCATCAGTCATCATTCTATTTCAGTTATATCATGCTAAACCACAAAGTATTATAGTGAAAGACCAAATTGTGCCTCTAACCAGATGCCACCACAGCAATCACATGACATTTTCTCCATAATTCATACACAGTAATCCCTTGGAGTTACTGTCTAGTGCCGTCCCCTGAGATAATGTAACAGGGTGAAGATTGCCCTGTTACTATTGTCTTCCTACTTGCAGATTAATGAGGTGATTGAGCATACCTGTGCCCCTCCCTTTAATGGTGTGCTCTGGGTGCAGAAGCCAGGTCAGGGAGAGGTTGGCAGCGGTGGGTGGCGAAGCTGCCATGCCTCTCTCCCGCAAGGGTGATTGTTAGTATTGTTATCGATCTTAAGTGATATTAAGGTAAATGTGATTCTTTGTTGCTTGGTGTGGCAACTTGGAGAGCAACCAGGTACAACGCACTTTATGCTTGTATTGTATTTCATTCTGTGCTCTCTTAAAGCACAAGGCTATATTTTACATTTGCCTAACTATATAGTACTTGTACTTGTTATTAACTTTGCAACTTTTGTGTGTCTTCCTCATGTTCGCTGTGCTAGTTTGCTGTGTATTCACTAGAAATCTGCTGTGCTATACCCATTTCACTTTGGTGTGCATCTAACCTATGCAACATAAAGCTGAATTATGTAACGCTTTGGGTGACCCAACCAAATTCACATAGCTATAGATCTGCCATTCTCATTGAAAGCAAGTCTAAGAAGCGGTAGATCTCTTCTATTTTTGCGTCTTTAACTTTCGGTTTTGTACACCAGCTGAAAATACAATAGATGGTATACTTGCTTGTTTTGTCACATAACACTAAAATTAGGCAAACTATTTCAGCAACCAGAAAATGTCAGAGCGATTTCTGCATAATGCATCTTGAAATACAATAAGTCTACTTCTGCATAGTGTTTTTGGGCTCCTGCGTTAGGCAAGAAGATTGTTAACCACTTGAGCTTCATGCTTTCTTTTTATTGTAACTGTAATAACATTGTAATAAATATATATTTTGTAATTCTGTGGTTGTGTGATGTGTTTAAGGCCTTGTACCCAGTCAAAGGCCTTGTTGACTCTGCCCTATCCGCTAAGAATCTGTTTGTTACAAGATGACATGTGGTGAGGATTCCTTTGATTACAGAGCCTTGCTAGAGAGATTGAAGCCCTTGGGAGAAGGTAATGAATGGAGAGATGCAGGTAGTATTGGTAGCATTGTACCCCATCAACAGACAAGACTAATGAGGCTCTAAACTTCATGAAACTTCAGAAAGCACCGAAAATAAAGTAAGTATCAAGCTGTCCAATTAGTTTTTTTGGGGGGGTGAGTGCATGGTGAAGCTAAGCCATGTGGTGCAGATATCGATCAGCTAAAACAAGTTATTCTGAATGTTTTGGGTTGCGAAAGTAAGTTGTCCGCCGATTCGCTTTCTCTTCGTGTACGAATTGTCCATGTCGTCCCAACTTACAGTAGCAGGAAAAACGTGGATTGCTGCAGCATCCACCAATGCAGCTGCATAACAACATATTACATACACCGCAAGGATACTTCTAGAGAATTCTTGGGAAATGTTTGATGGCCATGAGAGAGACACACAATCATGTGATGTGCGGAATATTGCGATATAGTCAGATGAGTGCATGACCGGTGACATCACAGAGAGTCCATTTATATTTCCCGTAGCACCATTACATGCAGGTAAGCGGCTTTTGGAATGAAAAGATCAAAGATCAAAATAGAGAGAAGGTGAAACATGGCCATGACCCACTGCATCAGACTGCTGCCTCTCATTTACAGGTGTAATCAGCCTGTCTAGAAGGAACGGACATCCTAATGCCTCCATACATGGCTGGGTCCAAATCATCCTGAACAGCTTGAATGGGCAACGGGCTTCACCCAGGGAGTTGACACATCTCCATCATTTCAAGTCATCTGAAATGGGAATCTCAAATCCTCGCTGTGTATTCATCAACGGGCAGTCCTGAGCCTAATCAATCTGACACGCCATCTGCCTTCACTTCATAACCATCTGCACCGCAATTGGTCCGAGGCATTCTCTCTCTCTCCGTGGCCCCAATCTCCTAATATTGTGTTGGTAATATCAACTGTGCTACTAATTAATGGAATTGTATGGTAGAGAATGATAAACAGATGGCACCTTGGGGTAAACACAAATAAATACAATTATGTCAAAAACAGTCAGTGACAAATTCTATAACATCCTATGATTAGAGATGGGGCGGTTGTTGCAGGGTGATTCGCAATAATGCCTCTAGGAAAAAAATACAGGTACCAGCATAGGAAACCATTTGTGTATAAACAAATTACGGTGGATTGCTCTTTCTAGACAAATTATGTTAATCAGATGTGGCCAATATGAGTGAGAAACAATCATTTAGATCCGTGCTTAATTTGATATTTCACGATTCATATGTCCCATTCAGACGTCAGGTCAGTTGAGTAAACAGGCTTCGGTAGACTGTCTAATTTTGATATCCCCATTGGACATCATTATCACATACCAGCATGAATTTATGACCCACATTAAAGAGCTGGGAGCTTGTATGAGCTAATGCTTATTCTCCCATCATTGCATTCATTTGTCTAATGACCAATAGTTGGTTTTGAATTCAGGCCAGGCCACAAATAAAAGCAGGAAGAAACAATTTCAAAGGCATTGATGTGCACCATTAAGAGGGAACAAGGCGTTTCCGTGTCACCGGTGATTTACACATGCGTTATACATACCGTGCAGCCTTTGTCAGGAGATGTGTAAGCAGTGGAAGAATCCATTGAACAACGAGAAACTTTCTGGTTCCCCCCTGGGGGCCAGGCCTTTGGCGTAACCCGCCTTCTGACATTTGTGCCTCCTTTTCCACTGAATGCACAAAGACATGTTATGTCTCATTGGGCTGTAGCAATCAGCATCAGTAATGAGTTTTAACTTCTGACATAATGAATTTACAGATGGGGGTCACAGAGTCCTGTTGTAGCTGTCTGGATTTGCCTCCTCTGTGGCTAGACAAAAAGTTTAGGCAGTGCTGCTCTCTCAATGGTGGATTCAATGTTAAAGTAAAGTAGAATCGTCACAGCAAATAAAGGGCTATTATGTGGCAGAACAGCAAACCTCTCTAATACAAACTACACTTCTATCACATAGAACATTGTTTTATCTGTTCATGTTAAATGTAGTTTATTTTTATTAAGTTCTAGAAATGTGTGATGGAAGTTTCTCAGGGTTACAGGGAAAATAAGAAATAGATTTGGGAGTAGACTGATACAAAAGTTGGGAGTTATCCAGTCAGTAAGCAAGGAGGTTTTGTTTAACTTTTCTCAACAAAAAAAAGTACAGTGATCTGGCAGGGTAGCCTTAGTGGTTAGAGCATTGGACTAGTAAGGTACAAGGTACAAAATCTGTCGTTCTGCCCTTGAACAGGCAGTTAACCCACTGTTCCTAGGCCGTCATTGAAAATAAGAATTTCTTCTTAACTGACTTGCCTAGTAAAATAAAGGTAAAAAAATATATATATATTGCCCAAGGCATGGTTATGGAGCAGAACAGATAACAGTACAGCATAGAACAGAAAGGATTCCCTAGATCTTTACTCATAATTATGGATGCTGTCCAGACTGGGATTAATTTGATACCCAAGTAGAATGTATGGTGTCCATTTTAGGATATCCTCAGCCAATCTAAGGAAAATGAACCATAGCATCAATAGGAACAACCTATTACCTGAAAGAGTTGCAGACACAGGTCAACACGTTACAATTGGGATTGAGACATCTTGCTATCCGGCTTGAGGGATAGAGAGACTTATTCTGAATCAGGTTCCCCCTCTTCTCTTCATCATATACACTTATATATGATAACACTTACAACAATTGTTAAATTGCTGGATACTTGGGGGAAACACAAATAGGAAAAAAGGTAAGGAAGGTGTAGCGGCATTTAAAGTTCAATGTCCCTTTAGTTAAACATTACAAATGACATTTAAGAATGAATTGAGACAAGGGAAGTAATTTTGGCACTCTTCAAGCACATAATTACCTTATCCGTCGTAAATGCTCAATTCCAACTTTGTGTGTTCATGGTACTACGCATCTCAAAGGAAGAGCAACTTGAAATAAACTTGAGCAAATAATTGCTTAGAAAATAATTTAAAAAAATGGTCAACAATATAAATACTCTCAAATGTTTACTAATATCTGTGTTTATGCTTATCCAATCCATTATTTCCACTTCATCACTTCAGAATGAACTCAATGTGCCCCATTTGTAATATTCTCCCTCAGTCAGTCGATCTAACCAGTTGATTACCATCCTATTTATTCTTCATTGAAACACTACTGAATATTGAAACCTCGTCACCCCCCCCTGCTAAAAATATTTTCAGAATACTTTACAATCTCAGGACATAAAATTACATGGAAAATAAATAAATAATGGCATTAGGAAAAATCGAAAGAATAACTCGTGATCTACAGCAATCTTTTAAAAGCCTCTTAGACGTAAAGTCCCCTGTTTAGGGGACCTGTGTGCTTCTGACCTACATTTTTGCTTATAAATCAACCTGTGGACACCGTAGATCGTAATGGCTTGCATTGAGCTCTAGCCCTGGTTCCCACAGACACAGTAGCATATTTGCTGGGCCTCTGACATAGGATGTGAAATCTGAAACCACTTGAAGCTGGGATGTCCCTCCTACCATTTAAAATCGCTCTCCCGACTGTCCATGAACTTATGTCTGAACCCTACTTTACAAACATGCAGGAGAGAGTGGTTTCATCACTGTATCTCAGATATTGGTCTAAAATAATTCATAGATTAAAAAAATATTCATAGATAAAAATAAATAAAAAACTCTGTTTGTCATAGCTAGAGATGACAGACCAGCTCCTAATGAGTTCAGGAAGCCAAGCTGGAGTTGTCAGACATTCACAGCGATGGGGGCCGAGGTTGATCAAGAGAGACTTTAAGAAAATGCATATTTTCTCTAACAGTAAACATACAAATATGTATTTTACAGTTATAAGGATGGTGAAATCTTAGTCATTTTATAGTTTGAGTGTACTATATTTAAAAAAGCATAAGTAATTTCAAACCTTATTAATACAGTTTTGTTGAATAGGAAATACATCATATAAAATGTCATTTTCTCATATTTGCGCTATGTACTTGAGCTTGTGTCCTCAAAAGGGACTACACATCAGCAATTAAACGGTTTTTTTTACCAGAAAGGTGAGATTTTGCAGCATTACTAGTTGTTGTTTATGGCCCTCATGATGAATAATTACTTTTGTGGATTACGTAGATTCCATTTAGTTTCATTTGTAAGAATATTCTGAAGGTAAATACACAACGCAGAGGTCAATTGTTGCAACTTTGTACTTGAGGTGGTTACGGTAGTCAAGCTCAGAAGAGCAGAGATGTCAATTTAGCGTCTTTAATAGGCAAGTCAAAAAATGTGTCAGGTACAATACCAATAAACGCCCAAGACATAGGAACACAGTCACTAACGGAAGGAGAAAAACGCTCCTTACTTATCCTACAACACAGTACACAAGTGAATAAACTGAGAAAAACCTCAATGAGCAACATGAAAAATAGTCCCGCACAAACCTAAGCGGGAAACAGGGGTAAATATACACACAGAAATGAAAGCAAATGAAAACCAGGTGTGTCTGAACCAAAGACAACAAACGTAAAAATAAAAATGGATCGGTGATGGCTAGTAGGCCGGCGGCGCCGACCGCCGAGTACCGCCTGAACAAGGAGAGGAATCACCTTTGGTGGAAGTCGTGACATCAATAGAGTACTAAAGGTCAAGAAGACTAAAAGTCAATAGAGTAATAACGATCAAGAGGACTAAAAGTCAATAGAGTACTATCGATCAATGGAAATAGGGGTTTTCCTTGGAGGAATTTCAGCCCGGGACTCATAGCTACATGATAAGTTCTCATTGGTCCAAATTGTTTACACATTGAGCCTGAAATAGGATACTTGTTATTTGACCATTGGCCCAGTTTTATTGCAAGGAATTCTAATTGGTCAACCACAGGCTAGGGCTGGGTTATAAAACTACATCCTGTCCCTTTGTTCTGTGGAGAGAATCACTGAGGACAGGGGAGAATGAACATCTACCTCTCAGCATAACATCTATGATTTGTCCTCTTTGAATAAACCTATTTTTCTCCTCCTGATTTGCTTTGGGGTCTGTGTTATTGAAGAGGATCATCAACTGCTAACACTTGGTGCCATGACCCAGATGAATTGGTCTTGAAAAACTCAACTGTGTGTTGATCCAAAAGAAAGAGAGAAGGCTGAGCGCAACCCACAATGGGAGTCAACTCTTAATCTCCTGATTGACTACTAACATATGGCTGGGTGAGTCTAGACCAATGTCATTTAAAGGAACCAAATCAGGTTCAAATATGGGCATGCAATGAGTGATACATATCTGTGATGTAAAACTTGCAAGACTTTTGTTCTGTTACAGGGTTCAGAAATTGGGAGTCAGTCTCGGGTGAAGAAGCATAGTAAGATGATCAGAATCTGATAAGCTTCTATGTTGTACACCGCAGTCATCATGTTAGGGATATCTAGGTGAAATGTCCAACTTTTTGTGTCTGAATGTGGTAATTGCACTGTTTTTGCACACTAGATATGCTTAAGTTATTATGCACTATAAAAATTACATTTCTACAACACCAACCACTCTCAAACATTGTGGAGGTGTCGGGGGAGATACAGGGGAAATCCAGGTGTTTTTCCAACCTCTCCAAAGTGCCTGAACATTTGGCCTAGGCATGTCCAATGTATTGGTCCCACATACAAATGAACTGTTCACAAAAACAATATAAAAGCAACAGATACACATAAAAAAAATATATTAAAAAAAATATATATAAAATATCTTATCAAACACAAACTTGGTTATACACGTGTCCTTCACTAAAAGTGTAAATGTCCTTCACTAAAAGAAAGGTGCAAAGACAGAAATAAGCTGAACTATTTACAAATAATGTTCGTTTCACCTGGGATGTAAAACGTGTTCGTTTTACATCCCAGGTGTAGATGATTAGATTTCACTTACACCGTAGCTTGTGCATGTCGTGATAGGGAACGCTTCAAAGACTCTCTGCCAGGAAACAAGAAGCAAACTGGCATTACGAAAGCACAAAAAAAACAGACAACTTATAAAAAACGAAATACATATAGTAAATTGGCTATATGAAGTAATGAAAATAATTTACTTGATCTAAAAGCGGATCCAATCCTTCTAGAAAGCAATGTTCGTCGGCCTAGTCGAAAATCTTGTTGTCCAAATCGCTCCCCTGATCCGAGTCAGATCAGTATTTTATTCAAAGCTTCTATGTAGATATACTTATTCATATCAGGCCTTATTTTTAGCTTCCTGTACGATATTTTTTTATCCCCTTGAGAAGCCATCTTTCATGCTAACTCGATGAAATCTGTTTACAATGTAGTTTGCTCAGTGCGTCTCGTCTCTGAGCCAGGTAGCAATAGTTTGCATTACGCATAAAATATTCTAGGCCTTGTTTTGTCCCACCCAGGTAAACAGCATATTCCTGAAAAGTGTATCTCATTGGCTACAAGACTGTCAAGGTAGCATAGTAGCCAATCCCCGTAATGGATGCCTACAGCACATAACCATTCAATGTCATTTTTTTGATGCACAAAGATAGTCACTCGATGTTGGACATTCGATGTTGCCATTAAGCCATACATCATTAGATAACATTGGCAATAGGCTAGATTTGTTCCTACCAACCTAAGGCTCAATTTCCTACCCGTCATGTAGCTATAGCTCAAACACAGACCAAATCGAACCTTAACTTATAAGATGTTGTTTGGTGAAAACATTGTGTAAAATAAACTTTTTGACTCTTTGGGCTGGTGATCAATAACGGTTGGTCACAGGCAGACAAATAAGACACCCTCATGATCTGTGGAGTCCTGGCTTTCGGTGTGTATCAACGTATTCAGTGTTTATTTCATTTATGCTTCACAACGCTAACCAGAATGTAGGTAGCAGCCATCTTGAAATTAGGTCATCAGCTCAGCCTGCCCTAAAACATTCGTATGCCCATATGTGGTAGTAAGTCACACCAAAGATTTTAATGCACAGATCAATAGCTAACATACTCAACTTTCCACAGACACCCTGCATTTGCAGATAGGGGCTACCGTTCTCATACCAAATTGAATGGAATAAAACAAATCTACTCCCCAAATACGGGGAGTTTACGTTTAAGACATCAGAGCACTCTTGAAGTGAATCCTATTTGAGTCAGTAAAGGATATTCATATGATCGGTAAGCTATACAAAACCTTGCAGAGAGCCTATCCAACTGACAATCTCTTGGAAAAATATAAACTATTGGAACCAAGACTTAAAAATAACTGATATTGGTACAAGATGGAGGGAATGTTGGAACATAACTAAAGAAATTACAGCTAATGAAAATGTACGCTTGATGCAGTATAAACTAACATATAGAATTTATTATACAAGAGACAAACTTCAGAAATTCTAGAGCACAACGGCAGAGTAATTTTTTAAGTGTAAAACTAACAGTGACTCAATATCAATGCCTTCTGGGAATGTTATGAAGCCCAAAAGTTAGGGGCGAAGTATCACAATGTATATGTACTTTTAAGTCATCTGCATATTCCAAGACATGGCATATGATGGTGCAGTGAGATACCCAAAAGATTGGACGATACTTTGTATTATTGACTATATGTTTGTTTATTCCATGTGTAACTCTGTGTTGTTGTATGTGTCGAACTGCTTAAATGAAATTAATAAATAAAAGAACAAATCTAACGTTGAAAGTGCGTGGGCGACGAAGGGAAACAAAATGGTGCAGATTGAGGCCACGTGGCGGACAGTGATGTGGGCGATGGAGATGGGGTGTGATGTTGTGGGTCTGGGCAGGCGTGATGTAGATGATGTTTGTGTGATGTTGTTTGTATGTGTATGTTTTGTTTTGTTAGATTTTGTTGATATCTTACAAAACAATTCCATAAAAAGGAAGCACAAAGGTGATGTACTTAATACAAACTCTTTGTGGTTTACCTTTTTAAATCTAACCCTTAATCGATTCAGAGGGGGTGCTGAAGCCTTGTGAAGTCTAATGTTTGATTCATGACTGGCTATGACCCCTCATGCCTGCCCTGATTATATCTCTAATTATGGGGAAGCCAATCTCAGACACTGGCTTACATCAGTGGATTACACTCTGCTAGACTCCTTGGGCCTAATTGAATCTGTGGACTCAATCATTCCTGTTTTTATTCAATTAAAGCAAATCTGGGATGGTGGGCTTAATATCTGTCCTGGTAGTGCCTGGTGGTCTCATGACAAATTACTAAAGCGAGTGTATAGAATACAAATAATGTTCCCATACCCCTTACCAATGGTTTTCAGTTCAGATTCTATGAAGCTAAAGACCTACACAATATGACCAAAAGTATGTGGACACCTGCTCATCGAACAGCTCATTCTAAAATCATGGGCATTAATATGGAGTTGGTTGCCCTTTGCTGCTACAGTATAACAGTCTCCACTCTTCTGGGAAGGCTTTCCACTAGATGTTGGAATATTGCTGTGGGGACTTGCTTACGTTCAGCCTCAAGAGCATTAGTGAGGTCGGGTGTTGGGCGATTGATGTTGGGCGATTAGGCCTGACTCGCAGTCGTCGTTCCAATTAATGCCAAAGATGTTCCATGGGGTTGAGGTCATTTAATTAAGCTCCCGACGACCAGTTCTTGGGCTGACGTTGCTTCCAGAAGCAGTTTGGAAATCGGTAGTGAGTGTTGCAACAAAGTACAATTTTTTCGCGCTACACACTTCAGCACATTCTGTTTCCTACCACTTTGCGGCTGTGCTGTTGTTGCTCCTAGACGTTTCAAGTCATTGAGCTCTTCAGTAAGGCCATTCTATCGCCAATGTTTGTCTATGGAGATTGCATGGCGGTGTGCTAAATTTTATACACCTGTCAGCAATGGGTGTGGCTGAAATAGCCGAATCCACTAATGTGAATGGGTTTCCACATATTTTTGTATATATGGTGTAAATAACACTAGATGCCATAAAATACAAAACACAGTGCAAGGTGGTGTGATGTTCTACTTCTGAATAGTTTTATCAGGCTACAATGAGAAGCCTATTAGAGGAGATGTCTTTGTTGTGGCAGTTTCCGCACTGATATCAGAGCTTGCTTTCAAAACAATCACAGCGGGGAAGCAAGCACACACAACCCCATTTACATTTAAGAAAAATCTTCTTGCTGGCCCCCTGAATTGGGCTTTGTTACACTGCGAGCAGATGTGTCAACAGATGTTGACAATATTCGAGCTAAGACTGGTTGACGCAGTGGCTGAATTATTCCACTTTACAAGACACTGATGCAGACGGAAGACATCGGTACGAAAGCAATTAGGTACGAGAGAAATTAGATCAGACTATAAATAGGTTTGTCACCAATCCAATTCTACAAAATAACAGAAGATAGAAACAGACAGACAATAATGTAATTGACAATCAACAGTGGTTGACAATAACTGGTTTTGGTGCCGGCGATGATGCGGGATCGGTGCAAGACAGTACAGATACAGACATTATACAGCACAGTATAATATAACAAAGTACAGCAGGTCTCTCCAACCTCGTTCCTGGAGAGCTAGCATCCTGTAGGTTTTCACTCTCACGCCAATCTGATTCTAAAAATTAGCTGGTTGATAAAATTAATAGTTACAACTGGAGTTTGGAGCAACAACCTACAGGAAGATAGCTCTCCAGGAACAGGGTTGGAGAGCCCTGTAGTACAGCAAACGCCTTCCAGGTGTTGATGCTAAAGTTTTGGCAGAGAGTCTTGTGACATTGTCACCTTGCCATCTGGGGCAGGTGATACAGGATCCTTCTCACCTGTCAGTTCCTCAACCACAATGTGTCCCTCACCTCCGCTCTGTCCCCCTAAGGTTCACCACTCGTTGTCGATCTGCTTTTCCACAGTTGGAGGTGATTCCCAGTCTGGCCATCTATTTTTTCTTACTTTGCTATGGACAATGTTGCCGTCCTTACCTTGTATTATCACACACTCTGTTTGTTGTCATCGATTTGGCGAGTTTGGAATCATTTAGCATTTAGTCACACAGAAAAAAGTTAAATAATGTTATATTTGATGCTTTTCCAGAGCTATAGTGTTTTGAATCTTTGTTGCAAGGCCACGCCTTACCTGAATCTCAGATAAGAAAGTCAATAGTTTTCAGGCAGAACCCACACTCTTTTTCTAATCAAGGGCTTTGATTATTTGCACTATATGGACTGATGCATGTGCCCTCAGTACCACTCAAACGTGCAACCTGCTTTCTAGAAGGTACTGGGTCAGCCTAGGCTACATCTGATTTCTCGACGGTAACTGGCAAGGCTACTGATGTCAGTTCCCATCGCCTGGAGTGATTATGTAGCCCCTGTTGTCTTCCAAGACTCTGGCTAAATTGGATGTGGCAACAGAGAATCAATGAGAGCTGGGGAGTCCTGAAATAAATTGTCTTGGGAGAAACACTGGCATGCAGATTGAGCTGCTGTGGGGCGCTCTGGGACATTGTGCACCACTGCTGCTGCCTGTATTAAGACATCCTCCACTGACACCTTGGAAAGAAGGGGAAAAGACAAGGCTTTGGTTTTTTATCAGATTGGCATTCATCCCTCTCTCCCTCCCTCCATCCCATGCCCCACGTTGCATACAGGCTATGCCAAGCTCATTGGTACAAAACACAATATAGAACAGAAAGTGCTTTGTGGATGTCTATGAAAACAAAGGAAAACTAATTTAGATGGAGGGAGTACACAGTCTTTGCCTGCAGAAGATGAATATGTCATTAGCCTGGTTAACCCTGGCAGTAAATTGTTTTAAATCCAGAGAGCGCGAAATGCATTATATAAAACTGCTCGGATCAGATCTGGACCATTGCTTTAAAGCAGACATTCTGCAACCCAATTAATTTGAAATGATTGTTCATAGAGAACAAAAGAAAAACTCATTTATTTTTGTTTTACACGTCATATTGATTTCATGCTCGCACGACTAACCTGGCTCGATAAAACTGAGTTCTTCAAAATTAATTATCCTCTCTGGGATTTGATACATGCTCATTGTTCTTTTCATGTCGACAGCAGCTCCAAATACGCTCAAAAGCGCTTGCAAGCGAGTCAAATAGAAAATGTATCTCAGAACCATTTGCAGTTTGTGTTAATACGCGTTGACCTTTCAGGTTTAGCAATTGTATGTACTATGTAACAATGTGTACCTACTGAACCTATGGAACTACCATTAGGGATATGTACTGTTAAGTGGGACCAATCTTCCTGAAAGAACACAGAGAATGCAGAGAATCTGATTGGACAAAGGGATAGGCCAATGAGAATAGAGCTGCCATATCACTTTGATTATAAAGACAAGTCTTTCATTCATTGTAACACCAATGCCTCCATTGATTTTCTCCATCAAACATCCAGACCTTCTATGTACCTTTTGCCATCTGTCCAAAAGAAGCTCCCCAAACCCATATCTCAACACTCAGCTATGCAGCGGTGGGTCAAGTATTCATTTCTCTGAAGTGGAGAGGCCTCCCTGCTGATCGTTCAGTAACGGCAAGCATGTTTCCTGTAACTTTTTCACCTGCATGACAACCGTCTGGGTCTTCTCGAGGTACACTTGTGTTCCTTAAGTGCCCGTGAGACAAGTTATGATTTTACAACCAAAGCGCCGCAAGCCGTTTATCGTGCCCGGGAGTCAAGTCAAGTCATAAGTCGCTCCTAACGGACAGACGGTTCGTAACCAGGTAGCGGGCGGCTCTTGACAGCTGCTCCCCAGTTGGAACATCAATTTAATTTGTGCCGTACCTGCCTGCCTCTTAGAATCTCCTAGCAGTTTTGACGTCTGTAAAGCATTCACAGTGGGATGTTGGTATTAATGAAATGTGGCTTTGAGTTCAACCCATGTAGTGATGTGTCAGTGTTTTCCTTCCGGCTAATAATGTGTGTTATGCCTGTAAGTGACTACGTAATCACCGCTGAGATTTTACATAACTTATTTGAATAACGATTGTGCATGATGTGACAGTCACAACAAAACAACAACCACTGGTCGACAACAAATACGATGACTCCTATAACAGTCATACATGCCATTGTAAAAAACAAAACTCCACCAACGATCCAGTTGTTATCCATACACAGGTGCTATCTAGAACCTAAAATAGTCTTTCGGCTAACCACATAGGACAACCCTTTTTTGATACAGGTTAAACCCCCTTTTGGTTCCAGGCAGAACACTTTTGGGTTCCGTGTAGAACAGAGGGTTCTACATGGAACCGAAAAGGGTTCTACTTGGAACCCAAAAGGGTTCTACTTGGAACAAAAAAGGTTTATCCTATGGGGACAGCCGAAGGACCCTTTTGGAAGCCTTTTTTGTATCATACTGTAATGCAAGCACAGCGGATTGTTATTGTTCCTATGACTCCTCGCTCTTATGAAACCAAAATATATCAGCCTTTACTGTTAGGAGAGCTGACATTGGATGAAACAAAAGTTAGAAATGTGTCATGCTTTACATAAGATGCGAGGACGAAGTCATTTCCCCCTATCTGTAGCAACAGGCCCAAAATAATCAGATGAAAGTGAATAAAAAGTTCAGAAAATATCCCAACTTGCTGTATAGTTCAACCTCATGTTACATAAGTTGTAAAAGGAGATATTGAAGCTGAAATATAAAAGATGAATCCCCTGTCAAGAGATTCAGATATCTAACTTCATAGAGGAGACAATCAGACGTGATCATTTCCATATAGACAGTTCTGACGGCATCCATAATACACACTGCTAAGGAGCTCCTCTCACACTGACATCGCCCATGAAAAATTCAAATCGAGGAAGAACATTTTCAAATATATTTTACATCTGCTTTACTTGAACAACATTTAACAAGTGAAAAACAGCTACTGCTGAACCTAATTTGTAAACAGCCATGTTTTTGACCTGCGATTGATTGATATTAGCCAGGTACTGTAGAAGCCGTTGTGGTTGAAATGCTAAGCTCAAGACTCCAGGGAAATCCTTCAAACGATCATTAAATCAACTGGCTTACAGAAAATTCAATAGAATGGATGGGGGAGGGTGGAATTAGCCCGTGAGAGTATGGGAAATAAGGTATGATGTGCTCAGCTTTGCATTTTCTCATGAAAATATGTCTGTTTTGTGAAAATACTGTTGAGTTAAGAAACTTTTTCAGTTGGAATATTTTTGAATCTAGATACACTCTTTCCTTTGATAAAAAATATAAAATGCATGCACAGCATGGCGTAATTTTGTCTTCACAAACCCACGGAGAGAACTGTGATTAGAAATTTGGTAACACAAAATAACCAAAAACGTCAATTAATCTCTTTGAGAATGCTAAACTTTGATGGTTAATGCAATTCAATGAATTGACTAAAGCTTTGAAAGGCGTTAAACTGACATGATTGATTTAAAGATAGCCAGACTCTCCACGCCTTTGAATATCGGCCCATTCATGAATAAAAACATTTCCCTCACAGAAGTGGATAAAACGTTGTTTATACGTATTGCAATTAAGTCCACCTCCGAGATGATTAATTTCATTTGAACTCATGTATAATTCTCTTTGACCTCGGTGTTACTGAAGGCCCGCACAGATACAGTGTTTCATCAGGCTTAGCGAACAGATATCGTGTTAATGTGTTGACAATAACTACGTGACACGTTTTTTTCCTCAATCATCTCTTTTAGTTGCTCCATCCCTCTAAAAATGTTTTTTTGTCAGAATACTTTGTGCAGCATTCAATGAAAGCATCTTGATCCTGTGAATGTCTTCCATTTACGTGTGAGCGTTTATGGGCACGCCATATGTCACGTCCCATTCAAGGAATTTGAGCCTTACGACAGTTTTATGAAGAATGATAAAAAGCCCACTTCACTGCTTATCCCGCATACAAAAAAAAGAGAGACTTATCTTCTCAGTTAAATTTCAATTCATGAAAAGGCTTAACCTCCCTGGCAGATATGCCTCGCTTTCATCACAGCCAACTTCTATTTGCTTGGGTTTATCTGTCACCAGACATCTGCAATGTGACAGAAATACATTACACAACTGTAACGATGGCAGGAACAAATCTAGCGGAATAACGTACAGTAGCGGATGCTGTGCAAACTACAAAGTTGTGCATTAGTCCACATGTGTGACGATGTGTCCCCGATGGTGCATTACGAACCCAAACAAACACTAGGTCTTATATCACCGCTTACCCAAACCTTTGCACCTTCCAGTCCCCTTTGGACATGTGGGACACATTATTACCAGGAAGCTGATACAGCAATTAAAACCTGGGAAATACTTTTCGAATGTTAAACATTGTGTCAAAAGGTGACGTACTGTGTAGGCTGCTGTACTGGCTTTATAGGCTGTTTCTGTGATACATCTGGTAATAGGACGGGTGACACTCATGTCATTCATTCAAATCTAATTGTATTTGTCACGTGCTTCGTAGACAACAGGTCTAGACAGTGAAATGCTTACTTATGGGTCCTTTTCCAACAATGCCGAGTTAAAGATGAGATTACAAATGTGCATAGAAAAGGTGACATGAGGAATAAATACTAATACCAAGCGAAAGAGCAGTAACTGCGCCTTTGGTAAAACATTTGTTCATGCCATTCTTGATACATTAGATACGTGCTTTATCATGTGCACAAAATATCCTGCCTCCATTGTGTTGTGTCGTGGAGAAAATGGGAGGTCATGTTTGCAGTCACTGCAAAAAGTTACAGTAAAACCAAGGAAAAAAGCAATAAGTACCATCACCCACGTCAGGTACTGCCTTTTACCTTGGTTTGACCAAGCTTTGGGATTCAGCGTCTATGGTTTACCTTAGTATTATTGATTGTTATTTGCTGATACAAGTATAAAGCTATATGAAACTGACAGCCATGTAAAAATACATTTATGAAAAAAAACTGTAGGTGCACCAAGCAAAAGGATATCAGGGTCAATATGAATAAAACATTACCTCATCGTAAGACAACAGATAATCACATTTCCAGTGATCTGCCTGCAACTCATTTGGCTGAACAATGAAAAAACTTTAAATCCATTTTTCTCAGTTACACTCAACGAGCAGTTACTGCCCTTTTGCTTGGTAGGGCAGAATACACAGTGAATAATGGATCAAAAATAATGGCTATATAGAGGGAGTAGAAAATAACATGGCTCTATATATAGGAAGTAGAAAACAACATGGCTATATATAGGAAGTAGAAAACAACATGGCTCTAAAATATAAGAAGTAGAAAACAACATGGCTATATATAGGAAGTAGAAAACAACATGGCTATATATAGGAAGTAGAAAACAACATGGCTATATATAGGAAGTAGAAAACAACATGGCTATATATAGGAAGTAGAAAACAACATGGCTATATATAGGAAGTAGAAAACAACATGGCTCTAAAATATAAGAAGTAGAAAATAACATGGCTCTTGTTAGGGAGTAGAAAATAACAGGCTATACAGTGCCTTTGAAAAGTATTCAGACCCATTGACTTTTTACACATTTTCCACATTTTGTTATGCTAAAATGGATTACATTTTTAAAAATCCTCAGCAATCTACACACAATACCACATAATAACCAAGCAAAAACAGGTTTTAAGACTTAAAAACAGAAATACCTTGCTTCAACAAAGCACCTTCCACTTATGTAAATGTGATATTTCAGTTTATTTTTAATTTTGTATAAATTAGCAAAAATGTCTACACCTGTTTTTGCTTCGTCATTATGGAGTATTGTGTGTAGGTTGATGAGGGAAAAAAAACTATTGAATACATTTTAGAATAAGGCTGTAACCTAACAGAATGTGGATGAAGTGAAGGGATCTGAATACTTTCCCGAAGGCACTTGATGTATATAGGTCATAGAAAATAGGAGGGAGTGGAAAAAATATAAAATATAAAATATATTTATAGGGAGTGGAAAATAACATGCCTACTGTATATTCAGGGAGTACCAGTACCGAGTCGATGTGCAGGGGTACGAGGTGATTGTTGTAGTGGTTTACTGTACATATACATAGGGGTAAAGTGACTAGGCAACAGGATAGATAATAGACAGTAGCAGTAGCGTATGTGGTGATCGCGTCAGTATGCATGTGTGTGCATGTTATGTGTGTGTGGGCGTGGGTGTGTGTGTGTGTGTGTGTGTGTGTGTGTGTGTGTGTGTGTGTGTGTGTGTGTGTGTGTGTGTGTGTTGGGTGTCAGTGTAAGTATGTGTGAGTGTGGGGTTAGAGTCCAGTGTGTGTGCATAAAGTCAGTGCAAGAGAGTTAGTGCAAAAAGGGTAAATGCAGGTAGTCTGGGGAGCCATTTGATTAGCTATCTAGCAGTCTTGTTTAGATGTCTTATGGCTTGGGGCAAGAAGCTTTTCAGGTCCCAGGTTGTTCCAGACTTGGTGCATTGGTATAGCTTGCCGTGCGATTGCAGAGAGAACAGTCTATGGCTTGGGTGGCTCGAGACTTTGACAATTTTTGGGGCCTTCCAGTTGGATGGGTGTAATTTTTTGGGCCAATGAGAATACAGCATGGAGAATGTCTACATAGCTTTCTGAGTCAGATGGATCACACACACACAAATACACACACACTTAATTGTTCATTGAATTGTGTCCCAGGGCCATGTAAGAATGACAGGGTAGCACTCCCCTCTTTCTCAGCGCAGTCCAACCGTCTCCTGGCTGACGGTTCAGAAGAGTTTGCAGTGCCACTTCTGGTCTGTGCCTGACCTTTTCAAAGTTATACATACAAAATGAGATTCTGCTCCTGCAGGACTATACCATTTGGGACTGATTCCATAACTTAGTAGACACTTTCGGCGGTGTGAAGAATTCCAAATACCCATAGAGACGCATTGTATAGTTTTTTCCTGCTACAGTCATTTTGCGCCTCAGATCTCACACATCCAATATTAGGGGTAATATTCCAATGACCTTTTCTCTGCTATATTTGGGGAAAAGTGAAAATATTGTTCCATCATGCTTCTCCAACTGCAATTTCAAGAGCTGTGCCTGGTTTGAAAACTCATTAATAAACCAGTTCTCTAAATAAATAAATAATTTACCTCCTAATCTAAATAGCTACATTACATTTTTCACAGTTTAGAATAGTGTTGTCAATACTGTTGGAAAGATAGCTGAAGAAATATCATTTTAACTCACTTTCCACAAGTCTTGCTACTCAGCCTAGTCTGATATGACCAATGATATTTACATTGCGTGAACGCACTCAGGATCATAAATAAACGTGTTAATTTTAGTCCTGCTGTTTCGAATGACAAATTACCCACCTTGTAAATGTTGTCAACAGATGGCAAAATTACTGAACCACAGTACATGGCACTTCAGGGATATGTAATGTGGAGTTTGCCTCTCATTAGGGTGCTAAGTGATGCGCGATCTCCATTCTTCTCACTCAGGTCTATTTTCCAACACATCAATATATCATATTAGTATTATGAGCTTCCCAGACAGAGAAATGTGAACAGAACAAGATTCACGTGGCAGTATTTTAACCCTCAGATATCCTGCCAATGCAAACCCACCCTACATATATTACAAGACGTGTTGTCCCCAGACTACGCTACACAGCGTGATCAAAAGTGGCTACAGCAGTTACACCGTCGACTGTCTGCACCGAAATGTAGCTAGAATTATTCACTTTTCACAGGTTACACAACGGTGTTGTTAGGCAACGGGGTCTGGAGGAGGTGTGGATGAGGTCAGGGTAGCGTTATATAACCCCCCATCAGCTGCTTGAAGGAAATTATCTGGACTGATATGCTGAGAAGCATCTGAATATGTCTCTCGACACACAAGTGCCCTCATTGTGTCCCTCTGAGCAGCAATTACCTGACTCCCTCTGTCACTCTCGTTTCTCTTCTTTCGCTTCTTGCCGCAATTGATGGCGGGGACAGACTTGGATGATGGTCACAGATTTTCAATAGCATCCATCTGCAATAGCCTGGTCATCTCAGCTAGCAGCTCTGTGATGTGTTTTTTTCTCTCCCATCATTCAAAAGTGATTGTCCCAAAATATTGTGTTTCTGCTTGGTGAGGCCTGCAGTCTGTTTTGGTTTAATATGGCCTTTTGTTTTTTTATAATCTATTTTAAAACTATCAATGTAAAAAATGATCCAAATGTTTCTCAACAACAATGTTCAAAGGTGGCCCTTTGGCCCCATTAATCTCTCGAAGGGACTAAAATAATATGAACTGATAAACTGTTCTAATAACTCGTAATAGATGTTTATCAATTAATTGGCCACCATTATGAAGTTAACTTTGCTCAAACATTTTGATAGACCATGTTCCCTATTGTTCTAGCTATTGTGGTCAGTTAAGTTCCCTTCTGCAGAGTCTGCAAGCAGGTTCTAACACCGTTGCAAAGGAAAATGTCTTTATTGTTCTCTATGGGTTGTTCCACCTCAAAGAGCACAATTAAGAGGATTTTGACACCCACCGTCTCAGATTGTGCTAAGATCATTCTTGTGGTTAGAAAGAGATAAGATTCAGATTTCTGAAACATTATTTTGTTTAAATATAATTGGATCTCTAAGAAATGAAGCTAATTGGTATTTGGTTTTTTATAAGGATCCCTATTAGCTGTTGCGAAAGCTACTCTTCCTGGGGTCCCCACAAAACATGAAACATGACATAATACAGAACATTAATAGACAAGAACAGCTCAAGGACAGAACTACATACATTTAAAATGACACACGTAGCCGACATATCAATACATACTGTACACACAAACTATCTAGGTCAAATAGGGGAGAGGCGTTGTGCTGTGAGGTGTTGCTTTATCTGTTTTTAGAAACCAGGTTTGATAGCACCCATTTATAGGATTCATAAAATCTTCAATAAGATTAGTACCGAATACAGTATAGTACCGAACATTCGATTTCAAAATCAAATCAAATCAAAGTTTATTGGTTGCATACACATATTTGAAGAAGTGAAATACTTGTGTTTCTAGCTCCAACAGGGCAGTAACAGCTAGCAATGCAAAACAATTCACACATTATCCAAAAAGTAAAAAGAATGTTATTAAGAAATATCAGAACGAGTAATGTGTGTATAGACAGAAAATCAAATCAAAATCAAATTTATTTATATAGCCCTTCGTACATCAGCTGATATCTCAAAGTGCTGTACAGAAACCCAGCCTAAAACCCCAAACATCAAGCAATGCAGGTGTAGAAGCACAGTGGCTAGGAAAAACTCCCTAGAAAGGCAAAACCTAGGAAGAAACCTAGAGAGGAACCAGGCTATGTGGGGTGACCAGTCCTCTTCTGGCTGTGCCGGGTGGAGATTATAACAGAACATGGCCAAGATGTTCAAATGTTCATAAATGACCATCATGGTTAAATAATAATAATAATCACAGGCAGAACAGTTGAAACTGGAGCAGCAGCACGGCCAGGTAGACTGGGGACAGCAAGGAGTCATCATGTCAGGTAGTCCTGAGGCATGGTCCTAGGGCTCAGGTCCTCCGAGAGAGAGAAAGAAAGCGAGAAAGAGAGAATTAGAGAGAGCATACTTAAATTCACACAGGACACCGGATAGGACAGGAGAAGTACTCAAGATATAACAAACTGACCCTAGCCCTCCGACACATAAACTACTGCAGCATAAATACTGGAGGCTGAGACAGGAGGGGTCAGGAGACACTGTGGCCCCATCCGAGGACACCCCCGGACAGGGCCAAACAGGAAGGATATAACCCCGCCCACTTTGCCAAAGCACAGCCCCCACACCACTAGAGGGATATCTTCAACCACCAACTTACCATCCTGAGACAAGGCCGAGTATAGCCCACAAAGATCTCCGCCACGGCACAACCCAAGGGGGGCGCCAACCCAGACAGGAAGATCACATCAGTGACTCAACACACTCAAGTGACGCACCCCTCCTAGGGATGGTATGAAAGAGCCCTAGTAAGCCAGTGACTCAGCCCCTGTAATAGGGTTAGAGGCAGAGAATCCCAGTGGAAAGAGGGGAACCGGCCAGGCAGAGACAGCAAGGGCGGTTCGTTGCTCCAGAGCCTATGCTGCTCTGTACCATCACTCATTCATATATCCTTATGTACATATTCTTTATCCCCTTACACTGTGTATAAGACAGTAGTTTTGGAATTGTTAGTTAGATTACTTGTTGGTTATTACTGCATTGTCGGAACTAGAAGCACAAGCATTTCGCTACACTCGCATTAACATCTGCTAACCATGTGTATGTGACAAATAACATTTGATTTGATTTGATTTTTCGTTCACCTTCACACTCCCGGGCCAGACTACACTCAATCATATGACCCACTGAAGAGATTAGTCTTCAGTAAAGACTTAAAGGTTGAGACCGACAGTATGGTGTGTCTCAACTGTATGGACAGTATATGAATAGAAAAGGTGTGTACAGCAGTAGTTATGTAGGATGAGTCATGACTAGTACACAGTATATACACATGAAGGGGGTAAAACAGTATGTAAACATCACTAAAGTGACCTGACCAGTGTTCAATGACTATGTACATAGGGCAGCAGTCTCTAAGATGCAGGGTAGAGCACTAGGTGGTTGCCGGCTAGTAACAGTGACTAAGGTTCAGGGCAGGGTACTGGGCGGAGTCCAGTTTAATAACAGTCTGATGGCCTGGAGATGGAAGCTGTTTTTCAGTCTATCAGTCCCAGCTTTGATGCACCTGTCTCCGCCATCTAGATGGTAGCGGGCGAACAGGCCAATGTGAGGGGTGGCTGAGGTCCTTGATGATCTTCTTGGCCTTCCTGTGACACGGGTGCTGTAGATGTCCTGGAGGGCAGGTAGTGTGCCCCCGGTGATGTGTTGGGCTCACCGCATCTGCCTCTGGAGAGTCCTGCGATTGCGGGCGTTGCAGTTGCTGTACCAGGTGCATCTATAGAAGTTTGTGAGGATCTTAGGGGGATAGCCACATTTTTTCAGCCACCTGAGGTTGTAGAGGCGCTGTTGTGCCTTCTTCAACACGCTGTCGGTGTGTAGGGACCATTTCCAGTCCCCAGTGAGGTACACTCTGAGGAACTTTTGACCCTCTTCAATATGGCCCATTGATGTGGATGCGGGTGCGCTCTCTCTGCTGCCTCCTGTAGTCCATGATCAGCTCATTTGTTTTGTTGACGTTGAGGGAGAGGCTATTTTCCTGGCACCCCTCCGCCAGGGCTCTCACCTCTTCCCTGAAGGCTGTCTTGTCATTGTTATTAATCAGGCATACCGCTGTTGTGTTGTCAACAAACCTGATAATTGAGATGGATGGTTGCGTGGCCACACAGTCATGGGTGAACAGGAAGTATAGGAGGTGGCTCAGCACGCACCCCAATGGGGACCCCGTGTTGAAGATCAGTGTGGCAGATGTGTTGTTGCCTACCTTTAACAATTGGGGTCAGCCCGTCAAGAAGTCAAGGACCCAATTGCACAGGGCGGGGTTCAGACCAAGGGCCCTGAGCGTAGTGATGAGCTTGAAGGTCACCATGGTTATCTTACAGCATTCTTACATACAGTAAGTATTTATCTTGTCCAGGTGGGATAGGGCAGTGTGCAGTGCGATGGCACCATCCATAAATCTGTTGGGATAAATTGTAGTGGGTCTAAGGTGTTGGTTAAAGTTGGATGTGATATGATCCTTAACTAGCCTCTCAAAGCACTTCATGATGACAGAAGTGAGTGCCATGGGGCGACAGTCATTTAGTTCAGTTACCTTCGCTTTCTTGGGTACAGGAACAATGGTGGACATCTTGAAGCATGTGGCGACAACAGACTGGGATAAGGAGAGTTTGAATAGGTCTGTAAACACTCCAGCCTGGTGGTCTGCACATGCCCTGAGTTGTTGGGATGGGATTGGGACTGATGTTTTTTTTAGCAGGAAGAAGTTTACTCCAAATCGGATGTTGGATATTATATTTATTTAATATTATATGAATCCTATAAGTTAAAAGGGCCAATTTAGGTGCAATCAATTAGCTTAATTTCTCAGGGATCAAATTAAATATTCAACAAAATAATGTTGCAGGAATGCTGATCTTATGTTTCTGACCACATAAACGATTTCAGAACAATCTCTGATGGTGGGTGTCAAAATCCTCTTTCTTGTACTTTTTGAAGTGGAACAACCCATACATCTATACAGACATTTTCCTTTGCAATGGTGTTAGACTGAAAATAGACAATTTGCCCTATTTTTGCTATCAAAATGTTTTAGCACAGTTAACTTCATAATTGTGGCCAATTAACCATGTTTTATAAGTTATTAGAACTGTTTATCATTTCATATTATGTTAGTCTATTAGAGAGATTAATGGGGCCAAAGGTGTGACCTTCAAACATTGTCATGGCTTGCTGCAGTGACATGGAACAACTCTCATGTCAGTTTATATCACCCCAATGTTTTTCTGTTTTACCACCAATGCAGCGGTGCTCTCAAGATCAATGTGTCTGATACCCATCAGTCAGAGAAGGTCAGTAAGAGTGCATCAGTGGGGTGGGGTCGAACCAAATCTCCAGAACCTCACTATAATTGGTCAATTAACCTTAACAAACCTCTCAAAATTAAAAGGGTGAAAACTGCAGCTGGCAGTTAGAGATAGAGCTGGTAGATTAGGGTATGCTAATTGTTTCAATAACCCAGTTGGATCCCAGCTAGCGGGGATATCACGTTGGATTATTTTAAAACATGAGACGCTTCCTCATTCAAAGGAATTTGGAGAAACTTCCACGCTGAATAGATGGGTAATGAGGTTCCACATCCGACAGTAATTACAGTAGCTGTTTTTGACATATAAGCAACGGGTGTCTTATCCCCCTTCTCTCCACTGAATAACGTCTATTTTCACTACAAGAGGAGCATATCTCATGCTCCTGCTGAACCCTATGTTTGATTTCTGCTTTTTCATCAGATGAAAAAAAACTGATTCTGATGCCTGGCCATATTTCATGTCAAGCTTTGTGACTTAGTTTGATACCTCTGAAGGTGATAGTGGGCATTGCATGAATACCAATTAGGCACCAATTTGTTTTCTGCTTCTGGAGATTGACTCTGATTTGAAGCTGGTCATTAATGGCATTAATGTTAATGCCTGTTGTGGTGAAAGTGAATCATTATCGTACTGAATAAAAATATAAATGCAACAATTTGAAAGAGTTACAGTTCACATAAGAAAGTCAATTGAAATAAATTCATAAGACTCTAATCTATGGATTTGACATGTTCGGGCAGGGGTGCACTGTGGAGTCAGGCCCAGCCAATCAGAATGAGTTTTTCTCCACAAAAGGGCTTTATTACAGACATAAATACTCATCAGCACCCCTGGATGTGGAAGTCCTGGGCTTGTGTGAGACCAGTTGGACATACTGCCAAATTCTCTAAAACAATGTTGGAGAAATTAACATTAAATTCTCTGGCAACAGCTATGGTGGACAATCCTGCAGTCAGCATGCCAATTCCATGCTCCCTCAAAACTTGATACATCTGTGGCATTGTGTTGTGTGACAAAACCGCACATTTTAAAGTGGCCTTTTAAATCAAATCAAATCAAATCAAATTTTATTTGTCACATACACATGGTTAGCAGATGTTAATGCGAGTGTAGCGAAATGCTTTATAGTCCCCAGCACAAGGTACACCTGTATAATGACCATCCTTTTTAATTAGCTTCTTGATATGCCCCAACTGTCAGGTGGATGGATTATCTTGACAAAGGAGAAATGCTCACTAACAGGTATGTAAACAAATTTGTGCACAACATTTTAGTGGTATAAGCTTTATGTGCATATGGATAATTTCTGGATTTTTTTTTATTTCAGCTCATGAAACATGGGTCCAACACTTTACAGGTTCCGTTTACATTTTTGTTTAGTGTAGTTGTGTAAGTTAAAACTGTCAAAACTGTTCTCATTCCTAACGATTATTCAGAAAAGTACTTTAAAATGTGAAAAAGCAGACAAGCTTTGCATAAGTGCACTTGCAAACAGTCCTGACTAGAACGATGAGGTTTATCTACCCGTGTCTGGCCGACTGTCTGATTCATCACCCAAGGCTAATGATCGTTGGACCGTTTCAATAAGCAATTTTGGGACTCTTTCTCTGGAGAACACCTCAAGCTCTTGCCAATGTCCAGGCTTTTGCTATCGAGTAAGTAATGTAAACACTCTGAACAAAAAATCTTTAAGTCATGATTAACAAATGTAACTGGCCTCCAATTAGGGTGAAATTGATCTGAAAACAATTGTAATATCATTCTCATTTTTTTGTATTATAATCCCATGCCGGCAGGGGTCAGTAAACCAGAGGTGGGGCAATGGTACAGGTCGGCAGGCTCAGGGTCAGGACAGGCAAGTGTCAAAACCAGGAGGACGAGAAAAAGAGAAACTGGAAAAATCAGGAGCTGAAACACAAAAACGCTGGTTGACATTTTGACAAACAAGACTAACTGGCAACAGGCAAACAGAGAACACATGTGATAATGGGGCACCTGGAGGGGGGTGGAGACAATCACAAAGACAGGTGAAGGGTGTGACAGTACGCCCCTCTAGGGGCGCCACCTGGCGTCCTACCTGGGGGCATACCTGGTTGACCAGGGTGCCAGCGGTGGAAGTCACGGGAGGAGACGGGAGAAGGGGTGAGCCTGGAAACAGAAGACAAAGGGCTGTGAGACACGGGCTTAATACTAGACACATGGAAAGTAGGGTGAATATGGAGGGTACGGGGTAACAAAAGACCATAAAGCTAATGACTCTAGAGATGGGGAACGGGCCAATGAAATGGGGGGAATTTTACGGGACTCCACCCAGAGGGGCAGGTCCCGGGTGGAGAGCCATACCCTCTGCCGGAGCTGATAGAGTGGAGCAGGGGTCCGGTGGCATTCCGCTTGACACCTTTACCTGGAAGAGGTCTTTAACAGAGCGGCCCAGTCTCTCTTCCAGGTATGGCGACAGCGACAGATGAACATCTGGGCAGAGGGATTGCTGACTTCCTCCTCTTGAAGGGGAAGAGCGGAGGCTGATATCCCAAGGAACTCTTGAAGGGTGAGAGGCCCGTGGCAGAGCAAGGAATGAAGTGGGCAGCTTTGGAAAACCACAGTCAGGATGGCAGTTTTGCCATCAGACGGGGGAGACCCGTCTTGTTCTGTGCAATGTGTTGCCCGTGTTACCATTCCGCTGGCGAAATCCTAGTTGGATAGGCTCGGCTTCAGGCTGTCCGCGTTGACTCTCGAGGAAGGTTGGGAAACCTTGGGTGCTCTCGACAACGGGACCATTGGGGACTTCCGGGATGACCTGGAGGCGAGGTGGAATCCCTGGACGTGCGAGCGAAATCAAACCTCCTCTACATCCGTCATTCCTGTAGTCGCCCATCGATATGGATGGTCAAAGGGATGAGGGAGTCAAAATCTGTGGGTAAGTCCCGAGCTGCAAGCTTCAAATCAAATCAAATCAAATGTATATATATAGCCCTTCGTACATCAGCTGATATCTCAAAGTGCTGTACAGAAACCCAGCCTAAAACCCCAAACAGCAAGCAATGCAGGTGTAGAAGCACGGTGGCTAGGAAAAACTCCCTAGAAAGGCCAAAACCTAGGAAGAAACCTAGAGAGGAACCAGGCTATGTGGGGTGGCCAGTCCTCTTCTGGCTGTGCTGGGTGGAGATTATAACAGAACATGGCCAAGATGTTCAAATGTTCATAAATGACCAGCATGGTCAAATAATAATAAGGCAGAACAGTTGAAACTGGAGCAGCAGCACGGCCAGGTGGACTGGGGACAGCAAGGAGTCATCATGTCAGGTAGTCCTGGGGCATGGTCCTAGGGCTCAGGTCCTCCGAGAGAGAGAAAGAAAGAGAGAATTAGAGAGAGCACATGTGGGGTGGCCAGTCCTCTTCTGGCTGTGCCAGGTGGAGATTATAACAGAACATGGCCAAGATGTTCAAATGTTCATAAATGACCAGCATGGTCGAATAATAATAAGGCAGAACAGTTGAAACTGGAGCAGCAGCACGGCCAGGTGGACTGGGGACAGCAAGGAGTCATCATGTCAGGTAGTCCTCGGGCATGGTCCTAGGGCTCAGGTCCTCCGAGAGAGTGAAAGAGAGGAGAGAATTAGAGAACGCACACTTAGATTCACACAGGACACCGAATAGGACAGGAGAAGTACTCCAAATATAACAAACTGACCCTAGCCCCCCGACACATAAACTACTGCAGCATAAATACTGGAGGCTGAGACAGGAGGGGTCAGGAGACACTGTGGCCCCATCCGAGGACACCCCCGGACAGGGCCAAACAGGAAGGATATAACCCCACCCACTTTGCCAAAGCACAGCCCCCACACCACTAGAGGGATGTCTTCAACCACCAACTTACCATCCTGAGACAAGGCCGAGTATAGCCCACAAAGATCTCCGCCATGGTACAACCCAAGGGGGGGCGCCAACCCAGACAGGATGACCACATCAGTGAATCACCCACTCAGATGACGCACCCCTTCCAGGGACGGCATGAGAGAGCCCCAGTAAGCCAGTGACTCAGCCCCTGTAATAGGGTTAGAGGCAGAGAATCCCAGTGGAAAGAGGGGAACCGGCCAGGCAGAGACAGCAAGGGCGGTTCGTTGCTCCAGAGCCTTTCTGTTCACCTTCCCACTCCTGGGCCAGACTACACTCAATCATATGACCCACTGAAGAGATGAGTCTTCAGTAAAGACTTAAAGGTTGAGACCGAGTTTGCGTCTCTGACATGGGTAGGCAGACCGTTCCATAAAAATGGTCTATGGGAGAAAGCCCTGCCTCCAGCTGTTTGCTTAGAAATTCTAGGGACAATTAGGAGGCCTGCGTCTTGTGACCGTAGCCTATGTGTAGGTATGTACGGCAGGACCAAATCAGAGAGATAGGTAGGAGCAAGCCCATGTAATGCTTTGTAGGTTAGCAGTAAAACCTTGAAATCAGCCCTTGCTTTGACAGGAAGCTAGTGTAGGGAGGCTAGCACTGGAGTAATATGATAAAAAAATGTGGTTCTAGTCAGGATTCTAGCAGCCGTATTTAGCACTAACTGAAGTTTATTTAGTGCTTTATCCAGGTAGCCGGAAAGTAGAGCATTGCAGTAGTCTAACCTAGAAGTGACAAAAGCATGGATTAATTTTTCTGCATCATTTTTGGACAGAAAGTTTCTGATTTTTGCAATGTTACATAGATGGAAAAAAGCTGTCCTTGAAATGGTCTTGATATGTTCTTCAAAAGAGAGATCAGGGTCCAGAGTAACGCCGAGGTCCTTCACAGTTTTATTTGAGACGACTGTACAACCATTAAGATTAATTGTCAGATTCAACAGAAGATCTCTTTGTTTCTTGGGACCTAGAACAAGCATCTGTGTTTTGTCCGAATTTAAAAGTAGAAAGTTTGCAGCCATCCACTTCCTTATGTCTGAAACACATGCTTCTAGCAAGGGCAATTTTGGGGCTTCACCATGTTTCATTGAAATGTACAGCTGTGTGTCATACGCATAGCAGTGAAAGTTAACATTTTGTTTTCGAATGACATCCCCAAGAGGTAAAATATATAGTGAAAACAATAGTGGTCCTAAAACGGAACCTTGAGGAACACCGAAATTTATAGTTGATTTGTCAGAGGACAAAGCATTCACAGAGACAAACTGATATCTTTCCAACAGATAAGATCTAAACCAGGCCAGAACTTGTCCGTGTAGACCAATTTGGGATTCCAATCTCTCCAAAAGAATGTGGTGATCGATGGTATCAAAAGCAGCACTAAGGTCTAGGAGCACGAGGACAGATGCAGAGCCTCGGTCCGATGCCATTAAAATGTAATTTACCACCTTCACAAGTGCAGTCTCAGTGCTATGATGGGGTCTAAAACCAGACTGAAGCATTTCGTATACATTGTTTGTCTTCAGGAAGGCAGTGAGTTGCTGTACAACAGCCTTTTCTAAAATTTTTGAGAGGAATGGAAGATTCGATATAGGCCGATAGTTTTTTATATTTTCTGGGTCAAGGTTTGGCTTGTCCTTCACCGCCTCCGAGACGCCGTGCAGGAACATGTCGAACAGTGCTTCCTGGTTCCACGCACTCTCCGCTGCCAACATGCAGAAATTCACTGCATAGTCGGCCACTCCACGGGCGTACTGCTGGAACCAGATTAGCTTCCGGGAAGCTTATCTCCTGGAGAATGGGGCATCAAAAACATTACTTACCTCTCCCACGAACCCCCCATACTCACACACATAGCCAGCTATTCCCACATGGCGGTAGCCCAGGTGAGAGCCCTCCCAGACATCAGCGTGATGAGGTAGTCTATCTTGGAGTGATCTGAGGGGAAGGAGGAGGGCTGAAGCTCGAAAATGAGGGCACACAGAGCTAAAAATGCCCGACAGGTGGTCGGCTCTCCATTAAAGCATTCCAGGGGAGGTAAATGGGGCTCCCGGGAAGGTGGAGTGGCCAGTGGTGCGGCACTGCTAACCCTCAAGTTACTGAGGGGTGGTGGGGTTACCACCTTGACAGGCTGACCCCAGACCACCCGTGGAATTGTTCTAGCAGCATGTCCAATGCCCGGTCATGGCGCTCAGCCAAGGGTAGGCAGCGGTCAATAATCTACAGGTGGGGCAAATGTACAGGTCGGCAGGCGGGCTCAGGGGCAGGCAGAGTGGTCAGGCAGGCTCAGAGTCAGGACAGGCAAGGGTCAAAACCAGGAGGGCAAGAAAAAAAGAGACTGGAAAAGCAGGAGCTGAGACACAAAACCGCTGGTTGACATGATAAACAAGATGAACTGGCAACAGACAAACAGAGAACACAGGTATTAATACATAGGGGATAATGAGGAAGGGGGGTGGAAACAATCACAAAGACACGTGAAACAGATCAGTATGTGGACACCCAAAAAGTCAGTTCTTCACAATTCTGCCCTGCTAGAGCTGCGCTGGTCAACTGTAAGTGCTGTTATTGTGAAGTGGAAACGTCTATGAGCAACAACAGGTCAGCCGCAAAGTGGTAGGCCAGACAAGCTCACAGAACGGGACAGCCAAGTGCTGAAACGCATAGCGCATAAATATCGTCTGTCCTCAGTTGCAACATTCACTACCGAGTTCCAAACTGCCTCTGGAAGCAACGTCAACACAATAACTGTTTGTCGAAAGCTTCATGAAATGGGTTTCCATAGCCGACAAGCCTAATATCACCATGCACAATGCCAAGCGTCGGCTGGAGTGGTGTAAAACTCACCGCCATTGGTCTCTGGAGCAGTGGAAACGTGTTATCTGGAGTGATGAATCACGCTCTACCAGTCCGACGGAGGGATCTGGGTTTGGCGGATGCCAGGGGAACGCTACCTGTCCCAATGCATAGTGGCAACTTTAAAGTTTGATAGAGGAGGAATAATAGTCTGGGTCTGTTTTCATGGTTTGGGCAAGCCCCTTAGTTCCAGTGAAGGGAAATCTTAACGCTACAGCATACAATGACATTCTAGACAATTTTATGCTTCTAAATTTGTGTCAACACTTTGGGGAAGGCCCTTTTGTGTTTCAGCATGACAATGTCCCCATGCACAAAGGACCCACTCCAGTTTGCATACTGCCCCAACAGATCCACATATGATGCAATCTCTATTGCTCTCAACACTGCCCTTTCCCAGCTGGACAAAAGGAACACCTATGTGAGAATGCTATTCATTGACTACAGCGCAGCGTTCAACACCATACTGCCCTCAAAGCTCATCACTAAGCTAAGGACCCTGGAACTAAACACCTCTTGTAATCCCTGTTCACTCATGACTGCATGGCCAGGCACGACTCCAACACCATTATCAAGTTAGCCGATGACACAACAGTGGTAGGCCTGATCACCGACAATGATGAGACAGCCTATAGGGAGGAGGTCAGAGACCTGTGTGGTGCCAGGACAACAACTTCTCCCTCAACGTGATCAAGACACAGGTGATAATTGTGGACTACAGGAAAAGGAGGACCGAGCTTCAAGTTCCTTGGTGTCCACATCACCAACAAACTATCATGATCCAAACACACTAAGACAGTTGTGAAGAGGGCACAACAAAGCCTATTCCCCCTCAGGAGACTGAAAGGATTTGGCATGGGTCCTCAGATCCTCAAAAGGTTCTACAATTGCACCATCGAGAGCATCCCACTGGTTGCATCACTGCCTGGTATGGCAACTGCTCAGCCTCCGACCGCAAGGCACAACAGAGGGAAGTGCGTACGGCCCAGTACATCACTGGGTCAAGCTTCCTGACATCCAGGACCTCTATATCTGGCGGTGTCAGAGGAACGCCCTACAAATTGTCAAAAGACTCCAGCCACCCATAGTCATAGACTGTTCTCTCTGCTACCGCACGGCAAGCGGTACCGAGCGCCAAGTCGAGGTCCAAAAGGCTTCTTAACAGCTTCTACCTCCAAGCCATAAGACTCCTGAACAGCTAATCAAATGGCTACCCAGACCCCTCTTTAGCGCTGCTGCTACTCCCTTTTTATAATCTATGCATCATCACTCTAACTCCATGTACATAGTACCTCAATTATCTCGACTAACCGGTGCCCCTGCACATTGACTCTGTGCCGGTACCCCCTGTATACAGCCTTGCTTGTTATTTTACTGCTGCTGTTTAATTATTTGTTACTTTTATTTTATATTTTATATTTTTTACTTCACACATTATTTAATTTTTTCTAAACTTCTTAAAGCATTGTTGGTTAAGGGCTTGTAAGTAAGCATTTCACTGTAAGGTCTACACCTGTTGTATTCGGGGCATGTGACAAATACAAAAAAAACGATTTGATGTCCATACAGAAATGGTTTGTTGAGATCGGTGTAGAAGAAATTGACTGGCCTGAGTCAGGCCTAATCGCCCAACATCAGTGCCCAACCTCACTAATGCTCTTGTGGCTGAATGGAAGCAAGTTCCCACAGCAATGTTACAACATCTAGTGGAAAGCCTTCCCAGAAGAGTGGAGGCTGTTATAGCAGCAAAGGGGGAGACCAACTCCATATTAATACGAATGATTTTGGAATGAAATGTTCGACGAGCAGGTAAGCATATACTTTTGGTCATGTAGTGTGTGTGATCGTATGCAAATGTGTAGAAGGTTTCTAATGATTATGTTTCAGTCAAATATTATATCTGTTTAGGCTTCTTGAGGTCAATTTGCAGTCTACAAATGATTTGTAATTATGTTCCGGCCCCCCGACCATCTGCTAAACTACAAAATCGGTAGCCACGCAACATTCCCCAATACTTGACTTGTGCCTACTCAAGATCAATGACTTAGGACAATTATTAGGCAGACAACTTGCCCGGATTTGGGCTGCACTATTTTCAGAACACGGCATATACCGAATGTCTTGGGAATGAGGGAAATATTATATTTTGCCATTATTTTCGTAAACAAATCATAGTGTCTGGATTATAGCATTTTCACAGTATGAGTGGGCGATGAGCTCTTTTTGTGGGTCAGGAGAGGGCCCATTTTATTATGCAAGTGCCCTCTTTTAGTGGCTGAAATCCTCAGGGGTGTGATTGCTCAGACGACGACACATGGCTGAAGAGACACAGCAGTAGGGAGAAATAAGGAGAGCATTAAAACAAATAGCTCATCTGTTGCACAGCGGTTTGTTCTCAGTATAATTACCCTCATTGAAAATGGCAACACTTTCAGTCAATGGCTCATTTTTCAACCGTGCAATATGGAAATTGTTTTGTTCAAACTGTGAAGTAATTTAATTTGTGTCTTTATTTATCTAAGTTAATGTAATATCTTGTAAACTTGTTTAAACAGCCCATTGAGCCTAAAGTTATTAATGATTTAACACTTAAAAAGAAGAAGACAAGGAACAGAATGGTAGACTTTATTTGTTTCCCTAATGCTCAGTGACATCAAGTATGCTATAGGAATAACATTTATTTAAAGTACATTGATTAGGTACTTGAGCAGCCAACTAACGTGTTGTTCTGTACTATGGTATTCACTGTAGAAGGGCGAGTCATCAAATTATCAAATGTGCGAAAACCAAAACAAACTTAGCATATTTATGAATTCATATACCACCTAATTACATGGCTAAACACCTGTCTGAGCCTATCCTGATCAAAGTTGCATATTTCTGTACTCTCACTCTCCAACATAATACTGCATATCCTGGTTTGATTTAAAGAGGCGGAAAAACATCTTGCGACCTAGAGTGTACTCCTTTTTCCCCTCTCCTCAGCTGATTTGCTATTCTACCATAGAGTCCTTCCTCTACTTTCTCAAACACCATCAGAACATAAGAAGTAGCTCGAGCTCTGATGAACTCAATCATAAACAGACGGAAATACACAAAGCAGCAACGGTTGCCTCCGAGTCTAATTAGCCGAGCATTGTCCTTCATTAATGCAGAATAATACATTATCCTCAACTTTCCCCACACTTCCCTTTCTCCTAGTACACATGTTCATTAGGAAAGTTGTGCTCTGCTCTGCACTGTCTATGTTGTGCAGATGTCATAAAATGTTTGCCAAGTTGGAGTATTGGATTAATACAGAAACACTGTAAGACCTATGATGGGTCAATTATGCGGTCTCCATTTTTGGACATACCCTGTCCTTTGTCCTTCTCCTAATAGGGTGTCAGTTCTCCAAAATTTCTTCAGACAAAATGGCTGCAAAGAAACACTGTTTTTTCTCTCTCTTTTTTACTACTGTGGCTTTAACTATTGGGCAAAGCAGAGGTCAATCATTTAATCTAGAATGCTCTCATGTATCATCAAGCATGTGATTTTCAGGTAGATTAGAAGAGGGTAAACTGAAAGCGGTTTTGTCTGACAGAGTTTAGGAGGAGGAGTGACATACAGTATTGTAGTCTGTCATTCGTTTGATCTCTAGTCAAGTCAGAAGTTAGCCTCTTTCAGAATCTCCCTCATACAAAACGTTACTTTTATGAGTTTGAATCCTGTATTTACGATGCTCTACTGTGAGATTTGAGTCACCAGCAACTTATTTATTCTCGTAAAAACAAACACTACTGCTATCCCCAGTGACTTGCAAATATCATTGTGTAGCAACATGCATTCTAAACCATTGCTGTGGATATTCTGAATAGTTTCCCTAGCCCAACAAATACAAACAACTTATTGAATTGTGTGTATAGTTGGTTGCTGGCAAAACGATTGTTTTGCTCAAATGAGCTCCACGGCCATTCCTCAATGACGAGTGATGAATCTTGAAGAGCTGGTCTGCCGTAAAGCACTGTACTTTAGATTCAAAATCAATACCACTGACTTTCACTTGCAAGTACGCATTTCCTCTATAGATTTCTCTGCCATGGACTCAAAACAAATAATTGCACCAATGGCATTCATTTAAAAGGAAGACCTACGTCTTAAAAGGATCATTTCCAACTCCCAGATGCTATTGTGAATACTGCATATAAACAGCCTTGAATTCAATATACTGTAGCAGTGTCCAGACTTGATAACTAACAATGATGTTAGTAACCTTAAACCATATGAATGGGTGCCTGTTGCATTCTGTGTCTATACTCAGTCAACTACATTAGCGCTGGTTTTCTGCGTCCTCTTGATTGCTGTCCGCGTTTTGAGGATCTGGTAATATTCTGGTTAGCTGTCACTAGTCTGTCTGGGCACTCTGATCTGGATTTGACCTCCTGCCAAAGGATATTGCACATATCTACAGTACCGGTCAGTCTCCAGATTTCCAGCAATACACCAAGAATCACCACCAAGAATGGTCTTAGCCAGTATTGATATGGTATGCACATTACCTGGAGATGAAACGTACACTTTTCACCCTTGATTGCTTCTACTGCAGCTGTCAGCTGCAGCTGTTTTATTCTCTATTTTGGTTAGGTCAGGGTGTGACTAGGGTGGGTACATCTAGGTTGTTTTATTTCTATGTTGGCCTGGTATGGTTCCCAATCAGAGGCAGCTGTTTATCATTGTCTCTGATTGGGGATCATATTTAGGCAGCCATTTCCCCACTGTGTTTTGTGGGATCTTGTTTATGTGTAGTTGCCTGTGAGCACTCCACTCCGTGTCGTTTGCTTGTTATTGTTTTTGTGCGTTTCACAAATAAAAAGGTGTGGAACCCGTATCACGCTGCACCTTGGTTCGAGTGTTATTATGACTATCGTGACAGCAGCATTGTAAAATGTTATTGTTGTTGCCCTCTTAACGACAATGTCAATGAATTGGACTGTAGTTATTACAGACCAGGAAGATGACATCTCTACTGCAGCTCTTTTTAGGCCAATTGAGACGAGCTAACACTGCTGTAATGAGTCTGTCTGAGATGAGGTTCTGAAAATGGCCTAGAGTTAACAATATTTTATGTTCATTAAAATGTTAATTAGAGGATATCCCTGAAGCCAAATTCTGAGTCAGTCATATTTTTTGGTCACACAGTCTTGTTTCCCTTGGACACTGCCAATGCCGAGAAACAAGTCTTACCATATCTTAGGTTAATGGTGTTACTGTTAATGTATGTTAGTGGCAACACCATTTTAGAAGATTAAAATAGTTTGGGGGGTTATTATTTTAAGCTATCTAATTTAAGAGTGTTTTTTACAATTAATTTGTCAATTATAGATGTGTTTTCATGATTAGCATTACTATTCATTAAGTGTTAGATACATTTGATTGCATTTCTAAAATCATACACCTGGTGTAAAATTTGCCTTGCCGTATTGCGCCAGCAAATACAAAAGTAATTGGGTCATACAATCATTACATAGTCATTGCATTGTGACTATGCCAATGTCAATAACTGTCCTTCTATAATTACGCTCAGAGGTTACCCATTTCCTTTTAGTGATTTGCACATTGCTCACTTTCTGCAGTCGATAGCTTGATGTGCTGTATATTAAAGCTTGACTCATCCTTAAAGTTAACCAAAGAGGAGGCCTGGCTAAATGGCTTCATAATGCAGGTTATAACTTAGCCCTGCAGAAGGACATGATTGAACCGCTTACAATATATTACTCTCCCTCTCAGCTTACATTACTTGGGCTGTCCCCTGTCTTGGCACATGACATCTATTGCAATGCAGGGCTAGGAAGATTCTGCAGAATACAATGAAAAGTCCTTAGCGTCCGCTATCATATCTTTAAAATAAATGAATGATCAAAAGAGGAGACCAGGCCATACAGTATGTGAGACTGACAAGGAGTTTTGCCATTAATATATTTTCTGCATAACCAATAAATAATCCCCTAATTATGTCTAGGCAACGTTCAGACTCATTTTATTAAATTACAGTGAAGTACTCCATGCCTTATGACAGGATCAAAATGAATCCACTTGCAGCATTGATCATTTACTGTAACCTATAATTATGTCTTCAATAGATTTGACATATTTTACCAGATTAAATCACTAAATATCGATGCTAACATGGAATCCGTCTCAAATGAGGATTGGGATTGAGAGGAAAGAAGAAATGGTGTTGTGTTTTTCTCATCACACAAAATTGCATTGCAAAGTCGAAGACTTATCTAGATTCTAGATAACCTTTTCAGAGCCCTGTAGCACAATAATGACTTTCAAGTCATTGTACAGTATGTGCAGTCAGGCTTACACATTTTACCATTGTGCATTCATGCCACTGATTCATACCAGGGACAAAGATGCCCTAAAAACAACTTGAATTAATTTGACTGTAGCCTGTCACTCTCACATCCTCTGGTGTGTGGGTGTTTCTTCCTTGACTATGCCCCCATGGGGGCCTGGGATGATTTGAATGCAGTTGTGCTCGAAGGTAACGCCATATTACTTGCCTCTGGTTTCACTGTGCGGTAGTTCCTTTTGCTGCATTAGGCGAACAGAACAAGTCATTTTGCTGTCATGTACTAAACATTTTGAACTGTATGATAGTTTTGCTTCTGGTTTTGTCGGCTTCAAAATGAATTGGAACTAATGTGTTTATTGACATTAGCTCAAAGCAGTTAAATAGTTACCGCTCATTCCATAGTTGAACAAAGCAGGCCAACATATCCACTGTCATACACTATTTTCTTGGCTCTATTAAATAATATACACCCACTCAAGGCAATATAATTCCCTACCCACCTGCCCTTTGCATCTGACACTCATATTAAATAGTGTGATGTCCTTTATTGTTTATCTAACCCATTATGTACAGATGGATCATTCACATGGTTACTGTGTGTTCTATGGTTTGTATTGCGCTAATTCTTCTCACTGTTCTTTCAGTAGATATGGCAATACGCTTTCCCTCTAAAGCCGGAGGGTTCTTACATCCTGAACCTGCAAGGGTTGCTTAGCATCGACTGATACATTTGAACATATTTTCCTCCCCCCGAGCCTCTTATAGAATAAAAAAAATCACACAAGGTAAAATAACCTTTATTAAAGATAATCATTTCTGCAAGTGCCATTAAAGAGCCACACCTCAATGCTACAATCAATTGATTGCATTTAATGAAACAAATAAATAATGCAGGTATCTTTCTCTCTGAGTGCGGTACATGCCCGTGCATGTGAGAAAGAGAGAGAGAAAAACGGAAAAGAGATAGATAAAAACAGGGTTGGAAGAGGACAATGTCATTGGATTGCATTGTATTACCTCAGAATGTTTTTGTGTGAGGCGTCTTGTTTGCATTTCTCTCCTTTTCTTCAATGACCCCAAGTCATGGGGCCAAAGGGCAGGGCAGTAGGGAGTTACATGTATGCCTTGTTACTCTCTTAACATGCCACAAGGGGATTGTTAGTGGATACTGCTTTGCACTACCCAACAACCCTTATCTGTTTCAGTCTCATTGCTTACCCTGTTTGGTAGTAAATCCTAACCTATGAAAAGCATGCATACTAGGGTTGGGCTCAACTCAGAACTCTGGAATTAACTCATGAGTTGACATTTGAATTTAATTTGGCCAAACCCTGCAGGATGTAGAATTTGAATTGAGTTTGACATTCAAAGAAATTCCACTTATTCATAGAATGTGAGTTTCATTTAATCTGACAGGTCATACTTCCAGATACCAAACAATATATAATGAATAAAAATATAAACGCAACATGTAACATAAATGCCCTGTTATTGAGCATTTCTCCTTTGCCAAGATAATCCATCCACCTGACAGGTGTGGCATATCAAGAAGCTGATTAAACAGAATGATCATTACACAGGTGCACAATAAAAGGCCACTCTAAATGTCAACCAGAGTGCCCCATGGTGGCGGTGGCGTTATGGTATGGGCAGGTATAAGCTACAGACAACGAACACAATTGCATTTTATCGATGTCAATTTGAATGCACAGAGATACCGTGACGAGATCCTGAGGCCCATTATCGTGCCATTCACCCGCCGACATCACCTCATGTTTTAGCATGAATCTCTACACAATTCCTGGAAGCTGAAAATGTCCCAGTTCTTCCATGGCCTGCATACTCACCAGACATGTCACCCATTGAGCATGTTTGGGATGCTCTGGATCTACGTGTACAACAGCGTGCTCCAGTTCACAAAAATATCCGGCAACTTCCCACAGCCATTGAAGAGGAGTGGGACAACATTACACAGGCCAAAATGATTGTCAAACCAGATACTGACTGGACTTCTGATCCACATCGCTACTTTTTTTTAAAGATATCTGTGGCCAACAGATGCATATCTGTATTCCCAGTGATGTGAAATCCGTAGATTGGGGCTTAATGAATTCATTTTTATTGACCAATTTCCTCATATGAACTGCAACTCAGAAAAATTGTTGCATTTTATATTTTTGTTCACTGTATAACTTTTCTCTGGAAACAATGTTCATATACTCTATTAACCTTAGTGCTTAGATGAGCCAATTTTAGTTTTTGGGCTTCTTTTTCTTCTTTTTTTTGCATTCTTGGAAATGTACTATTTTTCCCATATTGGACACAATTTAAGTGATAAATGAAATATAATCATTTAGAATATTCACATACATGTTTTGATTCCCTTGATCATTATTTTAAGTAAACCTTTTTAGATAAAACTATACTAAATATATTTACATGCCAACAAATAATTGATTTAAAAACACTGTTTTGCATTGAAGGTCTACTGTAGCTTCAACAGCACTTTGTAGGTTAGCACCATGGTGTAGCCAGAGGACAGCTAGTTTCCATCCTCCTCTGGGTACATTGACTTCAATAGAAATCCTAGGAGGCTCATGGTTCTCACCCCCTTCCATAGACTTACACAGTAATTATGACAACTTCCGAAGGATATCTTTCTACCTATCAGACCAATCAACTGATATGTTGTCCACCCAATCAAAGGATCAGAAACTTAATATAGTAATGAAGCTACAGTTAGCTAGTGCATAAAATGTGGTGAGTAGTTGACTCAAAGAGAGAGAAAGACAATAGTTGAACAGTTTTTAACAAATACATTTCTTTAAAAATAAAGGAGAAGCAAGAGAGAGAGAGCGCTAGCTATATTTAATTGTATTTTTTTCCCTTTCACTTTCACTTAGCTAGCGAATGCAGCTCGCTAGTTTAGCCTATTGAAACACCTGGCTCAATCAGAGAGGGATGCTATGTTAGCTCGTTGGCTATGACTAGCCAACACTGGAACTATTCAAAGTCAAGGTAAGATTTTGGTTTTAAAAATGTATTGCCAAATGTATTGACTATGACAGTACTAACGTCATTAGCTAATATGATGACAACAATGTGGGCTGTGTGTAGCGGTTAGTGCTTATGATATGAAGGTTTGGCTTGGAAAGTATTTATTTGCCTGGTCACAGACAGCTGATGTGTTGTGCACTGAAGTCCAAAAACAAAAGGAAAAAGTGAGAGAAGGAGAGCATTTAGATGCAAGAAGGAATTATATATAAGCAAAATGTTCATGCTGTTTATATGTGGCTGCTATGAAAGTTTACTGTGTTTGTGTGTGATCAGAGGTGTATTCATTCTGCCGATTCTGTTGAAAAAGTTTCTTAAACAGAAGGTAACTGAATGAAGCATGGATAAACATGGATAAACATGTGTCCAATACTAACTCTCATTTGCAACTGTTGGACTAATGATTAGATCAGAAAGATGTAGACAAGTATGAATATTTCTCTGTCACCTTGATTATTCAAATTATTCTCTCAACCTGTGTAAATGTTGTAAACTGACATTCATAGGCTAGGTTGTAGCAACCTCATGATGGGTATAGAGAAAATATTTGTATCATGTAGTAGCCTAAACCTATCGATGTTACATTAAGCTGGGTGAATGGAATATGAATGACAGTCATCCAATATGCTGTAATAGAAATAAGGCCATGCTCATAAATTGTTTTATTGTCCTCCCACATCTTAAACTTCATCGACTGCCACTGGATCATGTTGCCGTAATATAGTATATTTGTTATCAACTTAATAAACTTTGGAATCCAGTTGCTGAATATAAATGTGCTGCCATCCCCAGATTTATTCATATAATAATTTTCCCAGCCATGCTTCCCTGTGGAGCTAAAGTGAGCCCAAACCACAATTAAAGTACTGGAGGCTGGGTTGCAATCATTTCCACATAAATAACGGACTTGGTGCTGACCAAATTAACAAACACAAGCCAGGCATAATTTTGCATTGTTGTTCATCTAGCGTTTCCACCCGTGGGGCCAATGGTTGGTATCATCCTTGCTAAATGTCCTTCTTTTCCCATCCCGAATCTTCTGATTAAACAAACCTGATTGCGTCCGCAGTTGCAAATTTTAAATTAGAATTTCAAATTTTGTATTTTTTTTTAATCTCGCCCCTCAAAAGGATGATTGGATGAAATGTGAGAGCAAATTTTTCTGGGCAGTGCAGTTGCGATTAGATCATTTTCCTGTAACCACAGTGTACTTAGGCAGAGATTGAATTAAAAATCAACGTGTACGATTACAGCCCTCCAGTAATACCAAGCTGTTACACTGCGTCTCTGCTTGCCCAGTTCTGCAATCAACGACAATGTACACAAATACCTGTGTCTTCTCTGAGTAGGTGACATGCATGCGCCATTGTCAAATTCAGTAAGTTAGAGTAAAACATTAGCACCAAAGTACATGTATCTTTATTTTCAAACTAAATAAATGATATACTATACTCTCCCAGGCGTTTCTTTATCACTATTTTAATCTACGCCTCATCCTACACTCTCAGACTACATAGGGAATGATCATGTTGCTGTAATATAGTATATTTGTTATCAGATTAATACACTTTGGAATCCAGTGGCTGAATGTGAATGTGCTGCCATCCCCAGATTTATTCATATAATCATTTCCCCAGCCATGCTTCCCTGTGGAGCTATAGTGAGCCCGAACCACGATTAAAGTGCTGGAGGCTGGGTTGCAATCATTTCCGCATAAATAACGGACTTGGTGCTGACCAAATTAACAAACACAAGTCAGGCATCATTTTGCATTGATGTTCATCTAGCGTTTACACCCATGGGCCCAATGGCTGGCACCGTCCTTGCTAAATGTTCTTATTTTCTCATTCCGAATCTAATGATTAAACGAACCTGATTATATCCACAGTAGCAAATTTCAAATTTGAATATAAATGTATTTATATATATTTTTCACATGCTTCAATAGGATGACATGTGAGAGCATTTTTTTCAGGGCAGTAAAGTTGCGGTTAGACCACAGTGTACTTAGACTGAATTCAAACCAACATGTACGATTACAGCCCTCCAGTAATACCAAGCTGTTACACTGCGTCTCTGCTTGCCCAGTTCTGCAATCAACGACAATGTACACAAATACCTGTGTCTTTTCTGAGTAGGTGACATGCATGCGCCATTGTCAAATTCAATAAGTTGGAGTAAAAAGTTAGAACCAAAGTACATTTATCATCTTTATTTTCAAACTACCACTGAACAAAAATATAAACGCAACATGTTTATATGTGTTGGTCCCATGTTTCATGAGCTGAAATTAAAGATCCCAGAAATGTTCCACATGCACGAAAGGCTTATTTCTCTCAGATTTTGTGGCATATCAAGAAGCTGATTAAACAGCATGATCATTACACAGGTGCTGGGGACATTAAAAGGCCACAAACAACTGCCACAAAGTGTGCAGTTTTGTCACACAACAGAATGCCACAGATGTCTCAAGTTCTAAGGGAGCGTGCAATTGGCATGCTGACTGCAGGAATGTCCACCAGAGCTGTTGCCAGAGAATGTTATGTTCATTTCTCTACCATAAGCTGCCTCCAACGTCGTTGTAGAGAATTTGTGGGTATCTTTAGCAGGAACCGGGAATCTGTTTGTTCACCCCCTCATAACTCTGATAACTATTTACTAAATTACATTTCTATGATACAAGGGTGAACACAATCTTGCATACAGTAACTCCAGATAGATCTCTTCTATCAAAAATGATGTTTTTATAGCTGTACAGTGTACATAGTAGGACATGCGTACTCGTGTGTCCATATTATAGTTGTAACACTGTATAGTTGTAACAACGTCGCAACCTGTGCAGAAAACAGTTTCTCCTACAGCAGACTTTAATGATAGCAATGCCACAGATGGTGTTGTGAGCCAATAGACACAACTAATTGAAAATACGAATTGGCATCCTTGCTATCTTATTAGATAAAACATGTTAGTTGTTATAATTGCAACCAGGGTAAAGATACTTTATGTGGTTTGGACCTCTCTAAAACCTTCAGTGGTGTTTTGACCAGACAGCGTTAAGCTTTGTCCTGATATCCACTCGGAATGGCTGAATGCGCAGTACGTGCCCCATTATGTGCCACACTATGATCGCCCAGTGAACTACATCCAATGTACTCACTAAGTCAAGTCATAATGTGTTACCGATTTAACAGATGGAATCCAGCAGAGGAAGCGGTGTTTGAATCCCATCTGTGAAAATGATTTATTTCAATATTTTTCTGATATCATCATTATAATACAAACTGCTGCAACGTTCCAGTACAGAAGCTTCACACAGTACCAAATAAAATGAAAATTACAGGTCATAACATTTTTGACAACTCAACAAACAGATAAGACTGCATTGAGATGAAGAGTAATAAGGAAACAATTCATCTATGTGGAGCTGAAACAATGGACATCGGCGTCATAAACAAAACATAACTGCTGTGTTGTTGTTTTTGAAACAATATCCATGGATTTGAGTTGCTCAAATGTCATAATATAGTATCTTGTTTGATGGACTGAGACTTCGTTGCTTGTTAGCCACCACAATTGTCAGACGTTGCAATTCCCTTATCAGACGACTGTTGTCGATCCTTTAAATGATATATCCACTTTGCTTGACCTTGTACTCTGTAGTGATTCCATTTCGTGTTGAAGTAGTAGGCCTTGCAACAGGTGTGCACTGTCATGGCAAGTGGTCCTCCTTAACAGACTGTCAATACAGTTGTTTTTAAATTCCATTTCCTGTTGTTAGTGCTTCAAAACGAATATATGACAACATTGTTACAAATACAGAACATAACTTGTCTCTGCTTTTAAACATTTGGATAAAAAAGGTTACATGCTGATTACTTTACAAGTTTTACAGATTTTTTATTTTATTTTTAAAATTTTATACAGGGATTTGATAAACTGAAGGCATTCTTTTACTGTGCACACAGATATGCTATCCATTTTACCTGCTTGGAGAAGTATGTGATAAACATTCTACTAGCAGATGTCAACTTCTCAAAATCTTCTTCCTCAAAACTGAACGGTTAGGATTTGTGATAATAGTCATAAAATAACTTTTACTCAATGGACAATAGCCTAATATTGATTTGAGGTTAAGCAGCATGACACAGCTCTGCTAGATTAACTGTTCTCATCCCGGGAACCAGCGCAGATTAAATACTGTATATAGCCCACACATTTTGTACCCTGACCAGACTTGCTGATCAGGATATGTCTCTAGCTGGATTCTTCTGTATTATTTTCTCTGTCAGCTAACTCCAACTGCTGTATCAACAGGTTAAGATCCCTCACTGAGTTCAGCAGCGCTGTCTACAGAAGACTGGAGACTGTTTACGGTGGAAACCTTAAGCAAAATCCTGCTTCTTAGTGGCCCCAGGAATTTTTTTGCACTGCCAATACATATAATTATTCCATCCAAAGTGCTGTTATTTTAAATACGATTTGAAGAAATGGACAGATGGTGCTTTGTGAATCTGGGCAGATTGTCCGCCTCGTTCTGAGATTGTAGAAAGATAGGGAATAAAGGGGCACAATATGTGAGAACACTAGGCTACAGTATAAGCAATGTGCAAAGAGATCGATGTTGGTGAACGTCAATATTGTATGGCCATAGCCACGGTCTTTGGTCACATGATACATTTTAAAATGGAGACTCTCTTCAGTCTATGGATACCCTCTTCAACTCAACTGAAAGGCAGATCTGAAGCACTGTTGCTGCATGATTACCAATACCACCTATTCATACAGTAGCTATGGTGGCATCATATGTCCAGTGGTCATTGCACTTAACAATGACGCTACATAAAATAGGTGCACCCATATAGTGAATCGAAATGATTCCAAGTGGTGAATGTCTATGGAACATTGCAGATAGACATTTAGAAAGATTCTATATATATGAAGAGTTTAGTATAACAGTAGAATCCATGACTTCTGCTAACGGGTTCTGAAACAAGAGGTCAGATTGTCAAAGCGTTGTGTCGATGAACATTGAGAATGGACAAGAGCGAGAACAATTTAAAACCATTTTCTTAATCACAAGACCTTTAAACTGTTTCCTCGTATACTATAGATACCGTTGGGGCATCATTGCACCATCAAATGGCATAAGAACTCTTCTTGGCTAATGTGAGATTCTTTACACAAAGACAATGCCCCTGAGCATTAGGCTACAGCAGTACCTAGATTCTTCTTTTCAGTAATGGAGCATATTTGAATATTAGAGCTGTGCTCTAAGTGAAGCATTCCATTTCTTAATGGCTTTTTACAATATTAGTGCAGCCAAATTTTAAACGAATGGTCTGCTGGCACAGTCACATATAAACATTGACATTATTATGCTTCATGACATGTGAAGCTGTTGCACATCAGGAAATTACAAGAGATGGAAGTATTGTTTTTGTATACCAAAGGAAATACCGTACAAAAGTAAAGAATGTGAGAATGAATAAGAACAGATCCATAATAACAAAGTTCAAGAATTGTAGTTGCAGATTACACATATGCAGATTTTAAAATAATACAATGTCGAGTTGCCCTAATTTAGCAATCCAACTAGGCCTATACATCATTTTGTTGTATTTTAGTAGTTATTTTGTTTTGGGTGGGGCATGAATACCCTTGTACAATGTAGTTACATGATCAACAAAGTGAATGTAAGCTATAAACAGTTCAAGGAGTTTGAAATAAAACAATTATATACTCATATATTACACAAATATAGATCCTTTTGTTTTCTACTTTGACACAATAACTGTATTGCAGGAAACCAAAATAAAAGTATTTGTGAAAGATATTCCAAGTAGACACTGTCGGTTTCCATTTTGTTTCAATTGTTGGGAGTGCTGAAGAAACATTGGCACAACAGGTAATCCCGCAGCTGGCCTTTGAGAAGGTGCCTCTTGTGTACAATGGGTAATAAGAATTCATTGGGTGCAGAGTAGTGGTGAGGGGAAAAAAGGGCCAACTGTGCTGTCTGCTTGGTGGTAATAATAGGCCATACATAGTGATACTGGGAGGAAAAGTCCGTTCTTGAAACTATAGCAAGGTATCCCTCATAAAGCCACAGCCAAGAATCAGGATGGCAAGTCCGTAGCTTGTAGCTATCCTAGTACCTGTGAATGAAGGCATACAGTCAGGACATACACAGTGCTCATCTTCACAAAATATGTGCACAGTTCTTATCTTTAACACGTACTGTTGCGGAGAAATATATGCAAAAGCTATCATGGCACTAGTCTGAAACATTTGATACATTGTGCACATATGGAATGATCTTATTCTTAAATGAAATATGAATATGGAATACAAAAAAACATTATATATGTTTGTGCATCACCATCTGACAACTGTTTGATCCTGAAAAGCCTGGCAGTCTTATGCGCATTTGGTTCATTTGCTTCTCAGGGACATTGTCCTTGAATTGATAAGATCAAAACTACAGGAAAAAGGCATCGATACATTTCTGTCCAAAGGATAATGATACAGATCTTAAAGTACAGTAGGGAGAGATAGGGAGATATTCTGAATGGCAATGCTCTACTGTATATCGGCGCAAGATTTTTAATCTCCCTGTAACACACAAGCTAAAATAGAATTCAAGGTCCAAAAGAATCAAAAGAAACCAGATTCCCTAATGAACTTTTTCTGGTACCTGCCCGGGACTGAAAAAGAGGCACAAAAAAAAGTCATCCTACGAAACAAAGGCAGCATTAAGGAAATGGAAAATGAAATATTCCCTAAATCATGGTGACATTTACTGGATTTTTCCGTCAGACCAAGCACAGCAATGTTCTAAGAGGAGAATTGTCTGGGGACACTATGGTTCGGCCAAGCTCAATATCGGGAGGAGGAAAAAGACGGAGGCCTGTAACCCGCTGTTCTTCCCTGCCAGATTTCATTTGGCCCGGGGTGATCAAGTGAACAGTATTGCCACAGAGGAGCAGCAATCACGCTAGGCCAAAACATCCTCTACATGGAGAATAATGAATAGCTCGCAGCCTGATAGGCTGGACTAGGTTTACATGCCGATAGACACAGCTCTGATGACTTGCAGTGAATCTCTCACACCATCCATGAGAGCCCCACCTTAAAACATACTCAAACCCCTGAATATAGCTTAAATGCAATTCTTAGATAAATAATGAAAAAGTAATGTCGCAGGAAACGCTTTAAAAAAAACTATCATTTGCCACAACCAAACTAAATAATTAGGTTACAACATGAGTACTACGCTACTAAATACCAAACCAAATACTGTTGCTGTACAAGTACTGACTCAAATCGCTTCACATTGCACAGTAAAGTCACCTGATCCACCACCAATAGTATACAGCCTGAGTCTCCAGTTTACTCCTTATTTTGTCTAATGGAATACAGATTTGAAATATAGGGTAGAGTGACCTCCCTGCTGAGGGTGGGTGCGTCACCCAGGCATATGCCGCTGCCATAGGGAAAGAGCTGGCCTGGCGCCATCTATCTGCCTACATGATGGAGCTAGTGGTGGGCTACTGAAAAAAATGTGATAACACAGTCTGACTTGTGTATCAGAATGTACAGAAGCTAGGTTCGATGTCATACACCCGTGTTTCACAAATTCTCCCTGTTCTCAGTGTCATTCACCACTCAGCCATGTCTGATAGGACAGGGGTATTCCTTCTTCTGTGTTTGAAGTTGTATGAGCACATTGGGAAGATGGTATGAAAGCAGTTATTTTCCAGAACCGGTTGGCGACTTGCCACATGGTTTAAACAAAGTTGAAGGCCTTTTGGTACAGTACATATCACTTCTGGGACATTTGTTGTATTTCATTTCAGTGACCCAAAGCGTTGAAAAACCAACAGTGCCAAAACCAATATATGCAGACTGTGAGGTAACTAGACCTGACACATTGGTCTTCTCTGCACAGGCAAGTAACGCAGGCAAACCACCATGCACTTAATTCCGACTCGGCTAACAGTTGCCATCGTTTACAGGTAAGGCATCGTGGAAAATCGTTTTACTCTCACAGGTCTAATTTCATCCAATTGTTTGACAATTGTTGTTCATCGACCAAAAAACCTGCATTTGCAGCAATGTAACTGTCCTCCAGTCATAACAGTGCCCAGTAAAGGTAAGACCGCAGGGGGAACAATAGAGGAACATTTATCAGTGTCATACACTGCACAGAGCATTCAGCGCCACACAGTTGTCAGCATAATTTGGGGCGCCTCTGCCTCATAATCACAAACTGCAGTCTGGGCTTTTATTTCTGCTGTATTTCCACATTCAATTGTAATGTTCACTCACTACAGTGTCCTTCAGTGTCTTTTTGATTAACTACATGGGTGAATTGCTTTAAAGTGGAACAAACTGACAAGCGGACAGCAGGAAGACAAGAAACATGCAGATGGACAAGCAGACTGACATACAGGCAGAATAAAATAACTATTTTACAAATAGTTAGATGATTTACCCTACTGAAGGGAAGAAAAATTATATGAAAAACCAAAGCAGAATCTCTGGCGCCGTTATCTCACCTGAACTGTGTTTGACTGTCTTGGCTGATGAAGTCGGAGAGCTGGAGGTAGAGCGGACCCTCTGGTCGGCGCTCATGCCGTCTTGTGCTGCTGTGGAGCCTGTCTTGCGGGGCTTCTTATCTGCTGTCAGGTGGGACAGGGGGGACGTCTTCTTGACCGGTCTGATGCGGGGCCTGGTGCTGTTCACATTCAGGTAGGCCTGGACCTTGTACTCCAGCAGCTCTCCGTAGTTGGCGTTGGTGACTCTGCACTCATACAGGCCCTCGTCACTCTTCCCCACCCGGGAGATCTGCAGTTTGTGGGAGATGTCGTTTCCCTGTACCTTCACCGTCTGTAGAGATAAAGATAAAGAGATGTTCAATGAACGATGCAGGAGCAACTACATCCTATCCACATGACTGGTTGTTCAGTACAAAGAACCATGTAATGACACAACAGAAATATCAAACAAATGTTTTTGGTCACATACACCTGTTTAGCAGATGTTAATGCAGGTGTAGCAAAATAGTTGTAATGGTGATGGTTTTATGTGTCCATACTTATGGTGTCCATATTAGGAAATGTGATGTTGCCCTAATATGGACACTGTACAAGCTATGTACATACAATAACTTACACTTATTTTAGTCCCTTCGTCGTCTGGATCAGGCTCTGGTATCATTTCCATCTAAGAAAACAGAGAAAATAAAAATACACTTAAAAAAGCTGAAGATACATTTGAAAGGGAGACATCAATGCATTACGAGACTCTAAAATGCTGACCACACTGCTCGCGTTGTGTGCGTGAGTGTGGCAAAATAAATACATACATGTTATTCAATCATTGCACCCACACTGCTTGCGCGCGCCAATGAGCGTATGTGAAGCCAGGCGCTAAAATAGAACTTGGTTCTATTGGTGACGCTGGACGCACTGTAAGTCTTGGAGGATATACCCACGTGCCATCTCCTCATTGGTTTTTAGGAGCATATACCCATGTGGGTGATTGGAAGATGAACTGAGGTCCACACTCCAGTCGGTGGTGGTAATGCACCTTAAAGTTGGTTTCCAACCTCAATATAAAGTCCAAAGAAGATGACGCCTGAAGGAGTGGAGATTACTATAAACAAACCCAGTTTACCATTTTATTTGTGGATTAATTGTCGGAGTAGATAACCTTGTGCATTTCAGGTAAAATAATCCAATGTTTATATCCCAGGACAAATTAGCTAGCAACAACAAGCTAGCTAGCTAAATTGCCATAAATGTTTATGTCCCCAAAATAATATAGTTGGTTCAAAGTTTGTTTTGATATTTCAACCTGCGTGTCCTGATCGTGTCGGATGTGGGTGGACAAAATCAACATGCACGTGATGGCGGTCTGGTCAGCATGTAAGAGTGTGGCACTCTAAAAAAATTATAAAATAGATATATTTTTATACCAGTCTAGTCTTCACAGTCACTGAAGCAAAAATGGTCAAAAAGCCTCTGGCATTCCTCAAAAGTACATTTCAGGTGTAAATGCGGCATCATTCATCGATGGCTATAAATGTTTGATAGCTACATCAATAAACAGTTTATCCCAGATGGAAGGAGCAAAAACATACCAATTGAATGAAAGATCGACTAAAATGAAAGAAAATGAAATCCCATATTCTTCCCTATTCTGTACATTTAGAATGAATGAAAAGCTTTGTGAAAAGAATCAATAAAATAAAGGGATTTTGATAGTCAGTAAAAGGAGGCAGTTTGAAAACAGAATGATTATACTCTTTGACAAATTGACAAATGTTTCCTCATAAATGAGACTGAACAAGCAATAATTATAAATCATAATCATCTTAAAAAATGTTCTCTCTATAGGCATACGAAACATAATTAACTGCCAGGAGGCTTTACCCAAAACCAACATTCAAATAAGAGACTCTCAAAGAAGTTAAAACACAAAGCCATCAAAAAGTGACCCAGCTTTAGGTTGAGCAGCAGATAGTCTAGGGGTTAAGAGTGCTGGGTCAGTAACCGAAAGGATGCTGGTTTGAATCCCCAATCTGACTAGATTAACAATGTGTTGGTGTTCCCTTGAGCAAGGCACTTGATCCCAATTGCTCTGGATAAGAGTGTCTACTAAAAATGTAAAAACATGCCCATGTTCTTGCTCTGGTGGCAGTACTCTGGCTCTATAGCAAACACTCAGTCCAAAGCCTATATCATGGAATTGGCATTGCATTTCAAATGGACTTATTCCTGGGAAAGTCTGTTAAATGCAGAGCCTCTTTTAAACCAGTCCATGAAAGAAACAGCAACAGAGGGGATAAATGCTGTCGGCTCCACGGGAGACTTAAAATAAGGCTGGAAAAGTACAGGATCTACTTAAGAAAACCGGAACGAGAGTGTTTTGTGTCAAGTATATAATTACTTCAGAGATGCCAATACTTACAATATAATACATATTTCCAATTCTGATCAATGCTAATAACAGACAGATTGACTGTTTGTTATTTTTCTGCCGTCATCAATCTTAACAGATGTCAGACACAAAAGTTAACATTTTACCCTCACCGTCTCAGACAGACCATTCTCTTTTGAATTGCCAAGACAAAGTTGATGGTGATGCAGTGGTCATTTTGCCACTCTTTTTAGATGTAATTCTAATCAGAGAGAGCGAGAGAGAGAGAGAGCGCGAGAGAGCGCGCGAGTGTAGCGAAATGCTTGTGCTTCTAGTTCTGACAATGCAGTAATAACCAACGAGTAATCTAACCTAACAATTCCACAACTACTACCTTATACACACAAGTGAAAAGGGATAAAGAATATGTACATAAAGATATATGAATGAATGATGGTACATAACGGCATAGGCAAGATGGAGTAGATGGTATTGAGTACAGTATATAAGTATGAGATGAGTAATGTAGGGTATGTAAACAAAGTGGCATAGTTTAAAGTGGCTAGTGACACATGTATTACATGAAGATGCAGTAGATTATATAGAGTACAGTATATACATATGAGATGAGTAATGTAGGGTATGTAAACATTATATTAAGTGGCATTGTTTAAAGTGGCTAGAGATACATTTTTTACATCAATTTCCATTATTAAAGTGGCTGGAGTTGAGTCAGTATGTTGGCAGCAGCCACTCAATGTTAGTGGTGGCTGTTTAACAGTCTGATGGCCCTGAGATAGAAGCTGTTTTTTAGTCTCTCTGTCCCTGCTTTGATGCACCTGTACTGACCTCGCCTTCTGGATGATAGCGGGGTGAACAGGCAGTGGCTCGGGTGGTTGTTGTCCTTGATGATCTTTATAGCCTTCCTGTGACATCGGGTGGTGTAGGTGTCCTGGAGGTCAGGTAGTTTGCCCCCGGTGATGAGTTGGGCAGACCTCACTACCCTCTGGAGTAGAGGTCGACTGATTATGATTTTTCAACACCGATACCGATTATTGGAGGACCAAAAAAGTCGATACCGATTAATCGGCTGATTTGTATTTTATTTATTTGTAATAATGACAATTACAACAATACTGAATTAACACTTATTTTAACTTAATATAATACGTCAATAAAATTAATTTAGCCTCAAGTAAATAATGAAACCTGTTCCATTTTGTTTAAATAATGCAAAAACAAAGTGTTTTGTGCTATGTAAGAAAGCTAACGTTTCAGTTCCTTGCTCAGAACATGAGAACATATGAAAGCAGGTGGTTCCTTTTAACATGAGCCTTCAATATTCCCAGGTAAGAAGTTTTAGGTTGTAGTTATTATAGGAATTATAGGACTATTTCCCTCTATACCATTTGTATTTCATTAACCTTTAACTATTTGATGTTCTTATAGGCACTTCAGTATTGCCAGTGTAACAGTATAGCTTCCGTCCCACTCCTCGCATCTCCCTGGGCGCGAACCAGCAACACAACGACAACAGCCACCATCGAAGCAGCGTTACCGATGCAGAGCAAGGGGAACAACTACTAGAAGGCTCAGAGTGAGTGACGTTTGAAACGCTATTAGCGCACGCTAACTAGCTAGCCATTTCACTTCGGTTACACCAGCCTCATCTCGGGAGTTGATAGGTTTGAAGTCATAAACAGCGCAATGCTTGAAGCACAACGAAGAGCTGCTGGCAAAACGCACAAAAGTGCTGTTTGAATGAATGTTTACTCGCCCGCTTCTGCCTACCACCGTTCAGTCAGATACTTAGATACTTGTATGCTAAGTCAGATTATATGCAACGCAGGACACGCTAGATAATATCTAGAAATATCATCAACCATGTGTAGTTAACTAGTGATTATTATGTTTTTTATAAGATAAATTTAATGCTAGCTAGCAACTTACCTTGGCTTACTGCATTTGCGTAACAGGCAGTCTCCTTGTGGAGTGCAACGAGAGAGAGGCAGGTCCTTATTGCGCTGGACTAGTTAACTGTAAGATGGCAAGATTGTATCCTCCGAGCTGACAAGGTGAAAATCTGCCGTTCTGCCCCTGAACGAGGGAGTTAACCCACTGTTCCTAGGCCGTCATTGAAAATAAGAATGTGTTCTTAACTGACTTGCCTAGTTAAATAAAGGTATAAAAATATATATATATTAAAATCGGCAAATCGGCCGATCACCATTCCACAGACACCCCAGCCACATTTATGTCCAAAAGTAGAATGGGGGCTGATGACTGTTTTGCCCAGTGATGTAGTCGAGTCACTAAACCTCGCCCAAAAATACAGATTTCCGATTGTTATGAGAACTTGAAATCGGCCCTAATTAATCGGCCATTCCGATTAATCGGTCATTCCGATTAATCGGTCAACCTCTACTCTGGAGATCCTTATGGTTGTGGGCGGAGCAGTTGCCGTACCAGGCGGTGATACAGCCCGACAGGATGCTCTCGATTGTGCATTTGTAGAAGTTTGTGAGTGCTTTTGGTGACAAGCCAAATTTCTTCAGTCTCCTGAGGTTGAAGAGGCAATCACAATCCCCAGATGGTGCCGCAAAGTAGTATGGGTTGCACCTCTATCACTCAGTCCCGTCATTGCCATTGTTATCACAGTTCCACAGACACCCCCAGGCACATTTATGTCCAAAAGTAGAACGGGGGCTGATGACTGTTTTGCCCAGTGATGTAGTCGAGTCACTAAACCTCGAGTCCAAATCAAGTCCCAAGTCCACTAGTCCGAGTTACCAATGGTTGAGTCACAAGACCAGTCACTAGTCCCTATGGTCCAAGTGCTCAAGTCTAAGTCACTAGGGTCCACATTAACAAAATATAAAGTTACCCAGTCAGATAAGGTGTAATGGCAAGAGGGATTTAGTCAATAAACATGTTTCTATACATAGACTACAGGTAATGTTACCAGGGCAACGTTTAGTTAGAAAACGTTGCTGATAGCAATTCCATGAATAGAACCTACATTATTTTTTAATTCTATTTGCCAGAGAGGCATGTTTGTTCTACATCTATCTGAACGTTCCAAAATGTTGTGTCCTGCTGAACGTGCCCCAGGTTGTTAGCTATAACCAGCTAATGAGGTAACATGACTGAACAATGTGTAGCTTAAAGACAGAGGCGTCTTGCCAATAGGGGGCACAGGGGCATGTTCCCCATCAGATTTGTCCTGTTAAAAATAATAAAGTTGAAGTTGGCTTTAGCTAGTCCAGATTGGGAACCTATGTCATAACTATTTACCAAGAAGCCATTTCAGGCTATCAATCAAGTTAGAGTAGCTAGCTTGTCTAACTATCTTAGCTGGCATGCCTGCTGGCAAGGTTGTTAGTTTCAAGTTTCAAGTTTGAATGTACAGTGAATTGCCTTTCTTGCAAACTAAAAACTCAACAATGCAATAATCAATAACATTGTAATACTAGAAAAAAACACACAAGAAATAAGAAGAAATATGAAGAACACAATAAGTAAGTAAGCATACTACTGTATATACAGGGTCAGTTTCAGTACCATATTTACAATGTGCAGGGATACTGGAGTGATGGAGGGAAGGTACTGTATGTATATGGGTAAGGTGACTAGGCAATAGGGTATAAGATAAACAGAGTAGGATAAAGACTTTAGAAAAGCAAGCAATTACTAAATGTATCGAATAAGACTCACATTCCTTTCAATAGTTTACCTAGATTTTAGCAAAGATGCTGAGAAGCATATTTAGTTTCTTTAAAAAAAAAAAAAACACCTGTCAGGATACAGGCAGTTCAAGATGTATGCTTAGATATGCGGGAAAAGTAACATATTTTTTACATAGAATTAAGCATTAAGGATTATATCTTTAGATTGCAGAAAAATCTGGTCCGCAAGTAGCATACTTTTAGAACAGCCCTCGATATGCTTAATGAATGTAATGCACGATAGAAAGAAAAAAAACAAGAGAAAAAACATATATTTTGAACGGTAATGGCTAGAATCAAGCTGTTTCCTCTCAGGAAAAGAGGGAGACTTGGCTAGTACGTTCGCTACAGAACCTGGCTATAAAATTCAGTCGGGATGAGCGAGACTACAAAATACAAAACGTTTCTATGCTCAAGGGAGCGACAAACATAGCTAGATCGTTGTATTACTGTTAAACTTAATTCTGCTATTGTTTTTAATTTCTTAAAACAGCTTGTGTTTCTTAACCAGGAAAAGGGTATCTAACTAGAAGGCTGGTGCTGACTGGTTAGCTACGGGGAAGCAAGAGAGTCCCCTGTGCAATGTGTATGATCAGAGGCGGAGCCAGAGTGGAGCCTGTCTGCACACACTCATCGCTTGCTCCCCCGCCGCTCATGAGCTGATGTAGCATAGGCTGTGTGTGCCGAGTGTGGCACATCCTTCCCACTCCTACACAGAACATCTGCGCTGCTAATATTAATTCTGCTCATAAATGAAAAGCTCTCAATCTCTCCAAAAACTCTTGTCCAGTCCACTTAGTAGCCTGATTTTAGTCACAGAGACAATTTTGTCTCGACTTGTTTTAGGGAACTGAAAAATATTTTTTGTTTAGTTATAGTTTTTTTTCTGGGTCTATTTTAGTCAGTTATAGTCTCGTTAATTGTCACTGAAAAATAAGTGTTTGGTGAATATTTTAGCCAATATTTTTGGTGATGAAATTAACACTGTGGTGATGTGAAGGTAATTGGTGGGGCTTCTGCATGGATTTCACTCAATCTTTTTCTTGACAAACTGCCCCCTGATTTAAACAATATATGTCACCTGGGGTAGATCATCTTCTTAAAAGAAAGACATCCATCCACATCTGCCTACCTGGTTTCCCTCTGTGTTCAAACATCATGTATTTCTTAAAGTGGACATAGAATGTTAAATACTGTGACATTCATCTACCCTTCAATGACCAGAGAATAGGTCCAGCAGAAAGAGATTGGAGTATGCCTAGCCTGTCTCTCCAGTTCAGTTCTGGATCACAGCTTTATGGGGTGCTTTATCCCAATTGGGTCTGGTGAAATTCCATTGGCTTTGCGAACCATAAAAATACTGGGCATTTAACTGTCGAACCACATTAGTCATTTAGCCTTGTACAAACAAATGCAATTTACTTAATTGTGAAATAATGAATTTCAGATATTATTTCAGAATCCAGACATTTATCTTGAAGTGTAATAGACATTTATAGGCCACTTGCAGACTGCCGTTGTGTGTCAGACACTTAACTGTCACGGAAATGTGCTGATTTCATAATGAGAGAAATCTATACAAATGTACACAAGTGTAAGCCTATCTGTAGCTTCAGCGGAACTGAATAGCTTGTTTTTTCAAATGGGAAATAGACTTGTAGTCTTAGAATGCCCGTTTTCATCAATAAAGATGCCCCTTCGCCTCCGAATGTGTTCTGTATAATTTACAAGCATTCTTTAGATTGACTGAATGTCTTTTGACATTGATGCAAAAGTTTAAAGTGACAATAAGAAACAAAAGAGCCATTGCTTTCTCATTTGTATTTCATTTTCGACGCCTGGCTGCCTTCTGAGCTTGACACACTCTCAGCCGTTTGGAGTATCTCAATTTCAATCTCTTGTCTCTTTATTACAAAAACCCTCCACTGTGACACACTGCTGTTTCTCATGCAAACTGAAATTGACTTAATGTAAAATGAGTCCCACAATTACTGTGTAAAAAGCAAGGGGCCGCCCATTTCCCTGCAACCAAATGGTAATATCTACATTGAAATACTGTATAGACCTAATGCACTTCCACTCATCATTACGATTGTCTGGCTTATTTCATTATTTCTGTTATGATCCTTTTGTTATTGTCAATAAGGCCTTTGTGTTACATTTAATCACTGGCAGCCTTGATTTCAAAACAAATCAGGTCATAAAATCAGCAGCAACAACGTGCTGAAACGTGTCTCTATGTCCTTCATGCTTTGAAATGTCTGATGTACAGTATGTATGTTGTATTTCGTATATAATGTTTTCGTGTTTTTATGTTCACCTGCACGGGGACTACAGATGTAAACGAGCTGTTAGCTAAATCTGTTGCAAAGCACCACTTCTCACTTTTGATAAATGCTTGTTGCACATTGTACTACACATTAATAAACAACTAGACTCGCCCTCTCATCCTTTAAAAGCTCACCTAAGCCCCTTGAGCTCAACAAGCTATTCACAATAGCGTTACTAGAGCCTGCCCAAGCCAACAACCAAACGAAAGATGATCAACTTGGATGTAGATTCACTTTCGGTAACACTTGAGTCTTTAATTGGTGGAACTGCCACGTCAGTTTTGGATATTACAACAACAAACTAGTTACTACAAACAACTAACACTTTTCTTTTCCCCTTGCACTCGAGATAGAATAGCAGAATGTGTACTGCGTTTTCTTTTACAACACTTAAGCCCCATTCACATTACATCTAAGCAGTCCGTTGCGTTACGCCTGATGTCATTCATTTCAATGGGGACTGTCCACAACGGAATAGTATCGCAGCGCCCCCTTGCGGTTGAAGGCTCAGTTGCGAAACAACTGAGCCAGAGTCCGTCAATAGAACAGGAAGTTACCAAACCACAGAGCAAGAAAATAATATGTGGTTTTCGGCAATGGCCTTATGGGACAATTACGCATTACTATAAGTGAGTACTATTTTAGTAGCCTAATGTTCAATAATACACATTCGCTGTTAAGCCAATTATATTTTGACTGTTGCCTCCTGTTATATTTCATTGTGATGGTAATGACACTTTTTTAATGATCATTATTGGGTGGAGGTCTCTAGCTACAGTATCTTCAACCTAGTTGCTCTGTAAACTAGCTTGACTTGAGTAAAGTTGAGGGAAAAGTAACTAAACGAAACATGTTTTATTATCACCTGAAACAATGTTTCTCCTGTCTTAAATAAAGGTCATGTTTTTCAATCTTCCAAAATAAATGTGATTTCTGACAGGATACTATGCTCCTCCATTTTGTATTGTGAAACCTTATGCTCTCTGTCCAGTAGCAGGATGAGATGAAGATGCCGTACGGCGTAATGAAATTCGTCACAATGTGTGGACTACTGTGCTCCTCTCCTCCATTTCTCCTCCATTACATCAACAAATCAGAGACGATAACAAATGCGCCAGGTGAAAATGGTGTTGTTTCCCCAAAAGTGGAGTCGATCTTTAAAACCTTTTACTGCAGTGAGCTAAATCAGGGTCACACAGTGTTTATTGGTAGTCTTAAACAAATCTACTTTGAAACAAAAGCATACACATCACACACATGGTTATGGGCTTAAATAAAGTAAGACACCTGTACAATGTTAGATAAGGAGTTGAAATGTATTCAATTATTTTTAGTGTGCATCCCACTATTACTTTATATACATCACAGAAGACTGAAATATAACAAAACTGTTTGACATAGAAACACCGGATTTCGAAAAAAAAGTTGATTAATTATGAAATTATGAAAATGTTTAATAATGTTCCACCCATAAGGCCACTAGAGGGTGATTTGGTCATTTGACCACAGCCAACAGGCAAAGGTTTATTAGCAGCTATTTTCAATCAGTTGAAAAATTGGCACTAAGGCATACCATGACTGAAGTAAGCTTGCAAGTAAGCATTTCACTGTTTCATGTGCACGTGACGAATAAACTTTGATTTGATTCAAAAAGTAGAAGCCCTGTGTACAGCAATGTGTTTTCTTTAAGTTGCTGGTTAGTAACAAATTAGAGTCCAAAACACATGTAAAAAATCGAATAAAAAAACATGCACACTTAGAAAGACAACGGTCAATCTTGATTCATTGTCGGAGGCTGTCCTGATATGGACACCATTTTCAAGTGTGCTGTTTTTAACATGTGTTTTAGGAACTACAAGTGAACTTCATTTACAAAATCTCTGAACCTTTAAACAAGTCCTCTGTGATAACATCAAGTGGCCGATAATAACGTTAGAGTGTGTTAAGTTGGAGTACATAAAACACCATGCAGCCTTGTAAGTGCTCGCTAATTACAAACCTCACTAACTCTTGAGTAGGCGCTCAAGACGTTATGGCCCAAGATCTGTTGTTAATGTTAATTATAGTCACTGAAATCATGTTCTTGAGTTCTTCTCACATGGAAAAGAGCAGCAAAGGCTCCAGTGCAATTGGTCAAGTGTCAGGTGCTGCAATGGCAATTACATGTAAAATAGTTACACAGCAGTATCTTCCGATATGAGAGAGAGTGTAGGACTCAGATTCAGTCATCTAAACAGCCTTCCAAATGTGCAAAGGTGTTAAAAATAGCAAATATTAAATAGATGGGAGAAAACAAGTTCGGAATACTCAGTGGTGCAAAGTACTTAAGTAAAAATACTTTAAAGTACTACTTAAGTATTTTGGGGGGGCTATCTGTACTTTACTTACCTATCTATTTTTTTGACAACTTTTACTCCACTCTTACTCGTTACATTTTTTAATGCTTAGCAAGACAGGACAATTGTCTCATTCACACACTTATCAAGAGAACACCCCTGGTCATCCCTACTGCCTCTGATCTGGCTGACTCACTTAACACAATTGCTAAATTATGTAAGTAAATAAATAAAAACAAGGAAATCGTGATGTCTGGTTTGCCTCATATAAGGAATTTGAAATTATTTATACTTTTAATTTTGATACTTTAGTATATTTTAGCGATTATATTTACTTGCTTTATGTATATTGATTTGTGTGTAATGTGGTTTGTGTAGATTGTGATTTGTGTGTATTATGATTTGTGTGTAATGTGATGTGTGTGTGTGTGTGTATTGTGATTTGTGTGTATTGTGATTTGTATGTAATGTGGTTTGTGTGGATATACTTAAGTATATTTAAAACCAAATACTTTTAGACTTTTACTCAAGTAATATTTTACTGGGTGACTTTCATTTTTACTTAAGTCATTTTCTTTTAAGGTATCTTTACTTTTACTCAAGTATGTCATTTGGGTACTTTTTTCCCCCAACACTGGGAATACTGTACATGTAGCTCATGATTGCATTGCATATATTGTTGTGCTGTTTGCATTAAATCTGCATAATTTATCATCTTCTCAGAGGAATTGTAAAAAGAGGTTTGAGATAAATCACTCTGCAAATAGTGTAAAGTAATAATGTTCAGTGCTGCATTCAATTAAATAAACATTTCGTAAAAGGAAAAAGCTGAGTCGTGTGGACGAAAAAACACTCCTACTCAGCCCTTGAGATGCTCCCAGTCTAGAAACAGGACACAAGATTAAGTTTCAAGAAATATGTTAAAGTAAAGCATTGGCTTTTCAAAATTGGCAGAGGCGTGTGTGTTGTGACTCACAGTGGAGAAAAAGACAGGAGATGAAACTGAGCCTTTGGGATCTCAAACATACATAGTTCAAGGAAGAACAACATCTTACAAAAATAACTTCTAGACTACCTCCGGATTTCTATGGATAGATGTTGAAGGAAGACTGCTGCTACAATTTCTATATAGATATCTTCACTGGCATTGATGTTGTTAATACGTCTGGGCAAGAAGTGGCTACGTATGGAAAGATCCTTAGTATTTTTTTATAACAAAAAGAGTTTTAAAATACATTATTCACATTCATGTTGAATAATCACTGTAATTATGAAGCTAACTTTAATATGCACAGTCTAATAACACTATAAGCTATTATCCAATTTGATGGAAGTTAATTGGCACATCAATCAACCATTAAAAACATCTTGTGGTATTTAAGTCAAAATCACCGACGGATTACAGATCTTGAGATAGCATAATATCTACAGCTTTTTGTTTATATAACTACCGGTCTATTCTTAACTTGTACAGTTGTGTACATCATACACTGTGACGGGTTGTACAGTAGCATAACAATCCAAGTACTGTACACACGACCTGTTCATTGACCAATCAAAGTATTTAGCAAAGTATTGACCCATGACCTTCAGAAATTACTTAAGTCTGTGGAAACTGAGCAATAGTCGTATTTATGTGGCTTTGGCACATATGAAATTCCTCAACCGCAATAATACCTGAATACCTCAAATCAATATTATTTTACACTTGCTTAAGGGTTTAAAAGTAAAGCCATGTTTTCCTTGCAATTGGCATACCAAGGGAAGGTGCTGTATGTACTGCATTATTGAAAAGCTGTGCTTCACTGGATTTTTTTATTCTAAATGCAAAAGACCCCTTTTAGGCAACAGAAAGTTGAGAGAGAGAGAGAGAGCGAGAGAATATGAGTGCCCGTCTAGAAGTTTTGGGGGGAATCCATACATGCTTTGAAGTTAAAACAATAGGCCTCACATGATGCAACATATAAATGGGCATCACATACCACTAAAAACAAAACAAAAAAATACAATAACATTGAGACTAAAATGCAAGCTTAGGTTAAATGTTGCCTCAAAAATATCAGAGCCTTAACAATGATGAGAAACAAGCAATCGAATATAATAAATGTGCACTAATTACTAAAGTACAGTACCTGGACTGATATCAGTCATTTTGATGAATTATTATCAAACTCCCTTTGAGGGGATTGATACAATCATACGGAATAGAATCAAATTAAAGAGATTCCAGCTGGAAACAAATACACATATTTCCCTCAATGATGCCAATAACACATATTGTATCATACCACTTCCACTGCTTTGTTTTATGTAAAGCCAACCTAACAGTGGGGTATATCCACATATAGAATGTGTTAACATGCGTTACACAACCACATGATATAACCTGTCACCATAGGTCAACATGAGGGTGTTGAGGCACCACAGAGCAGTAACGCTTAACACTCCTGGTAGCTGGCACGCATGGGTGATTGATACCTCTCCCCCTCAAATAGATATCTGGTCTGCTCCATGATTGACACATTGATTGAAATGACTTATTTCACTCACTGAAAATGGTTTCTCTTTTCTCCCACCTGAGAGCATGGAATCCCAAGATTATTTATCCAAAGTAGACATTGACCTTGAATTTCAAACAGCTATGGAAACCCAAACTGTGTACAGATACAGTATTGGTTTCTGTGTACACTGTAAAAATAAATGTTGGTTCAACGTACAATTTAAAGGCAACCAGCTACAATATGTTTGTGAGATTGCAAAGAAAAAAAGTTGTTGGGCACACAGTCAAAAGTTTCTGTGTGGAATATTTTGTTGCTCAAACTCACAATCCTATCACAGCTGCATGCTTTACAATTGTACAGTATGTTGAATCAACATACTGTACCAGTCAAACATTTGGACACACCTACTCATTCAAGAGTTTTTCTTTATTTTTTTTTACAATTTTCTACATTGTAGATTAATAGTGAAGACAAAACTATGAAATAACACATATGGAATCACGTAATAACCAAACAAGTGTTAAACAAATCAAAATATATTTGACAGCTTTGCACACACTTGGCATTCTCTCAACCAGCTTCACCTGGAAAGCTTTTCCAACAGTCTTGAAGGAGTTCCCACATATGCTGAGCACTTGTTAGCTGCTTTTCCTTCACTCTGCGGTCCAACTCATCCCAAACCATATGACGTAGCACTCCATCACTCTCCTTCTTGGTCAAATAGCCCTTAGACAGCCTGGAAGTGTGTTTGGTCATAGTCCTGTTGAAAAACAAATGAGTCTCACTAAGCGCAGACCAGATGGGATGGGGTATTGCTGAAGAATGCTGTGGTAGCAATGCTGGTTAAGTGTGCCTTGAATTCTAAATAAATCACTGACAGTTCCACCAGCAAAGCCCCCCACAACATCACACCTTCACCATGCTTCACAGTGGGAACCACATTTGCGGAGAACATTCGCTCACCTACTCTGCATCTCACAAAGACACGCCGATTGGAACCAAAAATTTGGACTCATCAGACCAAAGGTCAGATTACATCAGTCTAATGTCCATTGCTCGTGTTTCTTGGCCCAAGCAAGTCTTTTATTCTTATTGGTGTCCTTTTGTTGTTGTTTCTTTGCAGCAATTCGTCCATGAAGGCCTGATTCATGCAGTCTCCTCTGAACAGTTGATGTTGAGATGTCTCGTTTAACTTGAACTCTGTGAAGCATTTATTTGGGCTGCAATTTCTGAGGCTGGTATCTCTAATGAACTTATCCTCTGCAACAGAGGTAACTCTGGGTCTTCCTTTCCTGTGATGGTCCTCATGAGAGCCAGTTTTATAATATGACTTATCATAGTTTTTTGCGACTGCACTTGAAGAAACTTTAAAAGTTCTTGAAATATTCCGTATTGACTGACCTTCATGTCTTAAGATAATGATGGACTGTCGGTCCTCTTTGCTTATTTGAGCTGTTCATAATATGGACTTGGTCTTTTACCAAATATATCTTCTGTATACCACCGATACCTTGTCACAACACAACTGACGCATTAAGATGGAAATAAATTCCACAATTTATCTTTAACAAGGCACACCTGTTAATTTAAATGTATTCCAGATGACTACCTCATGAAGCTGGTTGAGAGAATGCAAAGCTGTCGTCAAGACAAAGGGTGGCTAATTTGAAGAATCTTAAATATAACACATATTTTGATTTGTTTAACACTTTTTTGGTTACTACATGATTCCATATGTGTTATTTCATAGTTTTGGTGTCTTCACTATTATTGTACAATGTTGAAAATAGTTAAAATTGAGAAGAACCCTGGAATGAGTAGGTGTGTCCAAACTTTTGACTGGTACTGTATATTTTTTTTATTTTTACAGTGTAGGTCTGTGGAGCGAAGAAAAACAAAACATCTTTCCAATACTGATACAAATTGTGGTATAGAAGAAACTTCTCACTTTCTGCTGAATGATTGCTTTGACTTTTTCTCTTTCAGACTTAAAATTTGTGTCACAAAACAAGGCGGCGTACCATTGAAATTAGTGATGCACCGAAATCCGATTTTTTTCCCTTGCCAAAAAAACCCTGATACCGATAACCGATACTTAACATTTAAGCAGCCTTTTAACCATTCTAGTACAGTTAAATAGTTAGCATACACATGGATGCAGCGGTCTAAGGCACTGCATCTCAGTGCAAGAGGCATCACTACAGTCCCTGGTTTGAATTTTAAATCCAGGCTGCATCACATCCGGACGAGATTAGGAGTCAGATAGGGGGGCCCACAATTGGCCCAGCGTCGTCCAGGTTTTGCCAGGGTAGGCCGTCATTGTAAATAAGAATTTGTTCTTAACTGACTTGCCTAGTTAAATAAAGGTTACACACACACACACACACACACACACACACACTGACAAAATGTATTTTGTTGGCATTTACGCATTCCCCATTAACAGTAAAACATTAATCAAAACCTACTTCTTTCACTTACTTGCTGTTTCGTTGTTAATTTATTCAGTCGTTTCATTCTCAACCAGGATTTATATGGAACGCCGTTTTGGTCTTTGCGTGTCAGAAAATATATTATTTAACACTATTTGACGTGTCAAATAACACTATTTGACATGTCAATTAAGCTTGTTGACCAATCAGGACCTGAATGTGACTGCACATCACATAATAATTTAACGCATTCATACATTTTTACATAGTTATTACACATGCATTACACTATCACTCGTATTTCATGTCACAACGATTTATCAATATGTATGCTATGATGCTGGTAAAGTTGTCTCGCACACCTACAGTGCTGGTCATAAAAAAAAGCTAGCTAGCTCATGGATGCAAACAATGTTCTTCCCCAAAAACATAGCAAAGCGACATCTGTTTCAGTAGCTATAGTTAGCTAGCTATCATCATCTAAAACAACTCTAATTTATAAGACAGTTCTTATTTGATTAATGGTGGTCGGACCCATCTATGTGAAGCTAGCCACAACAGTGGACTTTGCAGGTTAGCCTTCAAAATAAAAGTATAGCATAATTCTACTATTTGTATTCATTTGCATAACTGTCAATGACATACTTAAATTTTTAAGGCAAACCGCAAATTCCATTATTGTCCCTAATCTTTATTGCGGCTCGATTCACAGCACGTAACCCGGTCTGGTCGAGCTTCACTAGCCAGATAAAGCTAGCTGGCTGCTTATAACTTTAGCTTTGGGCAAAAGTGTTAAGTAGCTGGCCAGCTATTTATTTTCATGAACTGAAGTTCAATTTCAATAGGTGAACAACAAGTGGCAAACTAGCTACTACTTACTCACAATGATTCCTAAATCATTGCTAAGAATAATGAAAATGACTGCAGTTTCTACTGATCATTGTTTTCATGCTGGTTGTGTTGGCGCTAGCTAGGTACTAAGCTAAATCTAGCTACCCCAGAAGTTGCGGTCGAACAAATGATGCTTTATTACCAACGCGGTGTTGAAAACACATTGTTCGTGGCTGATGTTTGCATACTTGCAGACTTTTTTGTACAGCTTTGACAGTGCACTGCATCTTTTTTGACACGCAAAGACCCAAACGGCGTTCTGTACTATGTATGTCATGAAGCTAATAGCAGTGACTCTATTACTGTGTAACTCCGGCCAGGCAACATCTGAAAAGTAGTGCACTTGGTAGTGTGCATCGGTGCTCGGCCAGTTGGCAAAAGCCAACATCGCCCATGACAGAGAATGGTTGATTGTCAAAAGCAATGAATTCCATTATCTTGGCTTTAATGGATTTTCCCTTCGAATTGTCTCGCTGAAATGTTCGTACTCTTGCAAATGACTGCTCGATCCACATAGCAGACATTGCGGGATAAGTTAGGAATTCTGTGTTGCACGTGTAGTGCAATATTTTACGTGGCGTCATTGCGCCATGTACCTACGTTATATAGGTATGCACGTCAGCTTTGACATCGGTTTTGCACATCGGCGTTAAACTAGACATCCAATATGTTCACCGATATATTGTGTATCCCAACTTGAAATGCTTAATATCAAAAGTGGCAGGGTGTCTTGGTCGTAGAAGTGGACAATTTTATAATCTGTCAGTATATAAACCTTCACTGGGAGTCCTAATTAGGGGCTTAATTTGAAACTCTTGTTGCTCACTCATCTCCAAATGCATCATGGAAAATTATTAAGCAAGAATCTCAGCTTGGCTAACTGCTGTTTCGTCCAGGTGGTTTCTGACTCCATTTACCATCAGAGACTGGTTGTCAGCGTGGTTACAGGTGCGTAGCAGCACAGTACAGTATGGTGTGAGTCAGTCAAAGTGCAGGGACTTTGGCGTGTCAGAGGGGATGTGGGTTGAGCTATGACCTGTGTAACCTTCCAGTCCAAGCCCAGCTAAGTGCCTATACTCTTGGACATTTCCCATTCATCACAAATGACACAATGATCCAGTCGATAATGGCTGTTATTTTCAGCTTTTGCCTTGTGCCCTGTCCATTTAGAGTTATGGCTGTACAGGTGTGACTCATAAACAATAACAAGGCACAGACAATTCTCTTTTTCATTCAACAAAGTCTATCGTGTCAGGAAATGGGCGTTTGCTCAGACAATCAAGGGCACAACTGATATGAGGATTATTGGCACATATGACTACATATCCCGGTGTGATCAGTGCCATAACTGTTCTGCACGACCATACATTACTGTGATATCCCCAAAACCACTATCCAGTGGAAGCCATAAGCAATTAAAGACGGAATCAATGCCCTGAATCAAAACAGTGTGACAGCTCCATTATCCCAGAATATAGGAGCCTCTCTCTCTCCCTTGCTCCCCTATCTCCCTCTGGGTTCATTTGAAGCTGATCGGGCGGGTCGAGACAGAGAGAGTAGAGAGAGAGGGATCTGGGAGTGTTGCAGAGGGAGGCTAGCACAGTGACATGGTCAATGTCATCCTACACATCAAGGGGATTGGCCACGTTTAATCTAATCAGCCACTTTTATGTGCGGACACTCATCTATTTGACACTCGCACCAGACGTCCATGAGATTCATCCGCGAAAGCTCCACAATGGGCTCTTAATTTATCCTATTACAGTAGGGGAGCAGTCAGGTTGATAACACCGGACCACAGTGGGTCACACCTTGAAGTGGAGATGCCACTACACTACAGTCTCTTAATAGGGAGACATGCTGGGCCCATATTCATGAAGGATCTCAAAGTAGAAGTGCTGATCTAGAATCAGGTCCCCCCCTGTCCATGTAATCAGACTAATTTTGATCTAAAAGGCCAAACTGATCCTAGATCAGCACTCTAAGGGGCCATTACCCCTACTTAACTCTTCACTCCAGCCTCAGACCAAACCTTATTAACGTTATTTTAGATCTCCAAGACAGGATCATGATGAATACCTTCCCCAATAATGTAATTAGAATAATGGGCTAATCCATTATGATTTTCCACTCGGCATGAAGTAACAAATACATTTAGGTAATGTGCCAACAACACTTTCCTCAAGTGGATATGAGGAAACAGTTGTAATATAGTGCACAGTATGTAATCTATATAATTCAATTCAATATCATTCTTAGAAGTGCTCCAAAAGACTTTAAATATATAACAGCAGAAATATTTGTATGTCCTAACTTAGTTTGGTGTGTGTTTAATGCACAAGTTATTAGGTATAATGTATGGTTAACAATGTTAAGGTCTATGCACACATATCATGCCATCAGAACAATAATAAGAAAAAGTTTCATAGACCAGCAGTTGAAAATGTGACAAAACTATTTATCAAGCGTTTGCCCTTGGGGATAGAACATATCCAAATGTATTTGTCCTATTGAAGGAGACTTCTGATTGACATCTCACATCCATATCAAAGTATTAAATAACATACAGTACATAATATCAGAAGAATCTTCAAGTATGATACATGCCTTAACATTGATCTATGCAGTGGACACAAACACATCTCCTCACTTCTCAACAATCAACAGCCCCTTCAAAAACATATGAGCTGATTCTCATTGTGATGCTGTCGCACTGCAGTTCTGGATCCTACGTAACGTTCACACCTCCATCTCTGCCTTCTCCCTGTAATCCTTCCCTGGAACTGAGCGTCCCGGGCCTCCAATCATCCAAGTCCATGTTTCATTTCCTGTCCCTCCGCGATACATATAAGCCCTTTCCTCCCTGTGCATTCTATCACTGCGGACAATGTGGATCTGGGTAGAAATGTCACTTGAGTGTCGCTGCTGTTTCTAAACGGTCATAGGGGTCACAAGCAGAATGCCACATACCGCAGGGTTTCTGTCTGTCTGTTTTTTCAGAGAAAACACATCTTTAAAGAAAGGAGTTTTTTTTGTGTTGTCCTTGAACTATGTTTGTTCTAGTGATGTTTGCCATGTTGGGACACATGTCATGTCAGCTCCAACTATTCATACCTTGACTCAACAACATCAGTCGGTCACCTATGAGTGCGCACATACACACAAACGCACGCGCAAACACAGCATGCACACACATGAATAGACCTTCAGCCGAACTATCAGCTTTCTTTCGTCTCCCGTTGACTTGGTGGACGAGATCAAATGCTAGTCATTCTCTAATTGTGAGTCCAGCCACTATGCCTGATGTCTTCAAAGAAGACTGGTTCTGTTCTGATCCAGTAAATTGAATTGGAGGAAGCTGCTGGCAGTGCATGCAAGACAAAGCCTCTTCTCAAGCTTATGTTTAGTCAGATGTACCTCATGCATGGAGAATTGTCTTTCTCTTTTCTCACCAAATATGGTCATAAAGCCAAGAGACATCCCACTCTGTGCTGCTCTGCAAGCCTGTTAGTCATATTCCTTCCTACAATTCACTTCTGTTTGGTGTCTTTTGACAAAAAAAAAAAAATTGGACACTGGTCAGGGTCATGCAACCATTGTATATTGCACTCAATAACCCTATCCACTGATATCACCACTGAGTTCCTGCAGGGAATTCTCTGAAGGATGTTGAAGACAAGATTGCTGTTACATCCTCTAACTTGCCCAGTGGCTCCGATCCATCTCCTGTGTGAATTTCCCCTCCAGGTGGTCTAACTAATCTGGCCTAACACATGGCAGTTTTACACCGGAGACATCCTCACACTCTTTGACTGTATCACACTAGTTAGTTACTGTGGCCACCTCAGTGGCCCCCAAGGCCCTCCCAAGGGGCCCCTAGTGAAAGTTGTAAATGTGTGATGTTGACAAAAAGCACTGAGAGACAATTATTATAGTACAAGATTTGCAGCAAAGTATTTGAAAGGGATGTCCCTTCGTTAGTGCTGGTCCTTGTCATAATGATTTATAACAAGTTTTTGTTCTTAAAGCTTGCAGAGAAAGGAGATTACTCCAGAGATTCTCCATGCCATATTTGTGTTTCAGGTAGCTAGTATCATCAAAGGATTAAAGTGAAGAATTACACACAACAAAAATGAGAAAACTTGTAAAGCAAAACGGGGACCTGTATTATTAAACATATTTAACAAAGGAATTAGTTAAAATTATTAAATTAAAATCATCAATTAACTAGCACAGAAAAACCTTGTGTTGGTACAGCTGATGTCAGTGACAATGGACTCGATACGGCAGATGGGTTGCATACAGATGGCTCTGTTCAAATTACTACTAACTTTCTAACACCCATTGGGACCACGCTAGCCATGAGGATAAGTATCTAATAGAACTCGGTGCTGATAGCCATTTTGTAATGTGTGCCTCTGTTTTTATTCATCTTCTAGAAGCCATTTTGCTATGACGACCTGCAATGGCCTCCCATCATAGTCTGATTGTTCCAATAATTATAATGCTCAGCCAGACCCTTCAAATTGCATGTGGCGTTTGTTATTTCCCAGGAGCCTTTGCATCCTTATTGCCTCACGTGTTCTGTATGTTTTTTCTCACCCATCTCTTCATCACCCTTTCCTTCAAATGAATTGACTCCAACTAAAGTCACTAATGGTCCAATAATTGAGCCATTCCAAATGAGAAATCAGTAATGTTAATGACACACTGTAATAAGGGTGAAGTAGCAGGGAAAAAGACAAATAGATGGTAAGCAGGACCTAATCTACTGTACTACTTGTTCCCCACCACCCACATCTTGATCATGTGATCCCGAAAACCTTCCATCCATTAAAGTGGTGTGTCGGTCTCTTAATGAGACCGGGGTCGATGGGAGCCTCTGCATTGTATTGACTCTGAATGTTATTATCTTGGCCAGACAGGGCACAAGGCTCTCGGGGCAGTAGTTGCGAGGGCCGGTGAAGGAGATAGTAGCCTAAGGTCCAGAGGCTTGAGTACAGCTATGGATTTTATGCTTCCTTCTGAAACAGGAAATATGTGCTCTCATTAAACATTGCAATGGTCTAAACTCATTCTCTCAGTATCATGCCAATTCCAGAATTATTCATGTTACAATTCTTGGAATAGAAAGACCTGCTATACCTTGATCCAAGACAGACGTTCTGTACATCTGTGACCTTCACACTTCAACTTTCAGACTCATGTTTTATTGAGACAGGTTAGAAGTAGAGACACGGGGTTTAAACCCTGGTCTCCAGTAGGGAGGCATATGTGGTTGCAGCGGGTGTGTTACCACAAGACCACAGGCTTTGGACCACACTTCCTCTTTAACAGAGAAGAAAAGAGAGACTTATCTTATCTCGTTGAGAGAGGCTGTGGCACACAATGTCAATCAATGGTTTCAGGCTTTTCAACAACCTAGGAAGACACAACTGTTACCTTGAAGGGAAATCCCATTTGCGTTTGCTTATAGCTACCCTTAATCCCACACCAAATAGAATTACCGGCGAACAGGATTGTAAAGATTTACTCCATAAATTGATTTGATAGCAAACAGTGGACCTGTGGATTAAGCAGATAGCGATAGATCCAGACTTGAGGAGATGAATCCCCTCTTCAACATCAGAGTAGCGGGACAGACCACCATCTTAATCCAGTCAAACAAGGCAAAGCAGAGAGCTCAGAGCACCATCAACCACTGCACATGATAGTGTCATTGGGACTATAGCTCACAGAGCTAGAGAACGGACATTGTGATGCCACTTTGATATAGTCAATGTGCCCACCCATGAAGTGTGTTTCAATTGTTATGTTTTTGTCCTAAACTGGACGCTGTAGTCTATATGTGCATGTCTGTTCGACTTCAAATCATATTCCACATTTATTAATTTTCTCAGCTCTACTGTTTTCTATGGCATCTTTTATAGTTCCCCTTTATGACTTAGCGTGTTTTTGTTGAACCTCATTCCTTGCGAGAGAAAACCACTGCTTGTCATTTCAAACAGATGCCATGAAAAGAATTGGATAATATGAGCTACAAAGCCGTGGTGTGCGTCGATAGCTCCTTCAGCCAACATCTAAGAGTGATGAACCAAATGGATCAAAGCCTTGGCAATGCCGGCATGATGGGTGACAACAAAGGAGCAGTAATAACTGTTTTAAAGCCATGTGGATATCCAAGAACAGGCTCTCTCTATGCATTGTGGTTTCACTGCGAGGAAGATGAGCATTTATCAAAGGAAACATTCCCCTGTTTGATGTCAGCGATGACAAACTGCCAAACTCCCCTAAAATGTACCAGCCATCTGAATAGAGGGAGCATAAGAAGATGCAGACACAAAGTAACTGATCCTTATCCACAAGGAGAAGCTGTCATAGGTAGCTGTCCAATGTAGCAATACATTACAACTGCCAGTCGTGTAGGGTCTCAGAAAGTACACTGTTCAGGCTTACTGTATATAATGAGTCAATTTGCAAGAACGTGTCAGTGAAGCTTTATGCTGATTCTGAGGGTCCTACAATCATAAATGACCATAAATGCACTTAACTGTGGCCTTATATATCGTATGGCCTTATACATACTCCAGATTACATTTCCAAGTCACTTAAATTAGCTCTGGGTTCCTGGGAAATGTACATGTTGATTTAATGTTAAATACACTTGGTAAAGAAGGCTGAGATGATACAGACCAGTATTATTTTCCCACTGCATCTTATGTAAATCTGTTGTCAAAGGTTATTACAGTAAGTCTTACAGGATAATATAGGGATTTAAAAAGTGGATAAAAACACCAAATCAGTTCCAAGTCAAATACAGGTAGACAGAATCACAGATAATACATTTCATGTAGGCTATGGGAACTATGCTATTCTTGATAATGATAAGCCAATCATGCTAGAATTCACGGCGTTGTCTGTGCCTAATGGGCTTCGGCGAAACTGCGCAGCTATGCAGGCATGTGATTGCAATGTGAAGGGGCATGGCGTCATATTGAAAAGAAAGTCCTCAACATTTAAACAGGTATTTGAAGCAAGTGAAATCCATACGTACCTCTTCGTCATCATCCTCCTCCTCGCTGTTGCTCGGTTCTTCTGGCGCTCTAATGAACCACCACTGAATCTCCAAGTAAACTGATGCGGTTCCACTCTGGAAGGCGCACGCCATTTCAATGTTTTGACCTTCTTTAACTGTTAGATTGGAGGGGATATCCGTAAACTTTCCTGAAAGAGAGTGAAACAGTCAGTATAATTACTGTGCGTCCATGGTCGTAGGGCTATTGAAATGGAGGCCTTTCCCTCCGCAACTATAGCCTATTTCTAACAAACTTATGATATGAAAACCTAAAAAATGGTGGTAGTGTATGGGATTGCGTGTGTCTTATTCTTTCAACAAATGGCAGTATAATTAAATTGTAGGTGATCGTAATAGTGAACGAAATCCACGGAAATGGCGGGGCTCCACTATGCGTCTAAAATGTCACTGCGATAGGTATCACATCATTATAATAAAGGGATGCCTCCTAACATATAAATAGCATTCTCAAACATTGACATATGAAAAAAATAAGTGACTAAACATGAACAGATGTTTGCCAGATTCACTCTCCAATAACTATAATCCAAATTCATGCGCACAGTGTAATGAAAATAAGACCAGTAACGTTATATAATATAGCCTATAGTGCATATATGTTGAATATATATTTAAGTGTTGACAAATGTTACACTGGTTTAATCCATGAAAACACTCTGAACATCACAATAACTCTCACTGTAGCCTACAGTTTTCCCCTGCAAGACTCACTGCGCTTAAAAAGTATTTGCAAGGGATACAGACTATCTTTACCGAGACAGTGGCAGACGTGCAAATGTATCATATTTCGTTTGATGAGATTCAAAGGTAGACAGAAACCACTGAGGGACAGATCAAGAATCTCACTGGTATGTCAACAGAGTAACTGTCAATGGTGCTCTCTGCTTTCCAACCCTGTTTCTGCATATCCGTTACTTTAAATGCATGTCGCGCTCTGTGACTCTACAAACTTATACAAAGACATTAACTACAATAAATACTAAATCATACCTAGATGCCATTTTATAAGCAATCAACAGTTGCGTTTTGTTCATTTAGGCAACGTTAGTTGAATGCTAGGTAAGCTACTTTTTCTGCATTTATTTTATAGCCAAGCATAATGGATGTTGCATTCGTTACTTGTTTCAATCGTAATAACCATTCTTTCATGTCTGCACTCTGCAGCTTTAATGATGAAGTTATACGCACTCAAATGTGACCTATAGGTTGTTTTTACCTAGAACAAGCCCGGATAGGTAAGAATTTATATACTTGTTTTATGACGATATGTTTCAATTTACCTTCAAAGGAGAATCCAAATTGGATACATAAACTGGACAGGAAAACAAATCCAATAGAGTCATGAGAGGTCCACATCATTCCAAAGGGATAATGTCACATCAGCCGAGGAAAAAACGATCTTCCAAAACTGCTCAGCAAATTAAACTGTTGCCATGCGGATATGCTTGGATACAAAATGCCGAATATGTAACATGCTGGAACTATAGCAAGGCTTCTGAAGTTCTTTATGTGCGCTGCCACGGGCTTTGCGGATAGAGACTGACGACTGCGCGCTCTGCACAAGGTGTTGTGAAGTATGTAAAAGAATAGCCTCTGTTCCCAGCTCTCCGTACGTGGCTGTTGATGCAACGTCAGTGTCCAGCTCCCCTATTGCGTGCTGATTGCGTGCCTGGTGCTCTAGCGACAAGTAGAGCTAGACTCAACGGATATGTTCGTAAATCTACACACCTCTTTACACCTCTGTAAACCCCGTTGTTCACATTCCTTTCAAATGTAAATAAACGTAAAGATATTAAAAATTATAGATTGAAAATTATTATCAAGTACAGCAGCAGGAGTGGCGACTTTTAAACCCAGTAATAATTTTAGCATTTAAGCCCAGATTTGTGTGAGGAGAACAAAATAGCTCCACACTTTTCTCAACAACCAAAAAATGCCAAATCATTGAAGAGACTGAGAGAGCTGTCACTCAAAGCAACATCATAACAGTATCTGATTCTGAAGTGGTATGCGGCATGAAGCATTTACGTATGGAGTGTGGGTGTGTCCATCTCACGTTTAATAGCTACTGTTTGCAGTCAGAGGAGACTCAAGCAGGCACAGATCAGACCCACTGGTACAGAGGCTATAAAACAATATTGTTGCCATTGAGGGGAGACAGCTCAGACAGGGCTTGGACCAGCAACTCTGCAAGTATCAGTCAAGCATACAAGACCCGGACCTCTTGCCAGAGGCTGTAGTTCTCTTACATCCCAGGATGTGTTTCTGGCCAGCGCGAAACCTCAGCACAGACATGTGTACATACACTTGCAATGCAGACTTGAGAGATAATCCCATTGCTGTCACCAGTGTAGTGAAAGAGGGGGAAAAGTTGGAGTGGAGCTTTCCTTGTCAACACCAGGTCACTGGTTGAAGTCCTGCTCAGCCCATTCTGGCTTTATTGCAACAATAAACTGCAGTATTTTATATGAAATCAGACTTATGGCTCTATTCGAACCATATCGTGGAAGTTCTACCTGACAGTGTGATTGAATTTAAAAGGCAACGTTCCCGCATTAGCAGAGACTGCATTCATGTTAGACACTGCATATGTCGGCTCAATTTCAAATGACCTTTACATTTCTACCACACAATCTATTATGCTTCAGCGATACAGATTGAATAGAAAACTAGATCCAGTTATATACTCTATGGTTGCTGTTGTTGATGATCAGCACTCTCTCTAGCAATAGTCAGTGGGGGGCAGGCAACGCTACACAAAGGGGCTCATCCAGCTCTGGCTCCTTGCCAGTATCCATTTTCTCAACCTGAGCATTCTTCACGAGCTCCTTTGAGAGTGCATCCAGAAATAATTAAACACTTTTCTAAGGTGATGATGTTAGCAATAATTAATTACATTCACATCCAACCACGTTCATTAGTGTGCATTCGACAATAATACCTTCTCTCTCTGTTGCTCTCTCTATCTAGCTCTCTCTTCCCAGAAGTCATCATGTTAATGACAGCTGGTCATGCAGAACATGCTGATAGCATGTAGAGGCCTACAAGGCCTTGAGCACCATACACTGGTAATGCTGGTGGGAGTCAATGACAAAGGGTTGGCTAGGTCACCATCATTATCAAGGGAAACAGACAGTCTGCCCTGAGCACTGTGTCTGCACACAAAGGACACCTCTATCCACCATGAAATATTAATAGGCTCCTTAGACATGGTTTGTCATACTGAAATAGCATGTTCCTACCCAGCAAACCGGGAACATTTCCAGAACATTAGCTAAGATTCCCATGAAGTTCTAGTTAGGTTTTTAATCTAACATTAGGATGATAACAACCCCAAAACATAAACAAAAATGTTTTTGATAAGGAAACACTAAAAAATACGGAATGTTATCCTAACATTCACAATCATTTGGTGCACAGCATCTGCAACAACTACCACAGAACATTCCCCAAAAGTTCACATTAGGTTTATAGCTAATGTATAACAGAATGTACCAGTAATGTTTTCCCAGCAAACCAAAATTGGTTCTGTGAAAGTTCCCATAACATTCCTTAGGTTGTGGCAAGTCTGGTTCATCCTTGGGAGCATTTTCCAAACGCCTGAAGGTACCACGTTCATCTGTACAAACAATAGTATGCAAGTATAAACACCATGGGACCACGCACTCAACACGCACACGCACCCCTCAGGAAGGAGACACATTCTGTCTCCTAGAGATGAACGTACTTTGGTGCAAAAAGTGCAAATCAATCCCAGCAATGGACCTTGTGAAGATGCTGGAGGAAGCAAGTACAAAAGTATTTATATCCACATTAAAACGAGTTCTATATCGACATAACCTGAAAGTCCGCTCAGCAAGGAAGAAGCCACTGCTCCAAAACCGCCATAAAAAAGCCAGACTACGGTTTGCAACTGCACATGGGGACAAAGATCGTACTTTTTGGAGAAATGTCCTCTGGTCTGATGAAACAAAAATAGAACTGTTTGGCCATAATGACTATCGTTATGTTTGGAGGAAAAAGGGGGATGCTTGCAAGCCAAAGATCACCATCCCAACCATGAAGCACAGGGGTGGCAAGCATCATGTTGAGTGGGTGCTTTGCTGCAGGAGGGACTGGTGCACTTCACAAAATAGATGGTATCATGAGGCAGAAAAATTATGTGGATATATTGAAGCAACATCTCAAGACATAAGTTAAAGCTTGGTTGCAAATGGGTCTTCCAAATGGACAAAGTTGTGGCAAAATGTCTTAAGGACAACAAAGTCAAGGTATTGGAGTGGCCATCACAAAGCCCTGACCTCAATCCTATAGAAAATTTGTGGGCAAAACTGAAAAGTGTGTGCGAGCAAGAAGGCCTACAAACCTGACTCAATTCCACCAGCTCTGTCAGGAGGAATGGGCCAAAGTTCACCCAACTTATTGTGGGAAGCTTGTGGAAGGCTACCTGAAACGTTTGACCCAAGTTAAACTATTTAAAGACAATACTACCAAATGCTAATTGAGTGTATGTAAACTTCTGAACCACTGGGAATGTGATGAACGAAATAAAAGCTGAAATAAATCATTCCCTCCACTATTATTCTGACAATTCACGTTATTAAAATAAAGTGGTGATCCTAACTGATCTAAAACAGGGCATTTTTACTAGGATTAAATGTCAGGAATTGTGAAAAACTGATTTTAAATGTATTTGGCTAAGGTGTATGTAAACGTCCGACTTCAACTGTACCTGTCGCCAGTCGTACATGAGATTTCAAGTACATTCCCAGAATGCATTTTGTCTGTAATGTAAAGGTTCCATAATGTTTCATTAGGTTGTGGGAACAGTCTGGTTGGAACATTACAAAAGATACCGTATGTACTCAAAACAAAACAAAAAACTGTCCAGTTGTGTGAAGGATTCTACAATGTTTCTTTTAGGATGCAAAAAACATTCACCTGATGTTACAGGAATCTTCCCAGGGCCTCCCGAGTGGCTCGGCGGTCTAAGGCACTGCATTGCAGTGCTAGAGGCATCACTACAGATCCAAAGAGGGGGCGCACAATTGACCCAGCGATGACCTTGTCCTATTGCGATCTAGTGACTCTTGTGGTGGGCCGGGCGCATGCATACTGACTTTGGTCGCAGCTGTACAGTGTTTTCTCCGACATATTGGTGTGGCTGGCTTCTGCGTTAAGTGAGCAGTGTGTCAAGAAGCAGTGTGCTTGGTGGGCTCGTGTTTTGGAAGAAGCATGGCTATCGACCTTCGCCTCTCCTGAGTCCGTACAGGAGTTGCAGTGATGGGGCAAGGCTGTAGCTACCATTTGGGGAGAGAAAAAAAAAGAATGTTCCCAGAACACTTTTTGTCTGTTCTTTAAAGGATCCCAGAATGTTTCTTTAGGTTGTGGGAACAGTCTGGCGGGAACATTAGGGTACATCACAAAAGATACTGTATGCCTCCAAAACACAAAACTGTCCAGTTGATGAATGATGAAAATGAATTAATTACTCTGCCATTTTTAAAGTCATGTCCCCCTCATCCTTAACTTTTACTACATGTGTCAATATAACACACTGTTTTTAGAATCTTAATATCACAAATAGAACTGGAGTTATAACCAGTTTTACGAGGTGTCATGACTCTCCTGTGAGGATCCAAAGATCAGGTTACAATGGATCAACGTCCACCAGACCCCTCTCACTCAGGGAGTGGAGTAGGGATTGATGTGGGATTTTATGACACTTCAAGCCAATCGTAAATTGTATGCAGCAGGGAACTCTATTTGGTCTTCAGGAGTGGTGATTGTGTTACGGTTTTCTTCTATCTCCTCCTCTGACGAGGAGGTGTAGCAAGGATCGGACCAAAATGCAGCGTGGTAATTTTGAATTTTGATGTTTAATTAACAAATAAACACGAACAATACAAAAACAAGAAACGTAACGCGAAAACCTAAACAGCCTATCTGGTGCAAACAAACACAGAGACAGGAACAATCACCCACGAAACACTCAAAGAATATGGCTGCCTAAATATGGTTCCCAATCAGAGACAACGATAATCACCTGCCTCTGATTGAGAACCGCCTCAGGCAACCATAGACTTTACTAGATAACCCTACTAAGCCACAATCCCAATACCTACTAAAACACCAAGACAAAACACACCACATAATAAACCCATGTCACACCCTGGCCTGACCAAAATAATAAAGAAAGCACAAAATACTAAGACCAGGGCGTGACAGAACCTCCCCCCCCAAGGTGCGGACTCCCGGCCGCACACCTAAACCCATAGGGGAGGGTCCGGGTGGGCGTCTGTCCACGGTGGCGGCTCCGGCGCGGGACGTGGACCCCACTAAAAACGTATTAGTCCCCTTGCATCGCGTCCTTAGATTGGCGACCCTCGCCGCCGACCTTGGCCTAATAACCCTCACCAAGGACCCCACTGGACTGAGGGGCAGCTCGGGACTGAGGTAGCTCGGGACTGAGGGGATGCTCGGGTCTGAGGGGTAGCTCGGGACTGAGGGGTAGCTCGGGACTGAGGGGTAGCTCGGGACTGAGGGGTAGCTCGGGACTGAGGGGTAGCACAGTACTGAGAGGAAGCTCAGCACTGAGAGGAAGCTCAGCACTGAGAGGAAGCTCAGCACTGAGAGGAAGCTCAGCACTGAGAGGAAGCTCAGTACTGAGAGGAAGCTCAGGCAGGTAGTTGGATCTGGCAGATCCTGGCTGGCTGGTGGTTCTGGCAGATCCTGGCTGACTGGCGGTCCGGCAGAGCCTGGCTGACTGGCGGATCCTGGCTGACTGGCGGATCCTGGCTGAATGGCGGATCTGGAAGATTCTGGCTGACTGGCGGCTCTGGCTGCTCCATGCAGATTGGCGGCTCTGGCTGCTCCATGCAGACTGGCAGCTCTGGCTGCTCCATGCAGACTGGCAGCTCTGGCTGCTCCATGCAGACTGGCGGCTCTGGCTGCTCCATGCAGACTGGCAGCTCTGGCTGCTCCATGCAGACTGGCGGCTCTGGCTGCTCCATGCAGACTGGCAGCTCTGGCTGCTCCATGCAGACTGGCAGCTCTGGCTGCTCCATGCAGACTGGCAGCTCTGAACAGGCAGGAGACTCCAGCAGCGCTGTAGAGGAGAAAAGCTCTGGCAGCGCTAAACAGGCGGCAGACTCCGGCAGCGCTGGAGAGGAGGAAGGCTCTGGCAGCGCTAAACAGGCGGGAGCCTCCTTCAGCGCTGGAGAGGAGAAAGGATCTGGCAGCGCTGAACAGGCGGGAGGCTCCAGCAGCGCAGTAGAGTAGAGGAGGAAGGATCTGACAGCGCTAAACAAGCGGGAGACTCCGGCAGCACAGAACAGGCGGGAGACTCCGGCAGCGCTGTAAAGGAGGGAGGCTCCGGCAGCGCTGGACAGGCAGGAGACTCCGACAGCGTTGTAGAGGAGGAAGGCTCTGGCAGCGCTGGACAGGCGAGGCGCACTGTAGGCCTGATGCGTGGTGCTGGTACTGGGCCGAGGACACGCACAGGAAGCCTGGTGCGGGGAGCTGCCCCCGGAGGGCTGGTGCGTGGAGGTGGTACTGGATAGACCGGACTGTGCAGGCGCACTGGAGCTCTTGAGCACCGAGCCTGCCCAACATTACCTGGCTCGATGCCCACTCTAGCCCGGCCGATACGAGGAGCTGGTATGTACCGCACCGGGCTATGCACCCGCACTGGAGACACCGTGCGCTCCACAGCATAACACGGTGCCTGCCTGGTCCCTCTAGCCCCCCGGTAAACTTCCCCACAGGAAGTTTGCGCAGGTCTCCTACCTGGCGTAGCCATACTCCCTGTGAGCCCCCCCCAAGAAATTGTTGGGGCTGACTCTCGGGCTTCCATCCGCGTCGCCGTGCTGCCTCCTCATACCAGCGCCTCTCCGCTTTCGCCGCCTCCTGTTCTTCTTTGGGGCGGCTATATTCTCCAGGCTGTGCCCAGGGTCTTTTTCCATCCAATATCTCCTCCCAAGTCCAGAAGTCCTGTTATCGCTGCTCCTCCTGCCGCTGCCTGTCACCACGCTGCTTGGTCCTGTTGTGGTGGGTGATTCTGTTACGGTTTTCTTCTATCTCCTCCTCTGACGAGGAGGTGTAGCAAGGATCGGACCAAAATGCAGCGTGGTAATTTTGATACATGTTTAATTAACGAATAAACACGAACAATACAAAAACAAGAAACGTAACGCGAAAACCTAAACAGCCTATCTTTAAAAAAAAATTTTTTATTATCTTCAATACCATTCATTCTTTACAACTCATAATTTTCATACATACTCAAATAATGTTATTTTAATTTAACTAATTTAACTAAACAAAACCCCAAACAAAACCTCAGGGGAGCATCTTCCCTCCCCGTCACCCTACAAACTACCTTTCCCTATCTCCCCGTCCCTAATCTATCCCCTTACAAATCTAAATGACACCCAGCCCTAAACCCCCCTTCCACCTCTCCCGAGCAGCATGCTGCCCCCACTTCCTCTCCTCCCTCTTCATCCTCCCCTCAAATCTCCTTCCACCCTCCTCACTATCCCTTCCACCCCCAATCTCTCCCTGTCTTCACCATGTTCTGCCTGGCTTCCCACAGCTCCCGTTTAAAGAGACTCATGAGAAGCCAGAACAGAAACCTGTCCCTATCCATCCCTCTCGTTCTCCCTACACCTCTCTCTAACCTGGCCCACGTCAATACAAAATCCCCCCTTACCAAACCTAACAACACCCGTGCCCTAGCCCATACTACTCCGGCAAAGGCACAGTCCCAAAAGACATGGCGCACAGTCTCCTCCCTTCCACAAGAGGATCTTGGACAGGTGGGGGATTGCACCAAACTATACCGGTACATGATGGAACGTACCGGCAAGCACTTATGGAGGCTCAACCAATTCAGGTCCTTGAGCCTGTTGTCCAGACCCCGCGCCTGCACTCCCTCCCAGACCCCTTCTGAGATGCCCACTACAGGCGCCGGACTCCCTGCCTCTCTGACCTCCTCGTACAGGTGCCTGTGATCTAAACCTACTCGGGCAACTTCAACCTCAGGGTGCGCACGCAGCCACTTGGCCGCATGACCAAAGTGACACGGCAGCTGTTCCGCCCGAGGACCCGTGTTAGACCACACCATTACGCTTCTCGCCTGATACGAGAAGAACACCCGCAGGAGGAACCGGACGGGTGTATCACTGGATGAGATAGCTCCGTTAACAAGAAAGAAACAAAAATTGTGTCCAGCTTGAGGGGGAAATGTGGTACCCCCCTACCTCCCTCCCCGATGGGACAGAGCATGCGTGCCCTGGCGACCCACTCGCACCTGCCACTCCACATGAACTGAAACACAAGCCTCACTAGAGGCCTCCTCAGACAAGCCGGCAATGGGAAGATGTACGCCAAATACAAAAGAGACGGCAACACATCCACCTTTAGGACCAGGACTTTGCCCATAAAAGACAAACACCTAGCCTTCCACATTGCTAGCTTCCTCTGTACCACTGCGATACGCATGTTCCAGTTTAGCGTCGCTGAGCCGGAGGTCTCAAAATGGACCCCGAGAATCCTCAGGGCCCCCTCACAGAGAGATAACCCCCCGGGCACATCCGTTCTACCGCGCCATCTTCCGAAAAACTTGACGGAAGACTTTGCATGGTTCAGAACCGCTCCCGACGCTCGGGTGAAATCCCCAAAGATGGCAAGGGACCTTGTCAGGCACGAGTCCTTGCACAGCAGCAAGGAAGTGTCGTCGGCATACTGCGTCATCTTAACACGCAGCCCACCACTTCCAGGGATCAACAAGCCTTCCACCCCTGTGTCTGCCCTAATGGCAGCCCCCAGAAGCTCCATGTACAGAACGAAGAGGAGAGCCGAGAGTGGGCACCCCTGCCTGACCCCAGACGAGAGGTCAAAAACGTCACCCAAGTGACTATTTACACTAACTCGGCACCCCGCTCTGACATATAATGTACGAATCCATCCTATGAACTTCTCGCCAAATCCTAATCGACCTAACACTCTGAATAAAAAGGATCTATTCACGTGATCAAAGGCTTTCGCCTGATCTAGCGCTGCTACCATTAAAGGCAGTCCTCTATCTTCAACCCAAGCGATGGAGTCCCTGATTAACTGTAGGTTCCATCTAATAGAGCGGCCCTCTACCCCGCACGTCTGATCCTCATGGACGACGTAGGGAAGGCCTGTGCGCAACCGGTCTGCTAAAACCTTTGCAAGTAGCTTGTAATCTACACACAGCATGGTCAACGGCCGCCAGTTGCCAAGGTCTGTTACTTCCCCCTTCTTATATAAAAGTGACAGCACACCAACAGCCATTGATCCCCCTGGGACCCCCGTCTCAAGGATGGCCTTCAAGACTTCGAGGACCACTGGTCCCATCCATCCCAGGCACCTTCCCTTTTCCCATCCTCCTAAGAGCGCTCTCAACCTCTTCTAGTGAAATCTGGGCCTCCATCACTTCTCTAATGTCCTCCGGCAACCGCCTGGACAAGTGTTCTAAAAACACATTTCCCTGCTCTACATCTATTTCCCTTTCCTTAAATAAACCTTGGAAATTATCAGTTGTCACCCTGACCATATCCTCTGGTTCTCTAACTATACTACCATTTTCTTCCCTAACGCCATGCATTACCTTCCTACTCTGTCTGGCCCTAACCGACTTAAAGAACATAGCAGAACAAGTCTCATTGTGTTCTAGGAAGCCACTATGCGCACGCTCCAGGAAAGCTCGAGCCTTCCGCTCCTGCAACTCCCTGAGCTGCGCCTTTAGGGTTGCGGATCTCTCCCAGTCAAACGTCCCGCCGAGGTTGCCTGCCTCGTACTCGAGTTCAATTAACCTTTGGATACGATCCACCTCCCTCCTCTCCTCCCTTTTTTTCCTCTTGCAATCCCTTATCGTGACATCCACCCCTATAACCCTCCCCTGCATTACCACAAAAGAATCCTCCACTTTTACCTCCCTGTGCCCACACAAAATCCCTACCCCTGATGAGTGCACCCCCCCAATACCCCAAACCGACTCCCCCTTGTCCCACTCCCTCTTAAACTTACTAACATCCCCTCCATCCCTCAGGTGAACCTCCTGTAAAAAACAAAAATCAAACCCCACACCCTCCAAATAACTAAAAACCGCCCTCCTCTTAACAAAATCCCTTAAACCCCTTACATTTAAACTAACAAAAGTAAAATTAGACCCCATGAAAAAATAAAATTAAAACATGTAATACAGTCAAATTCTAAACCCAGACAGAAAAAAAAAAAAAAAAGGAGACTCACCCGATGATCCCCTGCTCCATATCTACCGGTGAGAACACCATCCGTACTCCCGACATCCCCCTATTCCTCCATCTCACCAACCCAGGATGCAGGAATAGTGTTTGGCTCCGGGGTGCCCTGCACCCTGGGTCTACCCCCACACTCCTCCCCTCCCCAGTGCTGCAGCTGGTTTGGAAAAATATCGGGGAGGCTGAGTCCCCAAACAAAAACTCCCCACCTCCTCCTGTACCCAGTCCTGAGTCTTGTTAGGTGTGTCCCCACCCAACAGAAGTTGAGGGCCTGGGGAAACCAGCAGCAACCCAGAGGTTTCTCCCACCCCGATCACTCTCTTGGCCATCCCCTCCCTCTCACTGTCGGCCAATCGCACCCTCCTCTTCATTCTCTTCTTTGGTGATGGCGGCAGTGGAGAGATACCACCCTCCCCCCCCGCCAGCTCCTCTACCATACCCCTCATCTCTTCCACCAGGGCACTTTCCCCCCAGTCCACTTGCTCTTCCACCGTCTCCTTCTCCAACACTCCTCCCTCGCTTTCTTCTCTCTCATGCTCCTCCACTCGGTTGCCTTCTTCCGCCGCTTTTCCTGGTTCTCCTACTCCCGTGCCTTCTGTTTCCTTCTCTCTTCCATCCGCCGCTTCTTGCTCCTCCTCCTTCCTTGCGGCCTTCCCCTCTGGACCTGTACTCTGGTCATGAGGCGTGCTTCCTTCCCCTCCTCTTCTTCCCCCATCCCCCGCTCCTGCTCCCCCCCAGCCGCAGACGCATATGACCTCTGACGAGCCGGGCACCCCTGCCACAAGTGTGCTGATGAGCCACACCCATGGCACGCCTTAGGCTTGTCACAATCCCTCGCCTCGTGTTCCTCAGATCCACAAAATCTGCATTTTCTTGTGCTGCACGAGGCGAATATGTGGCCGTAGGCCATACAGCGCCTGCAAAATGGGGGCTGACGTGCATAAAACAACGTCCCCCTGTCAGCCCCTAGGGAGAACATAGCAGGAGGATGGAGGTGGCCACCATGTCCCTTTGGGTCCTCCCTGAGGAGGGCCTAGAAGCCTCTCCTCCCATTCCAAAACCCAAGGGAGTCTTTGAGGTGCCTTGCTGAGGAGACGTTATCCATGTAACTCCCCAGAAAGGCCCTCACCTCTTCGTCCTTAACGTATGGGATGTAAATGTTGACAGTTACAACCCTAAAGTTGTTCTTCGCCAGGCTTGTTATTTCATAGTGGCTCATCGGTCTCTCACCTCCCACTGCTCTTGCCCTTCTCAGGATATCATCGTGTTTCTCCTCTGTATATAGTGCTACGTCGTATGCTCCCTCCAACGAGTTGCCTTGGAAACAAAACACGTCCTTCACCGTCAGCTTTAGAATCCCCATCAATATTATCCTTCCAAAAGTTTCCCGTCCTAAAGGCTCCAACTCCTTTTCCTTCCAAGCAAACCGAATCGTGTTGGCCAGCCCAATCCCAGGGACCGACCGTGTTGATGTATTTTGCACCATCTCCGCAAGGAGAATGGCGCTCGTTCTCTTCTCTTCTCTTCTCTTCTCTTCCAAAACAATGAAAAAAGAAAATCCAAAGTGACTGAGCCTATCTTGTGACAACAAACACAGAGACAGGAACAATCACCCATGAAACACTCAAAGAATATGGCTGCCTAAATATGGTTCCGGTATGGTATGTTCTGGTATGAAGAGGCAGGTATGAAGAGGCAGCACGGCGATGCGGATGGAAGCCCGAGAGTCAGCCCCAAAAATTTCTTGGGGGGGGGGGCTCAGGGAGAGTGTGGCAGAGTCACGGTTCAGACCTGAGCCAACTCCCCCTGTTTATTGTGAGGAGCCAAGGAGGAGACCAGAACCAGAGCCGGTGTTGGAGGTGAGTGAACCAGAGACTGTGAAGGAGTTAATGGGGAAAGTGGAGGAGAGAGTTATGAGGGAGTTGCTAGGTTGGTGCTTTAGATACGATATTCGCCCGACGGAGCGTGTCGGGGATTTGATGGCACCTGGGTCAGCGCTCCTTACTCGTCCTGAGGTGCGTGTTAGTCGGCTGGTGAAGAGTGTGCCAGCCTCACGCACTAGGCCTCCTGTGTACCTACCTAGCCTTGCACGTCCTGTGCCAGTCCTGCTCTCAGGCTCTCCAGTACACCTTCACGGTCCGGTCCATCCTGTGCCACCTTCACACACCAGTCCTCCGGTGGCAGCTCCTCGCACCAGGCTTCCTGTGCGTGTCCTTGGCCCAGTACCACCAGTGCCAGCACCACGCACCAGGCCTTCAGTGCGCCTCTCCTGTTCAGCGCTGCCAGAGCCTTTCTCCTCTCCAGCGCTGTCGGAGTCTCCCGCCTGTTTAGCGCTGTCCGAGTCTCCCGCCTGTTTAGCGCTACCAGAGCCTTCCTCCTCTCCAGCGCTGCCGGAGTCTCCCGCCTGTTTAGCGCTGCCAGAGCCTTCCTTCTCTCCAGCGCTGCCGGAGTCTCCTGCCTGTTCAATGCAGCCAGAGCTGCTAATCTGCATGGAGAAGCCAGAGCTGCCAGTCTGCATGGAGCAGCCAGAGCTGCCAGTCTGCATGGAGCAGCCAGAGCTGCCAGTCTGCATGGAGCAGCCAGAGCTTCCAGTCTGCATGGAGCAGCCAGAGCTGCCAGTCTGCATGGAGCAGCCAGAGCTGCCAGTCTGCATGGAGCAGCCAGAGCTGCCAGTCTGCATGGAGCAGCCAGAGCTGCCAGTCTGCATGGAGCAGCCAGAGCTGCCAGTCTGCATGGAGCAGCCAGAGCTGCCAGTCTGCATGGAGCAGCCAGAGCTGCCAGTCTGCATGGAGCAGCCAGAGCCGCCTGTCTGCATGGAGCAGCCAGAGCAGCTAGAGCCGCCAGTCAGCCAGGATCTTCCAGATCCGCCAGTCAGCCAGGATCTTCCAGATCCGCCATTCAGCCAGGATCCACCAGTCAGCCAGGATCTTCCAGATCCGCCAGTCAGCCAGCATCCGCCAGTCAGCCATGAACTTCCAGATCCGCCAGTCAGCCAGGATCCGCCAGTCAGCCAGGATCTGCCAGAACCACCAGCTAGCCAGGATCCGCCAGTCAGCCAGGATCTGCCAGAACCACCAGCTAGCCAGGATCTGCCAGAGCCTACTACCTGCCTGAGTTTCCTCTCAGTACTGGGCTTCCTCTCGGTACTAGGCATCCTCTCAGTGCTGAGCTTCCCCTCAGTGCTGAGCTTCCCCTCAGTGCTGAGCTTCCCCTCAGTGCCGAGCTACCCCTCAGTCCCGAGGTACCCCTCAGTCCCGAGCTACCCCTCAGTCCCGAGCTACCCCTCAGTCCCGAGCTTCCCCTCAGTCCCGAGCTTCTACCTCAGTCCCGAGCTGCTCCTCAGTCCAGTGGGGTCCTTGGTGAGGGTTATTAGGCCAAGGTCGGTGGCGAGGGTCGCCAATCAAAGGACGCGTTACAGGGGGACTAAGACTTGGTTGGAGTGGGTTCCACGTCCCGAGCTGGAGCCGCCACTGTGGACAGACGCCCACCCGGACCCTCCCCTATGGGTTTAAGTGTGCGGCCGGGAGTCCGCACCTTGGGGGGGGGGGGGTTCTGTCACTCCCTGGTCTTAGTATTTTGTGTTTTCTATATTTATTTGGTCAGGCCAGGGTGTGACATGGGTTTATTTTGTGTTGTGTTTATGTATGGGGGTTTTTCGTAGGTTTTGGGATTGTGGCTTAGTGGGGTGTTCTAGCAAAGTCTATGGTTGCCTGAGGCGGTTCTCAATCAGAGGCAGATGATTCTCGTTGTCTCTGATTGGGAACCATATTTAGGCAGCTATATTCTTTGAGTGTTTCGTGGCTGATTGTTCCTGTCTTTGTGTTAGTTGTCACCAGATAGGCTGTATAGGTTTTCACGTTCCGTTTGTTGTTTTTGTATTGTCGTGTTTATTCGTCATTAAACATGTATCGTATTAACCACGCTGCATTTTGGTCTGACTCTCTTTCGACGGAAGAAAACCGTAACATAATAAACCCATGTCACACCCTGGCCTGACCAAAATAATAAAGAAAACACAAAATACTAAGACCAGGGCGTGACAGATTGGGATGTCCTTTTGTTACAGAGACATTTTGCAGCCCAAAAACTCTGACGTCCAAAAGTGAACACTGGGACAATACTTCTAAACATCCGGATGTGGAGAATGATGTCAGATGGTCTATGGAACATGAATGTCTATTTTGTGATGTCATTAAAAATGGTATAAAAATGTTACAACAAAATTATTGTAACTTGAAGAGCTTTCACATTGTGTATGTTAGCTTTACATCCTTTATGTTGTGTAGGAAATACCAAGGACGAAGATAAGTTTTTGTTAATAAGATAGATTGTGGTTTTAGTTTTCTAACAAGATCATAGTTTTAATGATACTTTTTCCATTAAGTAGCCATGCCCCAAATGAGGTCAGAGAGCTTGTCAGCGTTTTGGAACCGCCCTTTTTGACCAGAGTGCTTCAAAGGATATGGGTAAGAATGAACATATCATACCAGAAGACGTGAGACTGTGGTCCACACGTTGAAATTGTTAGAAACTCAGAAACTCTCAACCTCAACACTAGATGAGAAGATAACCTCACCTACTAGACCAGGAAATGTGGAGCATTAGCTACATGTGGGAAATGGTTGAAACAACACAGGGTGAAGAAGATAAACTCACCAGACTATAACCAAACATGAACATGCTGCAGCTGTCTGCGTAAAAGTGCTTCAAACTCTCACTATCCAAGTTCTGAACAAATCTCATTGGAGACCGGACAACTAAGAAGAAGGACATTGTGACCTCTGGTGGACAATCAGACCATGTAAAAGTGGGCCGCGGAAATGCCAACAAAACCCTCTTTCAAGAAGGTTTGGTTTCAACAGAGATAGATGACGAATGAAGGCCTTCAACACATAAATACAGTCATTAATTCTTATTTCAAAACCTGGTGGTGGTTCGTATGCACGGTATATGATTAATGTGAAGACAGTCCTAGAATGTATTCACAATAAGTGTCCCTTTTTCTCTCTCTCTCTATTTCCCCACCCCCTTCTCCATCTCTGTGTAATAAGCCATCATATCTTGTCAGTCCACTAGGGACTTTCGTCTCATGTAAGTGTGTATGTGTATTCTGTGTTATTATTTAGATAGTTAGTAAATAAATAAATAAATAAATAAATACATTTGTGTAGTACTGAATAATCAGCAACGCTGGGGTTCTTGCGGATCCAGAAGGTTACGACTGTTCAGAATGAGACTGATATGAGGTCATGATTAACAAGTGACTGTTATCGATACATAACATATATATTCTAGAGTTTAATTCGGGAGATGGTAACTTGTTAAACAACTTCTACCGTGGTGCCCCAAATTCCTAATGAGTTAATTGTTACATGGTTAATTTAATCGGGTAACAATTAAACATAGTTAGTGGATTAAATAAATAAAAGTCATCAGATTAATGTAAGTAACGACAGAGGGCATGTCATTTCTTTAATGGTGTTCCCCGGCCTACTCCACCCCTTCTCCCGAGCTCCTACTCCCGATAGCTAAATGTGCTTGCCAAGTTGATAATCACCCTGATAATTGCCTCGAAACTCAACCTAAACTATACTGAAACTAATTTCAAACATATAACAGATTAAATAAATGAAGTATAGTATGATAGGGAGGAAAAGGGAAGAATGGGTGAATTGATGAGCGAGGGGAAACGATAGATGCATAATTATGTGATCCCCAATTGTGAATGAAGAATAGCACGGGCCATTCTATTCTATTTATCTATTCTAATTATGATCTCAAAATGGTGTACCCTATATCAGTCCACCGAATCCAAGCAGCATTATCAGTCTACTCTAGGACTACTTGGAGTAGGCTACACAGTGAGAGTGTGCGTAATTTACAATGGCAAGACTCAGACAAATGGATCATGCTACAAGATTGGAATAAAAATTACTCAGATGGCAGGGAAGAAATGGATCATGACATCACTGATGATTATTATTCTGATTCATGCTGAACAGCTTTCCATGTCTGGGAAAGGATCCATATCGGGCAGCAATTGAACGAGTGTCTGATGAGTGTCTGATAATGTTTTCGGATCAGATGGAATGGCTGTATTAGGTGGAACGAGGAGCTCGCAGATGGCCTGTTGCTGTGTTCTACAACAAGCTTGACTTGGCTTCTATCAATGCACACGTGTTGTTGCACGAACAACATCATAAACCGGAGAGACTTCACCATGAGTCTGGCACAGGCTACATGAGAGACATACTGTACGAGGGCCAAGGTTGCTGCAAAGATTCCACACGAGCGATTGTGCGAGCCAAATTGAGCATAGATCCCAGGGAGGAGAAACTGCAAGGTGAGCAGATGCATTCGGAACAGAATCCATGCCATCCGTTTCAGGTGCAAGCAACTTGTTTGTATGAAGTGTTGTAAACAAGTGAAAGGGACAGTGGTGACTGTTAGGACAAGGGATAACAGCTAAATGAGATCCAACTGTTGCGTATAGATGCACAACTTACTGTAAGCACAAGCGAGGTCACAAATAATGCGTCCAATAACTGACAGTAATATACTATTTTTGACTACTGTCATATCGACACTTATGTTCATTATAATGCCATTATTGCTTTTGTGCTGATTTTCACTATTAACAAGCACATGTGGTGCTTATGCTGATGTTTAGGCTTCTGATATTTACATCATTTCTCTGCTGCCTGTGACTGGAACGAATTGCAAAAATCGCTGAAGTTGGAGACTTTTATCTCCCTCACCAACTTCAAACATCTGCTATCTGAGCAGCTAACCGATCGCTGCAGCTGTACATAGTCTATCGGTAAATAGCCCACCCATTTTGACCTACCTCATCCCCATACTGTTTTTATTTATTTACTTTTCTGCTCTTTTGCACACCAATATCTCTACCTGTACATGACCATCTGATCATTTATCACTCCAGTGTTAATCTGCTAAATTGTAATTATTCGCCTACCTCCTCATGCCTTTTGCACACCATGTAAATAGACTCTCTTTTTTTTCTACTGTGTTATTGACTTGTTAATTGTTTACTCCATGTGTAACTCTGTGTTGTCTGTTCACACTGCTATGCTTTATCTTGGCCAGGTCGCAGTTGCAAATGAGAACTTGTTCTCAACTAGCCTACCTGGTTAAATAAAGGTGAAATACATTTTAAAAAATTAAAAAATTGTGTCTTGCGGTTTGGGTATTTTGATTTGTAATAGCTTTTTTGTATTTTATGAAATACAGTATATCTGAAAGTGCTGCTAGTGTAAAATAAGCATATTTAGGAAAAGTCAGGGCAGATGGGTTCAAGGTTCTTATTTAAATAAAGTTATTGAAATGACAAAATGGTCAGGTTGACCATCTTGGCTGTTCTAGTGTTAAAGCTTCCCAGAGCATTTAATTCAGTTATGGAAGTTGTCTGGGGTGTTGTAAGAATATTATTGTGATATTCACTTAGGTTGCACAGAACATGCCTACAATATTGCAAAATGTTCCAGTTTCCAAATACTGTAAGTCAGTTATGACGTTCATAGCACATTTGTTTTAGGTTTAACATCATTTTCCATTAATCTTCATGCAATATAAATTATACCTTGTCTTGGAGGTCCTCAGAACATTAAGAACATTTAACTTCTACCTAATATTACCACAACATAGCTCCTTAAATCGTAAGAAAGCTTTTTGGAATACATCCCCATTATGTAATGGCAATTCGCATTTAAGGACTGTATTGTAGGCCCACTACAAGGTGATATAGACCGCTGCGCCACTGCGTCTCAGTGCTGGTGGCGTCACTTCAGACATCTTAGTTCGAATCCAGGCTGTATCACAACCGGCTGTGATTGGGAGTCCCATAGGGCTGCGCACAATTGGCCCAGCGTTGTCCGGGTTTGGCTGGTGTAGGCCGTCATTGTAAATAAGAGTTTGATCTTAACTGACTTGCCTTGTTAAAAAATATATATTTCAATTTCTTTAATAGGACGTTTGAACATGCAGCATTTGAGCATACAAAAACAAATAATATTTTTTACATTTTATATGTTGACAACCTGCATATGTGGGGTTTGAACCAGCAATGTTTGGTTCCCAAGCCAGGTATTTTAACCTCAAATTTTAAAAAACGCACCCAATATAATTCCCTCTTTGAGATGCTTCATATGATCCCATCTGTCTTATTTTTCATGATCTGAAAAGCAAAAGTGATCCTAAATCAGCGCTCATAAGTCTTGGATACCTTGTAAATATGGACCCAGAAGTATGCATCATATAAAGAGGATGGGTGAGGTGACGGTGAATAACTCAGTTACCAGTATTTCCCTGGGTTGGTTATGTCTAAGAAGGCTAAAAAGGAAGCATGGAATTCCTGATTGACCATATTGCCATGGCTATATACACAACTGGCCTCCCTGGTGGCGCAGAGGATAAAAGACCTGGCTTAAAAAACCTAATGAAGGATTCTGTAAACCTTTAAAGAACAGATGAAATGTGTTCTAGGAACGTTCATGCAACATCAGGTGCACTGCGACATAACAAATGTTCTGGGAACATACGAAGAAACAATTTGGGTTGCTAGGTAGTCTCAATTGAATATTTTTTATGTTTTTTCCTAAGAGACGACATTAAGGAAAGATATAATCTGTTTTTCCCTATATATCATTACCTAGGAAGTTGTGTCAAGAGCAACGCCAAGAAGAAATCATTTTATTTGGAAAGAAATCCTCATTAGGGGGCCCTGTAAAATTAGTATGAGTAAATAGAGGAAGAGTTCACTGGCATCCTGTATACGGCATGGCCGTATAGGATGCATTTCCAAATGCTAAGCGAGAACTGAATGGCTAATGCTACCTCTGTAATGCTACATTAGGGTATGTCAATAGAATACAACTAAAGACGGTGTTCCACTCTGTATTTCAACATTTCAGACATGATTAGAGAGACCCTGATGATCTTTCTTTCTCTGCATTGTTCAATGTGCTTTTTTCTGTGCTAACAGTTAGTGTTAGTACAGGAGAGTAGGCCTAACTACACTACCATCATCCCAATGGTAACAGAACCTGTAAAACACAATGCATGCACATCATTCACAACACAAGAGAGTGCAAGAGGATCATTGGTTGTTTTGTATTATCCCTGAAGAGGTCCAGTTGTAAATTATATGAAAGAGCAGCCCCTGGTATCATTAAAACATGATGTGATGAGTAAATGGGCGCCATAAAGTTAAGGGATGCCTTTATGCGTTGTTTTACTCACTTGTGGCTTGAGTGATGCAGTAATTAATGTCAAAATGGAAATGATTGCATAAATGGCTAATTAATGGTAATTACCTGATTTACAATAGGGATTAGCCCACCATGTTGTGGCTAGAGGAGAAAAATAGATTTGCACACAGATAAATGCAGTGATGAAAACCCTAGGCGCGGGCCGTGTGATTAAAACTGAATTAAATAGACTTTTTGGAAAATAGAATGCCTGATAAGACATAATTAAATCAAATGTCTCCTCTTAAATCAACATAATTAGCTTAAATTAAGCTAACTTAGTATTGCTTGCTTTGTGACTGAGGGGGTGGCTATGTAGAGGCCATGACATTGTGACTCTTTATATGAACAAGAATTGCCATTTCACCTGTGTCATTAACCCAGCTTACCGCAAGGACAGAGCTGCTATTTTGAGGCCGAGTGACTTGTATTTTGAGGTCCAGTGTTTTGCAAACAGTGTTCTCTGTAGTGATGGGGAAACTGATTAGAGGGATCACAATGGGTAATATTGTCACACTATCCACCAGCTTACAAAACTGAATAGACCTCCATGATGCTGTATCGCCATACATACAGTGTCACGTTGTATAAGGATAGGAGACAGGCGCACAAATACGAAATAGTTTTAAAAAATTTGCCTACCCAAAATAGAGTACGTCATTGAACATGACAGGGACAAAGCCCAAAACAAACACATAATACAGTATATAACAACGGGATGCAACCCAAACAAAGAGCGAGGCATAAACCTCTAATAATTACACGGGACGGGACCTGTACTACATACACAGTAACATGAAAGCAAATAGACTAGAGCACAGGTACAAGACCACCTGACATGGAACAATAACTGACAAGGACAAAGGGGAACAGAGGGCACATATATACACATAGTAATCAGGGGGAATAGGAACCAGGTGTGCTTAATGAGACAAGACAGTCCGGGGTTGGTGGTAATTAATCCAGGTCACTGACTCCTAGAAGGCCGGTGACATAGACTTCCGGAGCTGGTGAACCGAATGAGCAGCAGTACTGGGGGGGATCCAGACTTCAGGAGCTGGTGAACCCAATGAGCAGCAGTACTGGGGGGATCCAGACTTCCGGAGCTGGTGAATCGAATGAGCAGCAGTACTGGTGGGATCCAGACTTCCAGAGCTGGTGAACCGAATGAGCAGCAGTACCGGGGGGATCCGTGACATACAGACCATAATGATGCTGTTGTACAGTAAGATCTTCTCTTTCAAAGTGACATGCATAGTAACTGAAGTGACTGTGCTAATATGGACACTGAATAAAAAATGTATTTGCACCTTAAGAGTCAGCGATCAGGTAGTCAGCAATCAGCGAGTATAACTGTTTATGACTTTGGTGATGTCATCATTATGACAGTGAAGGCTGTGATTGATAATATGAATTACAGGTTATTACAAATAATGTCTGTGAAAGCTCTACTTGTATTCCTCATATGTTTACTGATATCTAATTCCTGGCTCCAGATTCGCTCCCCGGCTCCTATCTGATTGTTATGCTGTGGCTGATAATTACCCCTGGTGAGACACTCGAAAAGCCCAACCATTTGTCACAGCTTCAAACATTGCAGATTAAGGCTTTGCTTTACGTTTGAATTCCGGCACGTCTAAAAGCAAAATGCCTGGCAAGGTAACACAATAATATGCAGATGCGGGACTAAAGTGTGGATTTGAAAAACTTGGCTCTGGTCTGAAAGGAAATGTGTAGATAAGCATAGGAAACAGACTTGAAAGTCCACATCAGTGGGAAAAAATATATATATATTCATCTGAAATGGGAGAGTTCTGCACTTCGGGATCGTCGGTCTCCACCTCACCACTCGCCTCCCTCCTTTGGCTGTCCTGAGGCAGAGCCTGAACCCATGGAGGTGGGGGCCACGCACCTCTTCGGCGGTCCACTAGAGCCAAGGGGCGGCCCGTGACCTTCCGTCTCCCAGGGTAGGCGTGAGTATTCCATCACTTTCCACCAAAACCTTTCTGGTTTCAATTTTGCTGGCTGTCCATCCTCTGTTGTCTCTACAGCTCTAGTCGACTCCAGTGCCACTGGGAACTTCATCGACCAGGCCCTCGCCTCCTCCCGAAACATAACTTCATACCCGCTCTCCTCTCCTTTTCCTGTCCAATCTCTGGATATGCGACTGTTGGGATCTGGCACAATTACTCACGTCACAGCACCACTTACCCTCACTGTGGTACCCAAGCACCAGGAAAGCCTTCCCTTCTTCATCACCGCAGCCATACACAAAATCAAATGGCTACCTAGACCCCTCTTTTACGCTGCTGCTACGCTCTGTTTTTAATCTATGGATTGTCACTTCAATTCCACCTACATGTACTCAATTACCTCGACTAACCGGTGCCCCCGCACATTGACTCTGTACCGGTATCCCCTGTATATAGCCTTGCTTGTTATTTTACTGCTGCCGTTGAATTATTTGTTACTTTTATTTGATTTATTTTTTATTTAACACTGATTTTATTTTTATTTTTTTCTTAAAGCATTGTTGGTTAAGGGCTTGTAAGTAAGCATTTTACTGTAAGGTCTAAACCTGTTGTATTCTGCGCATGTGACAAATACAATTTGATTTGATGTCCTGCACCCTGTGATTTCACGTTGGTGGAGGGTCTTGTGAGTGTCCGCAAGCCCATCAATCGGGCCTCCCGTATCATTTGCCCCGTGATTTGGGACGTAGATGTGGACATCCGCCAGGCTATGGAGATAGAACCGCTCCTGCCATCTGCCCTCCGGAGCGCATCTACATCCCCAAGGTGATCAGAGATAAATTGCTGACCTGGGGGCACACATCCCTCGTGGCTGGATACCCAGGTATCACCCACACCACTCAATCCCTTTCTGAGAAATACTGGTGGTTCACTTTGGCGCAGGATGTAGCACACTATGTCAACTCATGTTCAGTATGTACTCAATTGAAATCTCCCTGGCACGCTCCAGCAGTTAAACTCTTTCCCCTTTCCATGCCTCAGCGTCCCTGGTCTCATCTGTCCTTTGATTTCGTCACTTATCTCCCCTCCTCTGATGGTTTCACCGCCATTTTAGTGGTTGTGGACGGATTCTAAAAATAATGCTGTTTCATCCCTTTCTCTGGTCTCCCTACTGCTCTCTAGGTCGCTGAGGCACTGTTCCAGCAGGTCTTCCAGCACTATGGCCTTCTGGAGGATATCGTCTCTGATCGTGGCCCCCAATTCACATCACATGTATGGAAGGCTATCATGGAGAAGCTCGGGGTCACGGTCAGCCTCACTTCCGGGTACCGACCTTGATCTAACGGGCAGGTGGAGGGGATGAAACAGGAGCTGGGGGGGTTTCTGAGGAGTCACTGCCAGAACTGGCAGGCGGAGTGAGCCTGACTCCTTCCTTGGACTGAATACGCCCAGAATTCATTGCAACACCCCTCCACCGGGATGACTCCCTTCCAGTGTGTTCTGGGTTATCACGTGGCCATTGCCCCGTGGACTCCAAGCCAGACCGCAGCTCCTGCAGTGGACAAGTGGTTCAGGCATGCAGAAGAGGTATGGAACGATGCCCACGTGAGACTCCAGCGCACTGTACGCCGTCAAAGATATCTCCACCACAGTGAGGCTCCCGTTTTCCATTCTGGTGACCGCGTCTGGCTCTCTACCAGGAACCTCCCGCTCTCCCTACCTGTAAGAAGTCCCAGGTTTGTGGAGGCATTCAAGGTCCCCCGGAGGGTCAACGAGGTAATTTACAGACTACAACTCACCATCTTTTTATCTTTCCCTCAGGCTGGTGGTTCCTGGTCCCCTGGCTGATGCCGTCCCCCACGAGGGGCACGGTCCAGAGGAGCGGTGCTGGGTTCTGGTGGACGATATTCTAGATCCCAACATCATCTGAGAATTCCACCTTCACCATCCGGACGACCCTTTCCTCACCTTCGGGGCCATCCTCCTGGCCCGACGTTGTCCTGCGGCAGGAGCTACGCGGTGGCGAGGGGGGGGGGGATTTGGGATGTACTGTCTACTCCCGCTCCCCCTCTCCGGCACTCGACGTCGCCGGTCTACTAACCACCGGTCCTGGCAACCCTCATTATGCACACATTACCCTTCATGAGGCACACCTAGACTCCATCGCTACCCTGATTACTCCCCCTTTATCTAGCATCACTCTTCAGGCAGTATTGGTTCAGTTTTCATGTCCAAATGCTTCTCTTGTTTTTGTAACTCTCCATGTTCATTATTATTAAACTCACCAACTGCACCTGCTTTCTGACTCCCTGCGTCTACGTTACAATGTTGGTTAATAAGTAAAGATCCTGCCTTCCGATTGGCAGTGCTAGCTGTGCCACTACAGACCCTGGTTCGAGACCGCGACCGGGAGACCTATGGGGCGGTGCACAATTGGCCCAGCATCGTCCGGGTTAGGGGAGGGTTTGGCCGGCAGGGATGTTCTTGTCCCATCATGCACTAGCGACTTCTGTGGCGGGCCTTGCGCAATGCACGCTGACACGGTCACCAGGTGTACAGTGTTTCCTCTGACACATTGGTGCGGCTGGCTTCTGGGTTGTGTCAGGAATCAGTGCGGCTTGGCTGGGTTGTGTTTCGGAGGACGCACGGCTCTCAACCTTCGCCTCTCCCGAGTCCGTACGGGAAATGCAGCGATGGAACAAGACTGTAACTACCAACTGGATACACAAAATTGGGAAGCAAATGGGATACAAAAACGAACAAACAAAAAAATGTACATACTTCGCTGTCAATTAACTGTAATCGGTATATTCTACAATATAGCTATAGAGTACCTGGATTCTACCTCACACTAGCCTGCTCACACAATCTTCATTCACCAAATCAATCTACCATTCAAATGATCAAGCAATATTGCTTCTGTCAGTGACTAATTAACACGTTAGAGCCCAAAACAGCAGTCACATTTTTTTTTGTTCGGCTGTTGTGGCGATCGTAATTTACATAGGCTTTCTAGGGCAGACCAGGGCTTATCAGCTGATGTAAGAAGGGCTATATAAATAAATTTGATTTGATTTGGCAACGCTAGGTTGCTTCGCAGTAGCCGACCAGCAGAGCTTGTGACTTCATGCTCTCGACCGGACACTGGGGGCCTGGTAAAGTCAGACACTTATAGAAAGCGAAACATCTCATGGGCTTGTTTATTCTGGTTGGGGGCGGGCGGGCAAGGTGGGGATTTCGGGTCAGGGCGTGACCAGATCCAGGTGTTATTGCATTGGTGCGTATGGGAGAGCCATAGGATTTGACCGACTATTACAGATTTCCCCCCACACAGTAACTGGAGTACTTTTTTGGTGATTTTATGACAAACCCAAAGTGTTCTGAGCATTTTGAGCCCAAATTGACATTTGAGGAGATTAGGAGAAAAATTATTTTGTGTAAGTTCTGTGCTAGCGTAGGACGCTTCTGCCTGGTCACTAGTCAGGAGAGATGGGGGGAGGGGGCTTAGTAACTACCCTTTATACAGATCGGAACTTTAACCATTTTATTTTATGAAAGATGGCTTCCATGCGAAATCTTCATTTGAAACCATCTTTGATAAAGTATCACCATAAACGTCACAATCTCTGCACTTTTTTGTTTACCTGAAATTGACTAGTATTGACACACACATACTCACGTAGGCACAGGCACACACACACACACGCACGCATAATCACACGCACACACACACACGACACAAACACAAATTCAAATGGCTGACACCACCCGACAGAATGGAGTTACAGTTATGTAATTGAAAATCAGGGTTTCACTCTCGAATATAGCAATTGATATGTCACTGGTAATACATATCAATACAGGTGTAGGCCAAATCTTTCATCCTTGACCACAAAGCAGACTTGTTTAATAATCAATTTTGTAATATCCATTGGCCAGAACCTGATCTTTATATCAAAAGACTAGACCAGTACAAGCATTGCAGCATTAAAGACACTGTGTGAATCCCACTAGGCCATGCAGCCTTAACAGCCTTAGCTGAGATATAGTATTTTTATTGCACTTCAGTTGCAACTGCCTGAGCCCCTCCACCATCTCTGATCTGCTCTTGTTGTCATGCATTATGCACTGTTCCGGAACATATATTTATTTATTATTTGTCTTTCAAGATCAAAATGAATGCCGAACAAAGTCCCCATATAAATATTGCATCAGGACCACTCCGGATTTGGATGTGAAGTGTTTCACAAGAGGTGTGTCTTAATAGAGAATATCATGTAAATACTGCTTCTTTTTTTTCGTCAAGTGAAGCTCAAATGGAAGCAAAGTGTTGTTTTTAAATTCATAATGCAATAAGAGTCTCCATCTGTCTACATAGGCTACATATTCTGTATGATGATAGCTATTTCAGTTTTTTGACATATAGCATTAATTAGTGAAAGGAAATGTGTCATTATTATTCTCCCTAGGGTTTTTACTGTGTGGTTTCAAATGCATGCTCATAGAGAGGGAATTAAGTACAGAATCTATAGATACACCATGAAACATACAGTAATAAGCCATCTTCCTAGCAACATAAATGACCAAGGTTTGATGCAAATAAAAATACAATTACATCTTAGTGTATTTTCATCAGAAAATAAAAGATCCTTCTATCTTTTGTTGAAGTTCAAGTAAGTTATTAACATGGGAGAAAACAATTGAACTCTGAATACCATGTCCATGTTAAGTGAAATTATCTCGAGTAAACTTATCAACAAGTCAACTTCCATGTCCAAGTTAAATCAATTTATCGCTGATTATGTAGGGAATGGATGATCTTTAGTATCTTTCAGTTACTGCTCTGAAAGGCCTGAGGACCATCTTGTCGTTGGCTGAAATGAAATGTTTGTTTCCTAAAGTCCCCTATGCAAGTGTACCCACATGTTCGTCCCTTCATCAAAAATAAAACGGAATCCACACTCAAAGATGGTCAAGGAAATTGCGTTCCCTTGTACAGCACTGACATGCAGTCAGAGTAGGTAGGGTAGGCAAGTGCTTAACCTGTGATTAAAACTTTTTTTTTAAATTAAAAAACTGTTGTGAAAAGCTAAATAAAAAGTACAATTATATTTAAAAAATATGATTGTTTTTGTTATATTGTGTTTTTATCAATGATTCTAGTGGTTTTTAGGCAAAAAATCTATACATTTGCAAAAACTGCATCAAAACCTCAGGAACGGTGCCAGGGTATGCATGCCTTACTACCCATCCATCCATTCAAATCCACTCAAATCAATGACGCGGACAGCTGTTCCTGACTCCAGTCACTGTTGATGAACAGGGTCAGCATAGGCCCACAACACTGTTGTACAGTCATTAGTCCTTCAAGTTGAGTGTCGTATTATTTCATGAAACCAAAGCTCTGGAAAAGAAATTGGATTCTATTTGATTTGAAACGCACATGGTGAACTCCACATGACAGTTAAGGGGATTGAACCTGTGTTTGAGTAGCGACAAATTGGATGAGTTGTATTCGTTTGCCTCATTGATAGATAACTGGAGTGATTATCTGATTCATTGAACTACAATACCATTCCTTCATGACTGAACGACGAGTCAATACAGATGGGGGGAAAAAAGATGCAAATTATAATCCAAATCCATGTGTATCTACTTGAGAAGGTACTGGCATTGTGTAAAGCAGGGGGAGGCAGCCACCATATTCAGGTGAGTGACGATTTCTGTCAAAGTTGATGGTCGGGGGGGTGGAACATAATTATAATTTGTACCCTACAAATTGACCACAAAAAGAGATCTTATTTGAAAAAGACAATCATTTCATACCTTGATTACATTGAGACACCATCACGTCTCTTTTTTTATTCATGGGAATATTTGGGAACAGATTTCCTTTTTTTAGCAGAATTCCTGGTGATTTTACAGTCTTTTTAGACCAATAATAAATATCCGTTAAAAAAAATGTTTAAAAAATGTTGCAGACCCCTACTGTACTGTATTACTGCACTCCTCTGATCATACCTCAGCCGCCTAAAAATGAGTCTGCTTCGTTTCAATCAAATGTTATTTGTCAAACACGTTGCAGACAACAGGTGCAGACTAACAGTGAAATGCTTACTTAGAAATAGTGACACAAGGAATACATACAGAGTGAATAATGAATAAGGATACCAAGTAAAAATAACATGGCTACATACACATTCAGACCCCTTCACTTTTTCCACATTTTGTTACGTTACAGATTTATTCTAAAATGTATTAAATTGTTGTTGTTTTTCTCATCCATCTATACACAATACCCCAAAATCACAAAGCAAAAACAGTTTTATTTGTTTTTTTGTTAATGTATATAAAAAAACGGGAAATATCACATTTACATAAGTATTCAAACCCTTTGCTCAGTACTTTGTTGAAGCACCTTTAGCAGAGAACACAGCCTCAAGTCTTCTTGGGTATGACGCTACAAACGTGGCACACCTGTATTTGGGGAGTTTCTCCCATTCTTCTCTGCAGATCCTCTCAAGCACTGTCAGGTTGGATGGAGAGCGTTGCTGCAAAGCTATTTTCAGGTCTCTCCAGAGATGTTCAAGTCCAGGCTCTGGCTGGGCCACTAAAGGACATTCAGAGACGTGTCCCAAAGCCACTCCTACATTGTCTTTGCTATGTGCTTAGGGTCATTGTCCTGTTGAAAGTGAACCTTCGCCCCAGTCTGAGGCCGTGAGTGCACTTGAGCAGGTTTTCATCAAGGATCTCTCTGTACTTTCCTTCGTCCATCTTTCCCTCGTTCCGGACTAGTCTCCCAGTCCCTGCTACTGAAAAACAACCTCACATCATGATGCTGCCACCACCATGCTTCACCGTAGGAATGGTATTGGCCAGGTGATGACCGGTGCCTTGTTTCCTCCAGACGTGCTGCCTGACATTCAGGCCAGAGTTCAATCTTGGTTTCATCAGAACAGAGAATCTTGCTTCTCATAGTCTGAGAGTCCTTTAGGTGCCTTTTGGCAAACTGCAAAAGGCTGTCGTGCCTTTTACTGAGGAGTGGCTTCTGTCTGGCCACTCTACCATAAAGGCCTGATTGGTGGAGTGCTGCAAAGATGGTTGTCCTTTTGGAAGGTTCTCCCATCTCCACAGAGGAACTCTAGAGCTCTGTCAGAGTGACCATTGGGTTCTTGGTCACCTCCCTGACCAAGGCACTCCTTCCCCGATTGCTCAGTTTGGCCGGGCGGCCAGCTCTAGGAAGAGTCTTGGTGGTTCCAAATTTCTTCCATTTAAGAATGATGGAGGCCACTGTGTTCTTGGCAACCTTCAATGCTGCAGACATTTTTTGGTACCCTTACCCAGATCTGTGCTTCGACACAATCCTGTCTCGGGGGTCTATGAACAATTCCTTCAACCTCTTGGCTTGGTTTTTGCTCTGACAGGCATTGTCAACTGTGGGAACTTATCTAGACAGGTGTGTACCTTTCCAAATCATATCCAATCAATAAAATTGACCACAGGTGGAGTCCAATCAAGTGGTAGAAACATCTCAAGGATGATCAATGGAAACAGGATGCACCTGAGCTCAATGTCGAGTCTCATAGAAAAGGGTCTGAATATTTGCACCAAAAAAATTAAACTGTTTTTTCTTTGTCTTTATTGGGTATTGTGTGTAGATGGGCGAGAACAAAAATCTATTTCATATTTTTTTAAATTTAGGCTGTAACACAATAACATGTGGAATAAGTAAAAGGGTGTGACTACTTTCAGAAGGCACTGTATGTATTATACCTATACAGTACCAGTCAAAAGTTTGAACACACCTACTCATTCAAGGGTTTTTCATAATTTTTAGCATTTCCTACATTGTAGAACAATGGTGAAGACATAAAAACTATGAAAGAACACATATGGAATCATGTAGTAACCAAAAAAGTGTTAAACAAATCTAAATATATTTTAGATTATTCAAAGTAGCCACCCTTTGCACACTCTTCTCTAAACCAGCTTCATGAGGAATGCCGCCCACACCATCAAACCTCCTCCTACATGCTTCATGGTGAGAACCACACATTCAGAGATCATCTGTTAACCTACTCTGAGTCTCACAAAGACACGGCGGTTGGAACCAAACACATCAAATTTGGACTCGTAAGACCAAAGGTAGGTTTTCCACCAGTTTAATGTCCATTGCTCATGTTTCTTGACCCAAGCAAGTCTCCTCTTCTTATTGTTGTCTTTCAGTAGTGGTTTCTTTGCAGCAATTCTACCATGAAGGCTTGATTCACACAGTCTACTCTGAATAGTTGATGTTGAGATGTGTCTGTTACTTGAACTATGTGAAGCATTTATTTGGGTTGCAATTTCTGAGGTGCAGTTAACTCTAATGAACTTATCCTCTGCAGCAGAGGTAACTCTGTGTCTTCCTTTCCTGTGGCGATCCTCATGAGGGGCAGTTTCATCATAGCGCTTGATTATTTTTAAGACTGCACTTGAAATGTTCCATATTGACTGACCTTCATGTCTTAAAGCATAATTTCAAAATCTGAGACGACAGGGTGATTAACAAAAGGCTAAGCTGTGTTTCGCTATATTTCGCTTGTGATTTCATGAACATGAATATTTTCTAGTAAGATTATTTGACCGTTGCGCTATGCTAATTAGTGTAGTTGCTGACAATTCTCCCGGATCCGGGATGGGTAGTTCCCAGAAGTTAAAAAGGAAAGAAATTCAACAAATTGACTTTAAACAAGGCACACCTGTTAATTGAAATGCATTCCAGGTGACTACCTCATGAATCTGGTTGAGGGAATGCCAAGAGTGTGCAGAGGTAAAGACTGGCTACTTTGAAAAATCTCAAATATTTAAAAATATCGATTTGTTTAACACTTTTTTGGTTACTACATGTTCCATATGTTATTTTATCATTTTGATGTCTTCACTATTATTCTACAATGAAGAAAAGAGTAAAATTGAATAAAAACCCTTGAATGAGTGGATGTGTCCAAACTTTTGACTGGGCTTTGAGCCGGTTCGTGACAATCACCACTTTATTTTAAGAATGTGAAATGTCACAATAAGAGTAGAGATTTATTTATTTGAGCTTTTATTTCTTTCATCACATTCCCAGCGGGTCAGAAGTTTACATACACTCAATTAGTATTTGGTAGCATTGCCTTTAAATAGTTTAACTTGGGTCAAACGTTTCGAGTAGCCTTCCACAAGGTTCCCACAATAAGTTTGGTGAATTTTGGCCCATTCCGCCTGTTCTGACAGAACTGGTGTAACTGAGTAAGGTTTGTAGGCCTCCTTGCATGCACACGCTTTTTCAGTTCTGCCCACAAATTGTCTATAGGTTTGAGGTCAGGGCTTTGTGATGGCCACTCCAGTACCTAGCCTTTGCTGTCCTTAAGCCATTTTGCCACAACTTTGGAAATATGATTGGGGTCATTTTCCATTTGGAAGACCCATTTGCGACCAAGCTTTAACTTCCTGACTGTTGTCTTGAGATGTTTCTTCAATATATCCACAATTTTCTTGCCTCACAATGCCATCTATTTTGTGAAGTGCACCAGTCCCTCCTGCAGCAAGCACCCCCACAACATGATGCTGCCACCTCCGTGCTTCACAGTTGGGATGGTGTTCTTCGGGCTTGCAAGCCTCCCCCTTTTTCCTCCAAACATAATGATGGTCATTATGGCCAAACAGTTCTATTTTTGTTTCATCAGACCAGAGGACATTTCTCCAAAAAGTATGATCTTTGTCCCCATGTGCAGTTGCAAACCATAGTCGTGCTTTTTTATGGCGGTTTTGGAGCAGTGGCTTCTTCCTTGCTAAGCGGACTTTCAGGTTGTCAATATAGGACTTGTTTTGCTGTAGATATAAATACTTTTGTATGTGTTTCCTCCAGCATCTTCACAATAACTTTACTGTTCTGAGATTGATTTGCACTTTTCGCACCAAAGTACGTTCATCTCTAGGAGACAGAACGCGTCTCCTTCCTGAGTGGTATGACAGCTGTGTGGTCCCACAGTGTTTATACTTGCTTACTATTATTTGTACAGATGAACGTGGTACCTTCAGGCATTTGGAAATTACTCCCAAGGATGAATCAGACTTGTGGAAGTCTACAATATTTTTTCCAATGGTCTTGGCGAGTTTATTTGGATTTTCCCACGATGTCAAGCAAAGAGGCACCGAGTTTGAAGGTTGGCCTTGAAATACATCCACAGGTACACCTCCAATTGACTCTCATGATGTCAATTAGCCTATCAGAAGCTTCTAAAGCCATGACATCATTTTCTGGAAGCTGTTTAAAGGCGCAGTCAACCTAGTGTATGTTAACTTCTGACCCACTGGAATTGTGATACAGTGAATTATAAGTTAAATAATTTGTCTGTAAACAATTGTTGGAAAAATGACTTGTGTCATGCACAAAGTAGATGTCCTAACCGCCTTGCCAAAACAATAGTTTGTTAACAAGACATTTGTGGAGTGGTTGAAAAACAAGTTTTAATGACTCCAAACTTAGTGTATGTAAACTTCCGACTTCAACTGTATGTGTGTGTATGGGCGTATGTAGTGTGTGTGTGTGTTGGAGTGTTAGTGTAAGTATGTGTGAGTGTGTGGAAGTGCAAGAGAGTTAGTGCAAAAAGGTGTCAATGCAGGATGTCAATGTAGCCATTTTGCAATCTTGTTTAAAAGTCTTATGGCTTGATGGTTGTCATGACTGTCCTGGTGTGATCCAAATGAGCAGATCAGGTTTGCAATGTATAAACATCCACCAGACCCCCTCCCACCCGCAGAGTGGAGGAGGGAACTGGTGTGGGGGTTTTGACACCTCACGCCCTGTCGTAAATTTAAGGTAGAAGGAGATTCTCTCCCTCCCTCTTAAAATCCACCAAGGAATGTTCTTTGTTAACAGACTTTTTACCGCACAAACTCTAACAGTTTCTAAAGTGAATCCTGCAACAATATTTCTGACATAGAACATGGGGAATGGTCAGAGATGATCTATAGAAAACTGATGTCATTTTGGTTTTTATTTTGTGATGCCATTAAAAAGGTTATGGAGGAAATACTGTAACTTGAAAAGTATTTACACTACAGGTATGAGATAGGAATGTGATTTTAGGAGCTATAAGAGAATCTATCTCATATAAACTGTACATAGTAAGTAGCCAGGCACCAAGTGAGGTCAGAGAGTGTCAGACTGACTGAACTGACCCTTTGGCCAGTGTGCATAAAAGGATTGGTAACGGAGATTAACATTAACATGTTTGAAATGGTTGGAACTTTGAACCTCAACACAAGGTGAAAAGAATACCTCACCTCCCAGATGAGACCAGAAAGACGGTGAGCTGCAGCTCATGTCCAAAGTGGTCCGAATCCTGAATACCAACACGAGGGGGAAAACAAACTCCCCTCTCAAACAAATCCCTGGAACAGCTAATTAGCTGTCTTGAGTCAAATATCTAGAAAAGCTCATCTAATTGAGACTATCCTACTATGCTCATCACCAATGGGAACCGTCGACACAGCTGGCTAGCTATCATCTAGATTGAACAACAGTAGAAGACTGGAAAGGGGAGACCCCTTTCGGACAATCAGAGCCATACAAGCTTGCCGCTGAAAGGCCAACAACCTTCCTAAGAAGGGCTGGTTCCGATAGAGATAAATGACAGACAAAGACATTCACACGTAAATACATTCATGATTTCTTACTCCAAACAGGCGGTGGTTTGTATGCAAACTATATGATTACTGTGAGAATAGTTCTGAAATGTATCACCGATAAGTGTATTTTTCTCTCTCTCTCCCTCTCCATGTCGTTGTGTAAAAAGCCAACATATTGTTAAAGTCCGCTAGGGACCATTGGCTCATGAATTAAGTGTGTATGTTTATTATTTGTTATGATTTAGTTAGCTTGTAAATAAATAATTACACCAATGTGTGTAGTACTGAATCATGAGTAAGGCTGGGGGTTTTGCAGATTCAGATTCATTGTCGTCGGTGATCAGACCTGGCATTGCTGTGTCGTCGGCAAACTTAATGGTGGTGTTGGATTCGTGTGCGACCACGGAGTCGTGGGTGAACAAGGAGTACAGGAGGGGGCTAAGCACCCACCCATGAGGGGTCAGCGTGTTGAGGGTCAGTGTGGCGAATGTGTGGTTGCCTATCCTCACCACATGGGGACGGCCTGTGAGGAAGTCCAGGATCCAGTTGCAGAGGGAGGTGTGCAGTTCCAGGGATATTAGCTTAGTGATGAGCTACGAGGGCACTATGGTTTTGAATGCTAAGCAATGAATTGCATTCTCACGTAGGTGTTCCTTTTGTCCAAATGGGAAAGAGCTGTGTGGCATGCAGTAGAGATTGTGTCATCTGTGGATCTGTTGTTTCCTGTCCTCTCTCCCCGTCGTCTCCACCCTCCGCTGTGATCGCCTGGACAAAAGGCGCCCGACACCCAGAGTTCCTCCTGCTCGGCTCCAAAGATAAACAGGACTGAGCACCAGTCAAATTTCCCTGGCCTCTCTGCGTCACAAACAAGCTTCACGCAGACTTTCCCCCACCACCTCAACCACCAACCACCTACCACCTTCCTCACTGCTTCACCCGCTGCTTTTCACCCTCCTCCTGGCCTCTATCCACCTTTGTCAGCATGTCTTTATCTTCCACATCAAGAAGCCTCTCACTCCGGCTTCCCTCTGACTCCTTTTGGAGGTCTGTTCATTAGTCCCATTCATTCTAGAGTGTGTCACAACAAGTGAAAACAATTAAAGGGAAATCCCACTCAAAAACTATATATGTACATTGTTTTGATACAGTCCCAAAATGTTGTCTGCAGTCAAGTTTTCAAGATATTGGACTTTCAAGAAGCAAAGTGTCACTCGCCACATCCTCATGATGATGCAAAACACATCATATGGGCGGCATATGGGTAGCCTGGCCTAGTGAGTAGAGCATTTGGCCAGTAACTGAAAGGTTGCTGGTTCGAATTCCTAAGCGGACATTGCTCTGCCGATGTGCCCTTGATCAAGGTACTTAGCCCTAGTTTCTCGAGATAAGAGTGTCTGCCAAATGACTAAAATGTAAATGATGCAAAACCTATCATCATGATGTTGAGGCAGGTGACACTTTGCTTCTTGAAAAGACTGTGGCTTGCCAAAAGCTGCTATTTGAGGATTTAGACATTGGGGACAGTGATTTCCAAGCTGGAATAAAATTGAACATGTGATAATCAATACACATCCCCATTAACGTTGTTATCGTACACAGCTTTGGTGTGAAACTTCAAAAGCCACATTATGGATAGGGATTTAGGGTATAAATGAACAGTGTTCAAACAAATGTCATGTATTACTGTTCTACATCATATAGAAGATGTAATGCTGTGTTTTCCAAATGGCGGGGTCAGTGCCATGCTGGGTTCTGGCTAAAGACTGGGTTTCGGTGGCAGGAAACACTATCAGATACCAAGGATTTTAATTAAAAGGAGGGCACATCTACCATTTTCTTCGTCCTACTACACTATAGCTATTCGGTAGTTTCAATACATTGTGTCTATTATGCTGTACTGTACACCTCAGCTTTCCTTTAAGATGGTGACTTCTGAATGTTCCTGTCATCGCTGTCACTAGAATAGAGAGAACGAGGATAACTGATCTCAGCCGGGATTAGAGAGCGTCCATTTCTATTCAGGCTTTGGTTTTGGACATAAACTCCTTTGTCTGCAGCATCTGCCTCTTCTCCATCTCGGGGGGATTGATACATCAGTGCCATTCGTTCCCCATGCTCCTCAAAAGGCATACATCCTACCCAAATCACATCCTGGATATGAGATTATAAAGCTCTAAAACCCTACAGCGACTGAGGTGTGCAGCTCCCAACCAAATATTCGCTAAAAATCAGGGGTCGCAAGTGATTTTCTTTGGTCCCCAAAATGTTTGTAAAACATACAAATATATAATAATATATATATTTTTTTTTAAAGTGTACAATCACCAGGATTTCTGCAAAAAGTGTGTTTAATTTAGGAAATCTGTTCCCTAGAGACTGTTCCCTGTTCCCTATATGTGATCTTATCTCAATGTAATTCAAGGTATGAAATTATTGTTATTTTAAAATATAATCTCTTTTTAGGCTAAATTGTGGTAAATTTGCAGTGTACAAATTATTATAGTTATGTTCCAGCCCCCCCGAATCATCCACTCCAACAAGAATCGGCCTGCGGCGAATCAAGTTGCCTAACTCTGCTCTATAACTACAGTATGTACAGTAATAGAACATTTTAATTTTCGTCTGTTGTGAGCAGTGCTGTCTGAGTATTGTGTTATTGACTGTACATTTGTTTATTCCATGTGTAACTCTGTGTTGTTTGTGTCTCACTGCTTTGCTCTATCTTGGCCAGGTCGCAGTTGTACTTGTTCTCAAATGGCCTACCTGGTTAAATAAAGTTGGAATAATTTTTATTTATTTTTTAAAGATGTATATTGACATATTCTGAACCATAAGATGAGGTATTCAGGGTTGTTGGAGCCACTCAGAGGACCATTCCACACTAGCTATTTTTATTCCATCAAACTATTTTTCTTGACAGGAGGCACACATTAAGCCTTAGTGCTATCTAGTGTTATAGAAGGATGGATGTTAGCTAGATAACATGTCTGGCAATACTTGTTGGGGTCCCTCAAAATGGCAACTTGACTTTACAGATTTAAATATTTAAATATTACTGACAGAGTGAGTAGAACTAAATAAACAAAGAGAACACATAGCCCATTTAACTCTCCATATTAAATCAGCTTTCTGATTTACAAAGGAATCAAATGTCCTGGCGCATTGTGGCAGTTAAAGCTTACCTTATTCCAGGAATGTCTCGGGTAAAGCTTATTAATATCATATTACTTAACCAGCTGTATTATGAGTGTGGGACGAATTAGTCTCTTGTTACCAAATAATTTTGCACGCCCAATTTTTCGGTTTTTGATTTGTTAAAAAAGTTTGAAATATCCAATAAATGTCGTTCCACTTCATGATTGTGTCCCACTTGTTGTTGATTCTTCACAAAAAAATACAGTTTTATATCTTTATGTTTGAAGCCTGAAATGTGGCAAAAGGTCGCAAAGTTCAAGGGGGGCGAATACTTTCGCAAGGCACTGTATCTTGAAGATTGCCCATTGTTTTGTTTTTGTAAGAAAGAAAAAAAACGGAGGCAGCCGGAGAACCCATTCAAATTAGTAAATACATTTTAAAATGTAAAAAAAAGTATTATTAGTTAGCTAGCTAGCTGGCTACAGTAGGCCACTTTGTAGAATAACTCAACTGTGCTGATAGCTAGCTAGCTAACTGTACACACTGTTTAGTTAAGTTAATTAAATGTCATCAGCTAGCTAACTTCCTATTAACTAGTTATATTGATGTAATCATTGTAAATTTAAAACACAGTCTCCAAATGCATTTGTTCATAACAGCCATGGAAGAGGGTGAAATTGCAGCTTTAGCTGTCAGTAAAAGGAGAGTGTAGGCTACACACAATGCATAAACCTATTGCAATTGGAGCAGACCAACCCTGCTTGAGGTCTGCTGAGTGTGCGGAGTTCTGTTTCAGCCCAGCAAGAACACACCTGATTCAACTTATCAAATCTAAGAGTCGATAATCAAGTGTGCTGTTGCTGTGCTTCAGTGGAAGTCTGCTTACTCATTAGATCATTGATCAGTGGCGCAAGGTTGGACACCGCTGGTATGGAGTATTTTTTGTTCACCTGAAATTATGCTTTAGTAATAATTGCCGACTTGTTAGTATTCAATTATCTATTGTTGTCTAACCTTTACATATGAGTTAGCTTATTTGTACATTTTTAAGTGATGAATTGTTGATTCTTTGAAATGAAGTATTTAAACTTGTTTTAACGGTTAAACTACATTATTCTGAATTAACTAGTGCCAATGTTGATGAATCACATATCACAATCTTGCAATAAAGATGGAAAGGGGTTCTGTCTCTAATGTGTCTGTTCTGTGTTGTATTCTCAAATGAACATTTCCTGTTTGTCTAGTTGTAAGATCTCCAATCTGCTTTATTTTATTGTCACTCTCTCTCAGCGTATCAGCTCTGTGAATCCATTTGGCAGCTTATCATATGGCATACATTGACAATGCAACCATAGGCCTACAGTAGGATGGCAAATAAAGAAAACATTCAATTCAGAAATTACTGGCCTTATGGGCCAGTATTCTATATTTTATATTCTACAAATAGCCACCCGTTGCTTTGATGACAGCTTTGCACACTCTTGGCATTCTCTCAACCAGCTTCATGAGGAATGCTTTTCCAAAGTCTTGAAGGAGTTCCCACATATGTTGAGCACTTGTTGGCTGCTTTTCCTTCACTCTGCGGTCTGACTCATCCCAAACCATCTCAATTGGGTTGAGGTTGGGTGATTGTGGAGGCCAGGTCATCTGATGCAGCACTCCATCACTTACCTACTTTGTAAAATAGCCCTTACACAGCCTGGAGTTGTGTTGGGTCATTGTCCTGTTGAAAAACAAATGATAGTCCCACTAAGCCCAAACCAGATGGGATGGCGTATCGCTGCAGAATAATTTGGTAGCCATGCTGTCTAAGTGTGCCTATAATTCTAAATAAATCACAGACATTATCACCAGCAAAGCACCCCCACACTATAACACCTCCTCCTCCATGATTTACGGTGGGAAATACATATGTAGAGAGCATCCGTTCACCTACACTGCGTCTCAAAAAGACATGGTGGTTTGAACCAAAAATCTCAAATTTGGACTCCAGACCAAAGGACAAATTTCCACCGGTCTAATGTCCATTGATTGTGTTTCTTGGCCCTAGCAAGTCTCTTATTATTATTGGTGTCCTTTAGCAGTGGTTTCTTTGCAGCAATTCGACCATAACGGCCTGATTCACACAATCTCCTCTGAACAGTTGATGTTGAGATGTATCTGTTACTTGAATTCTGTGAAGCATTTATTTGGGCTGAGAATGGTAACTCTAATGAACTTATCCTCTGCAGCAAAGGTAATTCTGGTTCTTCCTTTCCTGTGGCAGTCCTCATGAGAGACAGTTTCATCATAGCGCTTGATGGTTTTTGCGACTGCACTTAAATAAAATGTAAAAGTTCTTGAAATGTTCTGTATTGACTGACCCTTCATGTCTTAAAGTAATGATGGACTGTTGGTTCTCTTTGCTTATTTGAGCTGTTCTTGCCATAATATGGACTTGATCTTTTACCAAATAGAGCTTTCTTCTGTATACCACCCCTACCTTGTCACAACACAACTGGCTCAAACGCTTTAAGAAGGAATTAAATTCCACAGATTTACTTTTAAGAAGCCACACCTGTTAATTTAAGTGAATTCCAGCTGGTTGAGAGAATGCCAAGAGTGTGCAAAGATGTCATCAAGGTAGGGTCAAGGGTGGCTATTTAAAGAATCTCAAATCTCAAATATATTTTGATTTGTTTAACACTTTTTAGATTATTACATGATTCCATATGTGTTATTTCATAGTTTTGGTGTCTTCACCATTATGCTACAATGTAGAAAATAGTAAAAATAAAGAAAAACCGTTGACCGGTAGTGTGGTTCACATCCAACTCTTAATTTAGGTACAGTATGGAAATAAGGACATGCCAATTAGGGTAAAGGAGACGAGCATTACAGGTAACATTTTACGAGGTTCATTTTATTTGATTGATTTTAGCAGTGTTGCTAGCAAAATGATTGCAGTTCCCATAGATAGACAGCACATGGTTGCTCTTTTTATCACTGACCCTGGATAAGCTCATCACTAGGTAAGGTATACTTTTAGATCAATAATATGCTGTTTTTATTCCAATTTTGTTGACTTTATAATTGTAAGAGTAATTGAACTAGCTAGTATCTAGCTAGTTAGTTACACCTATATAGCTTTGGTTAAGTGACTTTTCTCAAAACAAACCTCATTGTGGCTAGCTACCTGTCCCTCATGCTAACCTTTACAGCCAAATATCCCTTCAGAAATGTCAGCATTTTAAATATTGATATGGCCAACATTGTAGACTGTTTCTCCCACCTTGCTGCAGCTTTAGCTCATCTCAAAATAACAGAGAAATGCTGTGAAAACCAGCATACTGACAACATTTTTGTTGAATATAATGTTGTTGACAGAGCTTTTGAGCTCTGCCCAAACATGGCATTTGATTTGTTTGACTTGTTGCGAGGCATCACTAATTTACAACAGGTTCCGATCCCTCTTTAGCTGATTTCTGCCTTGGATGAGGGTAGGGAAGAATTAATATGGCATATTTAACTTAACAACAACATGGAAGAGACAGAAAGACTAAGCCAACACGTTGAAATGCTTTTCACTGTATAATTAGCATTAGCACGTTGCGGAACATGCAAATCATATGTATTTTTTTTTCTTTTTCCCAGATGTATTTTGTGGTCCGGGCATTCTATTCTGTGTTTCTGTACAATGCTCAAAGAGGTTTCATAGAGTAAATACCATCCCTGTCAATGTCTTCTTCCATTTGCAAAAGCATTTCATATTTTGACCTTTGTCTTATTAGATTCTTCTCTCATGTGGCCATGGTGTTATTGCCATCAAGCATTTCATTTCTTATGCAAAAGGGAATATTTCCACTGCCTTGCCTATTCTCAGAATCCATTGCCTACTCTCAGCATCGACCTCGTATGCAAAGAAGAAAATTGTACATCAGTCTCAAGAGCAACTCTAATGTTTGGCCTCAGTTTAGATTATTAAGATTTTTTTCCATTCCTCTACCAATTCACTTCCTTAGCTGTATTCGGGGCATGTGACAAATACGATTTGATTTGATTACTACCTCTATCAATTAATCTCCTTGTCTTTAAGCACAAACCTGACCGTGGGGCTACAATAATGTTGAAAATGGTAAATGAGATAAAAAGCTACACAGTTCAATAACATGGCGTATTAACAGTATTCAACTATGTATTAAAGAGGATTGCAGCGCTTAGTTTGAAGTCAAGGGTTATAATCAAAGGCCATTGGTTATTAATCGCCCCCTGAGGAATCAAACGCACTCATTCTATTGCTGCTAACATTATGCTTGCCTTGTCACTCATGCTTTGTCAGGACTATAGAGTTTCAATACTGTGACAGTGTTGTCAAAGACTCAACAATATACATTGCCATCTCAACCAATGACAATAAACAGTGGCATATCCTTCCATATTTATACTTTTTTATACACTGCCACCTGGCATGATCGTTGACAGCTGCTTGGGATGCATTGATGTTTTCTTCCTCTATTACTTTGCCTTTGCCTCCGTTGGCACACATTATTCCCAGAAAGCTTTTCCCCATAAAGACACAGATTGATGTGTGTGCATGTGTGTGTGTGTGTGTGCGTGCGTGCGAGAGAGCGAGATGCATATTTAGTCAGTGTGATACATATTCTAGTAAGTACCCAAAGACAAAAGACGGAGACAGATTTGGGACACTCAGTGACTGGGCCCCTAGAGAGTATGACTTCTTGAACCAGGTGGGAGAAAAAGTGAGTGAAAAGGAGGCTTGGGTGTCTGAGAGTGATTGCAGGCCTAAAGGCAAAGATGCCATTAATAATTCTATCTTGCATCTAGCAATGAGTCCACATGCGAGTTTTGGACGCTGAATGACTACAAGTTAAAAGGGTAGTACTACGGCTGCAGCACCACAATGTTTCAAATGTATGCCCAAATTCAAATATAACTAGTGATCATAAGTGCTGAAAGTCACCATTTATGTTACCTTGTCATTTTTTCAAGTGAAACCATGAAGGGTAGGTTTGGATGAAATCTCCCCAACCTGCAATACAATATGAGTGGCTTCTGTATTTTCTCCCTGGCTCCCTTATTATGTCACACGTGGCCACATATCTAATTTTACATTACAAATAACTGAACACTAAATTCAATTTGTTTTGTTTCCCTTGCTATTTAGTGTACTTTCTACAAAATGAGAGTGGCTGATGTCCAAAATCAATTCTGGTTCCTGAATGCTAAAGACTAATGGAGGAGACGGCCAAAACGCAAGTTAATTGTTCAGGAATGTCCTTGAAAATTGTGTGCCAGTCGTACAAGGCTTTTCCCCCTTATTTTTACACTGCTGAGATTTATAGGCTCTCACCCGCTTCTTAAAAAATGGTGACATGCAGAGTTTGTAATGAAATAGCTTTGCTATGAAGGCCAATGTCATGTGCAGTCATGCTCTAAACCAAGGTTAACTAAGTGGGGATATTCCAGTATTCACAGTTTGTCACTTTTGTTCACTTTGCTGTTGTTTTTTGCAAACACGTACAGTACACAGAGGTTGAGTACACACCGACATGCTCACAGACACAAATGTAAAAAAGCATGTCTGGTTGACTGTTGCTGCTGCTTTGAAAATCATCACAGCACACACAGTAATGATCAAAATATCTTTGGAAATGTTTTACCTACCAGAGGTTTCCAGCAGCCTACTTATTGATGGTTGTGTACATTCGATTTTCTGGCATTACACTGTGAACACTTTGATGGGAACATGCATTTTGCAGTGGAACAGCAGAACATGAGTCATTGTCAACAGATTGACATGCCAGTAAACACACGGTAATTAATCAACTCTGCAGGGTGCTCCGCTGTGCCGCAGATGAGCTGGAGCTTCTTGCTTTCTTATCCACCATTGTACCCCCCTTCCACCACCCAAACCAGCTGAGAGTGCAGGATCATGACAAGGCCCTGACATTGAAAATTAAAACATCAATTTCAGCATGGAGGGTGGAGAAATGGGGAGAGCTTCACAAAAGTACTAACCAGGAAGACCTTCTGCCAAAACTGGACTTGTAGGTATTTTATCAAAATCAAGGCCCAAGGCATCTCACATGGCTAGAGAATAGGCCAACAGCCTTGATTCTACGCCGTACGACTTGTTTCTTGACTGCATTTTTTTGTTGCAAATCAAAGATGTAAAACTACAGTAGCTTGAATTTACTGAATGTGTATAATGTGACCAGATCTTTAACATGATATTGTAAAGACCACTTTACCACCATCAGACTTAAATAGACAGAGTCCCCCTCCTCTTCTTTTCCTTCTTGTCTCCATCTTCCTTCTCCATTTGAGGTCTTTTTCTCTTGATCTTTCTATCTTCTCTCCCTTTCTTTGTATGGTCCCTTGATAATGTTGACCCAATTTCCTGCCTGTTTAGATTTTTTGATTTCTCTAAGTCTTATGTGGCTGATCAAGTGCATTTTTGCATTTGCTGTCTAGCTTGGAATGAATGTGCCTCCTATTTTTTGATAGCCTTTAATTAAGTCAGAGTTTTCCTCTCAGTTTTATTGAACTGTAGCAAAGCCTGTTAAATCAAAAGTGTGTGCTGGGATTGTAAGCAATTGTATGAGGGCATTTGAAGGCCTTAAATGCAAGTGTATTTCTCAAACATTCACAATATCAGATAGGACATGAATGTTGTCTTCTTTCTATGTGCACTGTAATTATTAAATCCTTCTGAGTTGTAGAGTACTTTAACGAATGCACACAATCACCAAAACACACAGACAATGATTAGTTGAGCCATGTTTTTTCATAAAGGTATTACAAAGTCTTTAACTTCTATTAACTAAAAGTTTAAATCGGATACATGTTTTCGAAATCAGGATCACCTCTGTTGACATACTGAAATACATTAGTTATCTTTAGGATCAGTACATCCAACTGTGATCATACAGAATCTATTGTGAGCTAGGTTAGACCTCTCGTGTTCTGAGCGTTTAAGATTGGCAGTGTTGTCAAATGCTGGGTCCGTCTTTTCATCCCTTGACTGAGAATATCACACCCCTCTCTGACGAGCACAAGACAAGAGCTGCGTCCATTGACCGGTTGAACTTTAAACAAACCTATTGGGACTCTCTCCAGTCCACTCAAGGCTATGTCCTGCCAGCCCTGCCTCCATACCTGCCATTGACTCTCAGAGAAAGAAAATAAGCTGGTGTGGCAGTGAGTGATCTGAGGCGATATAGTGGGTCTGTCCACATGGGAGAGCCTGTCATGAGGAATCAGCGCCCGTTTTTCTCTCCGACCCGCAATGGGACGTTGTATCTCTAAACACCACGGCGATCAGTGTGGGAGCCAGGGACGAACCGCCGTACAAAGCGAATCGTGTCTCACTGAAGACCAGTCGGTGAGAGCTGTCAGACACTATCAACTGGAATTAACTTGACCAGACGGATACAGATGTAGGATCTTCATTTTGGCCAGTTTGCTACAGCATGAAAATAATCCTGCAGCAACTGGAAATGTGAATGGATTATTATTGTGAATGGATTATTATTGTGGATTATAATTGCTGGACATTTTCATTAAGGCAAATCAAGTCTGACAATTTAAAATGGAAATTACTAACTTTAGAAGCCTTTTAAAACTTTGAATACACAACAAGTTTACATTTCCTGCAGTGCAGGAAAATTCTCAGCACAAAAGAGTAATCAAATTAAGATCCTATATCTGTAGACAACAACAGGGATTGTCGTGGCTACAGTGACACAGATAGACAAAGACCTGGGGAGCCTTTCAGTGGCTAACAAATGGTGATGTGGTAGGGATACTAATCTCACCTGATGTTCTTGCAATGTTTGAAAAAGAGAGGTGTACAATTTAAATAATTAAATAAAATGTGAAGTAAAGCCTTTGCAAAACTTCACTGCCCTTGTGAGAACAAACTCTATGTTTTATTTTCATTTAACCTTTAGAGAGGAAGCATTGGTAGGAGAAGGGAAACCTGACCAAAGAACAAATATGTTCTTGTTACTGATGAGATGGCAAAAAGTACCCTTGGGTTGATATGAAGTGATAATTATTGATCTAGCTGTCCAATCGCTGGATGACTAAAATGTTTATCTGGATGCCTTGTTTACAGATTTGGGGCCAAGTCTAGGTATTCTCAAAGTTTCACCTAAATAATGCTTTCAGGTCAATAGAAATTTGGTATGTGTGTACCACACGTGAGGATTCAACAATTCTACATTTTCTGTGAATAATGGTGGATAGACCATAGAAATACCAATGGAGAGATCATTTCCGTAGTTTGAAATTCCATTCTGAGACATGTTGAAACGTGTTATTAAAATTAAATGAGATTCTGAAAGAATTAGACTGTGAGACGAAGACGCTAAACAGCCTAACCTGGTTTATTTAACTGAACTTGCATGATGAGTCTATTCTTGTTTTATCCCCTTTGATATCACCCTATTAATAACTAACTAGATGTAATTACTGTACAGTACATTGATGCTTTCATGGGATTGACGTCAAAAACATTTGCATTTCACATTTAGAAGACCTACAGTGGTGAGTGTATACATTTTCATACTTTTCCCCATTGCAAGTGCCATGCTCTACCAACTAAGCCATATGGGACACCAGCCTGGTCTCATAGACTAGACGTAACATAGTAAAGTAATTCCGGGACTCCGAATTAGTATAATATGTTATGTTTGGTATGGTTACATAAGACAGATGGTTACTTAACGGATAAACAAAAGTAAGGTGGCTGACCAACCACCTCACTTTTCTTTGTCTGTTAAGTCAGGGTAGATGAGTGGTCGCATAATGTGAGGTTGCAGGTTCGAATGGACGGGTGGGTGTATAACACAAGGTTGCAGGTTCGAATCTCATCATGGATAACTTTAGTATTTTAGCTATTTAGCAACTTTTCAGCTACTTACTACTTTTTATCTACTTTGTAACTACTTAGCATGTTAGCTAACACCCCCCCTTACCGTAACCCTTTTAGCTAACCCTTCCTCTAATCCTAACCTTAACCTAACTCCTAAATTTAACCCTAACCCCTAGCCTAGCCAACGTTAGCCTGCTAGCTAACATTAGCCACCTAGCCATCTAGGTAGAATTTGTAACGTATCATACATTTAGCAAATTCGTAACATATTTTAAGGTATGCAAATTTGTAACATATTGTACCTTTTGCAAATTCGTAATATATAATAAGAGTTGTAATTCATAACATACTGTATCATACAAAATAGGTGATGGACATCTAAACAAGTGCTCATGTTGAACAGTGCTAGTCTGGCCCCAGAACTGTTTTTGCCGTTTTGACAATGACCATAGGAGCTGGCTATACAGCACAAACAGATCTAGGACCAGGCTAGAACAGTGCTGATTGAATTTAACAAATCCATTCAGGTCACGTGGGGACATGCATTTACTGTACTGTAGCTGCTCACTGTTGGTCTCATACATTAGAAAGCCTCTTCTTTAATCCCTCAGAAAAAGTTGAGCAAGCATATTAAATGGAAGTGAAGGCGAGTTGCTACTGTTGCTAATTGGATTGGCAAAAGGGGCATAGACTCAAAGAAGTGAATTGCAGAGTGAAAGGCTCCGCATTGGCCACTGTGAACTACGATATTCTCAGCTGCGCACACAGAAACTAAAGAGTGTTTGGTTATTTTTATTTAACTAGGCAAGTCAGTTAAGAAAAAATTCTTATTAACAATGACAGCCTAGGCACACATGGGTTAACTGCCTTGTTCTGGGGCAGAACAAACTATTTTTACCTTGCCAGCTTGGGGAATCAATCTAACGACCTTTCTGTTACTGGCCCAATGCTCTAACTACTAGGCTACCTGCCGCCCATATCAGCTTCAGGTTAATAGTTAATGGGTTATGTACACCAGAGACTGGCTGTAGACATGCTATTTATAGCGAAGAGACAAGTTAAGGCATGCTGGTAGGGTGGTTCGAAAACAGATGAATCTAAACAGTTAGATTTTCAACTTCAAGGTACTTCATGTTGGAAACACTTTATTTTGCAGTTCTGCTGCAGCTGGTAATGATAAAGTTATAAACCATTTAATAATAATAATAACCATTTAGATGTAGAACTTTTAAGTCAAATCAGGTCAATACCAGGTGTTTACCAGCTAAAGCAAATGTATTCAGGCATAATATCGATTCAGTGCCTGCTAACATAACAGAAAAATTAATCTATTCACCAAAATCTAAGTTATTGCAGGCTACTCAGGAGGCCGAAGACACAGTCCCTCTACTTCTCCAACCTTTATAAATGCGCTTTCCCCCTTACCTGTATAACTGGACTAATCAGTCCCTAATTCTCTGCCGATGTGTGAAAGCAGGCAGGCCTTGATGAACCATTAGGGCTCTTAGAAGGGCTTAAGGAGGAGTGGACAATGGGGGCTTGTCAGGTGTCTAGTCTTTTAGGCAAGGAAATTGGGCAAGCAAGTTTGGAAGTTAGGCAAGGAAGTCAGGGCCAAAGTCCCAAGTTTGCCCTCAGCCCTGGTTGACATAGTAAGTGCTAACAGGGATTATTTCTTTACTGGTAACTCCACCATCCCCCACTATCTGTGACAGTGATTCTTGATTTGTCTTTCATGCTTACCCAGTCCTTCACCTCAAAAAGGTCACACTTTCTCCAAGTGTGAAACTTTGAACTACTACAGCCACTTACATAACAAAGCATCGGCGGGCAACCTATACATAATACATGTTGCTCTGACAGTGTTATGAGCGGATCCCTTAATTGCAGATATCACTATGAATTATCAATGAGGAGGTTTGAGTGACCATGAGGAACGAGCGGTTGTTCGGGGAGGCAGCGTGCATATCATTAAACACCCGGCAACACACTGAAAGAAGGATGATTATTTCAGCACTCTGTGACCAGAGGTTTTTCTAAGAAACAGTAAAATATTTATAGAGGCAGAAGTCACAGCCCGGTCGTTATTTACAGCTCGTGGGAGCTTTCACTGTGTTTTGTGTCTCTAGTAATGGTCAATTTGTGAGACTCTGCCAATAAGGGACCTAATTGGAGAAATATAATTTTTGTATTGGGATGAGAGTCATGGAAATAATGAATTAGCAGTAAAAATGTGTCCGTAGCTTATGCCTACCCATACTGATATTGGAGGCGGCTTAAGGTAGAGAAATTAACATTTAATTATCTGGCAACAGCTCTGGTGGACATTCCTGTAGTCAGCATGCTACTGTAATTGCACGCTCTCTCAAAACTTGAGACATCTGTGGCATTGTGTTGTGTGACAAAACTGCACATTTTAGAGTGGCCTTTTATTTTCACCAGTACAAGGTGCACCTGTGTAATGATCATGCTGTTCAGTCAGCTTCTTGACATGCCACACCTGTCAGGTGGATGGATTATCTTTAAACATAGGACCAACACTTTACATGTTGCATTTATATTTTTATTCAGTGTAGTTAAAAATTCAGAGATTTTTCAAACAGGTTGGACTGACATGTAACATTCTCATACATTAGTTGCATTGGACCCATTTGGACCCAGCCATAATGGTATAAAAGCACATTGTTTCTCGAGAGTCCCTTCTTTTCAAAGACCCTGAGTAATTTATTTATTTATTTACCTTTATTTAACCAGGTAGGCAAGTTGAGAACAAGTTCTCATTTACAATTGCGACCTGGCCAAGATAAAGCAAAGCAGTTCGACAGATACAACGACACAGAGTTACACATGGAGTAAAACAAACATACAGTCAATAATACAGTATAAACAAGTCTATATACAATGTGAGCAAATGAGGTGAGAAGGGAGGTAAAGGCAAAAAAGGCCATGGTGGCCTTGGTGGTAATGACTGTGTCACTATTTTTATTCTGCAGCATTTCATTCACTGACAACTGTCTGCACCAAAGCATGCAACATTATTTATTTCCCCCCTCTCTCTGAGTCTAGTTACAATGGCAGTAGTCAGATTACCATTTCCTTATAGGTAGTGCTCTTTGGTGGCTGATTCGTATTGGTTGTTTTGGTTGTAGTGATCATTGTTTTATACACAATATATCATTGTGTTTATTTGCGAAACAAGACACGAGCTTCCATCTGTAAATCTATGAATGGCTAAATTGCCAGATACCATTCAGAGGACGGATTGGCCTGTGCTTACTGGGATTTTAAGAGGTGTGGACGTCATGAGACAACATTCATTTCAATGATCAAATGCTGCACATGCCCAGCCAACAAACACTCACAAAGACACCCCAAGGTCAGATTTACTAGGGTGTTGTCCAAAGGCAGTTATTACGCTGCGAAAATGGTGAGGTTGAGACAGCAATAGCTGAATTTCACAAAGAAGGGAACGCAAAATGAAAGAACACGACCTGGAGAAAAGAAACTGATTACCCATTCTATTAAAATATTAATGGGAAGTATACCGTTTATTCAAAGCCTAATGTTTTCATCTTTAAAATGATAGGTGTCCCGCTAGCTGGTCAACTTCCGGTGAAACTGAAGGGCGCTGTCACGACTTTCTCCTAAGTCGGTCCCTCTCCTTGTTCAGGCGACGTTCGGTGGTCGATGTCACCGGTCTTCTAGCCATCGCCGATCCACTTTTCATTTTCCATTTGTTTTGTCTTGTCTTGTCTTCCCACACACCTGGTTTCAATTCCATCAATTACATGTTGTGTATTTAACCCTCTGTTCCCCCCCATGTCCTTGTCTGGTATTGTATATTGTAAGTTCTTGTGCACGTTATGTCTGGTGTGCGTAGGGTTTTGTACCCATTTATTTATTGTTCTGGTAACCGGTGGGTTTTTATTATTAAACTGCTCCGTTGGAAAAACAGTTTTTGCTCTCCTGCGTCTGACTTCTCTGCCACCAGTACGCACCCTTACAGGCGCGTAATTCAAATACATTTTAATATGTATTATAGCAGTTAAACATTTAAGTACATTTAAGTGTCTTATATAGGCTGAAAGCTTAAATACTTGTTAATCTAACTGCACTGTTTTTGAAAATCATCCTCTGATTTGTCATCCAAAGGGTTCCAGAGATAACATGTAGTGCCATTTTGTTAGATAAAATCATTTTTTATATCCTAAAAAGTACGTATAGTTGGCGCCATCAATTTGATTAATCCACTCGTTCAACTTGCAGAGAAAGGAATCCGAAAACCTACTCCTGAACTTTGTTTCAACAAGTTAAAATAAGTTTGTATTTACTCCTCAGATACCTTAAAATGTAATTAAACTATAATATTTCTTTCAGAAAGAAGTATGTTCAATAGGAAACCGATTTTAGCAGGTGCGCAACTTCATCATGATGCGCGATGACATGGGTTTTCAAGACTGTGTCCTCATACAAACACTGTTATTTCTTAATTGTTTTTGAAGTTACAAGCCTGAAACCTTGAACATAGACTGCTGACACCCTGTGGAAGCCATGGGAATTGCATTACAATATGAGCTTTCGATTGAATTTCTAAGAGGATGGTCTCTCTCAAAATAAAATTATGGTTGGTTTTTCTTTGGATTTTCTACTACCATATCTATTGTGTTATATTATCCTACATTATTTTAACATGTCTGCAAACCTCAACGTGTTTTCTTTCCAATGGTACCAATTATATGCATATCCTGGCTTCAGGGCCTGAACTACAGGCAGTTTACTTTGGGCATGTCATTCAGGCAGAAATGGAGAAAAAGGGGCCTGATCCCTAAGAAGTTATTAAACAGTTTTCCTAGACTAAACTGCTTTTCTATGAAGAGTGTTATATTCATGATTACTCTGAGTGCAACAATTACCATAAATACTATAATTACTTAATTTTGTGAGTTTGATGCTTGTTATGGATGAGTGTGCAAAGCTGTCATCAAGGCAGAGGGTGGCTACTTTGAAGAATATCAAATATAAAATATATTTGGATTTGTTTAACACTTTTTTTGGTTACTAAATGGTTCCATATGTGTTTATTTCATCGGTTTGATGTCTTCACTATTATTATACAATGTAGAAGATAGTAAAAAATAAAGAAAAACCCTTGAATGAGTAGGTGTGTCCAAACTTTTGACTGGCACTGTACGTCCAATTATATTTTCTAGCTACTTCAGTGAAATTGTGTTGGCTGCCTAGCCGCATAAACCATTTTCCAAAAATGTATTATTAAACCCAGATTGTACGTGGATGACAACATTCTTCAACAGATACATTACTACCGTGGTTTTTCAGAAATGTACCTATTCTGATTGTTATGGTTGAATGAAATTACACAAGGGTCCAATGAGAGATCTATTGAGTGGTTTGGAGAACTTAGTGGGAGGATTTTTTTGCACACAAAAAATCCTAGATAAGTAGTAATATATTTCAGAATAAGACAATTAGTTGTATGTGTGTGTGTGTACATAAGTGTGTGTGCACGCACCAGAGGAGGTTGGTGGAACCTTAATTGGGGAGGATGGGCTCATGGTAATAGCTGGAGCGGAATCAGTGGAATGGTAGCATAAACATCAAACACATGGTTGCCATGTATTTGATGCCATTCCATTCGCGCCGTTCCGGCCATTATTATGAGCCGTCCTTCCCTCAGCAGCCTCCTGTGACGTGCACGTGTACGTGCCTGCCTGCGTGTGTGTGCTTGCCATTCATATTGCCATGGCAGGTCTGATTGAATCTGGCTCTTAGTTTCATGGACAGCCTTAGGTCCTATTGAAGCATCTGATGACATTCAGGGAGCATCAGCACCATTCACAGGTAATCAGTCACTGGTAAGTCTCAGTGTAATAGAGTCTTACAGAGGAAGAGCAAGTGGGATGATCCTTACAAACCTCTATTTAATCAAAGATCTGTTCTGTCAGGGCTCCCACTCAAGCAGCTGCAGTCCTTTAAGTGACAAAAATCTGGTGTATTTGCATAAATATCTTATCATTTAATTATGGCCAAGAGTTTCGATTTACATCCTGAGATTAGGCTTTTGTACGACGATCTGCGAGGTGAGTGATTGAAAAGTTGTGAAATTGTATGTAAATGGGTGTAAAGAGGAAAATAAAGTAAACGCATGTATGCGATAACGAACCATGACGGTCATAATCTCCATGACATATTCCATTATCTGTTGCAATATTAATGTCCTCGTGATTCGTGTTTTGGAATCTTAATGAATGCAATGCTCATCTGCAGCCTTCAAAGTTGGGACCAGAATACCAATTTCCCCATGTTCACTTTTAGCTCCTTCTAACCCATCGTCTGGAAATAGCCAGTGTTGTGCAGTCTCTATGTGGGATACACAGCCATTGTTGAGAGCTGCGGCTGCCTAAGGGTTGTCAATCTAATTGTCTGTGAGGGAGCGTTTTAGTGGAGCATGCCTCCAAAGGCGCCACACTGGGAGAAGTTAAGCCGGGAAACAACAGAGTCTGGGAAGACTCGGCTGAAAGAACCAATAAGGAGGAGGATGTCAATATCTGGCATTCTGAAGCGGTTACTAGGCGCCAGAGCACTGCAAATGGCTGTTAAAATAAGTGCCAATTTCAGACTGATCTAGTATGGGTGGTAGCGGTGCCTCCACCAAAATAACATGCATAGATAGCCTACATATTGCTCTATGGCCATTTATATTCATCCGTGGTATAAATGATCTATTTTTCAACTGGGAATAGCATCAAAGATGAAGATAGTGTCTCTCGTGGGTAGAGGTTTAAATGCACAACAGGGAAGATCTCTTTATTTATTTCTCTCTCGGTCTCTTTCACATGTCCTTCTTTTTCAACCACCACACATGTTGTTCACATGGTCCTGGATGACAAGTTACATTTTCTTCTGTACCACTTAATTTGCTGACCCCCTGGGGAATACAATATCTTGCACAATACACATGGCTGTTAGACCCTAAAGAACCAAACAAAATCCACCTGGAGAAAAACATTTCTAAACCAAAGTGTGTTAGAATATAGAGAATATAACACAGTATGTGGACCCTGAATCATAAACAACCCTCATCTCACTTGTTTTATATGTATAATTCATTGTGGCGGTAGCTGTACATATCCTGTGATATGCTCCCCGTCATGCAATTTCTCATTGTGAGTTGTGCTGTAATTTAGTTGATATCTCAGAGGCATCTTTTTTTCATGGAGCTGACTTGTTAGTGTGCACATCAGTGTTTTGAACAACTCTACAGCATACGACTGGGCATCGGTCCTTTGACGGAGGCTGCAGCATGAATTGGCAATAAGGCGCTACTTGTTTCAAAGATTCTCACTTGGCATCGGCAGAGTATATTTTAAAAAGGCAATGTTAGATTTTGCCACACTGATCGATGTCGACTGCGCATTGACTCCAAAGCATCCAATCACTCAAAGCACAAAGCGATTACAAATGGAGGGAAAGGGATTGTGGAAGCAAAGTGCTGTTCCACAAGTTCTGCATGGATTCACTTTTAAGCTGAAATGAATAGACCCCCTAGCTCGATAGAAATTACTTTTCAATATATGATTTTGTAGTAATTCCTCCTTTCTGGAATCTGGAGTACACTACCAATTTGCACTCATTGTTTGAGAGATGTCTGAGGGCAATTCCACGATTACAGAGTGATGCTGACACTCAAGATTTTTTACTTAAAAATGTATGTCAAACAAAAACCAATAAGTGCAGATGCAAAGTTTGTTAACAGAATGACGGCACAAACAGCATTGTAAAATATTCAGTGTAAATTGTTAAAAGTAGTCCCTGTGCATAGAGTTGTATGTTTTGTTCAACTTTGCAATCATTGGTTTTTGTTTGACATACATTTTAAAGTGAAACATCTGAATCTCAGCATCACTGTATTACTTTGGAATTGCCACTGACAAGAAGGTCATGGTTCACAAGCCTCAAAACAGTTGGATTGTTACCCAGAATTTCAACATGTAACATGGCCATTATTTAAATGTCAATTTCCAGCAGGGTATACGCCAATGATTTCACTGAGTCAATCTGACAAAATGGCTATGGCCTTTCGGTCCTCATTTGTATTAGTGCTTTTATGATCGTGGAGGGGATCTTATTTTAATCTCTTTCCTCTAAATGTTGTTTTCCAGTTCAAGCAAAGCACATGGATTGCAATGCTTCTACTGTATGAGTTTGGAGAGGAGAGACCCTTACACTGCTGCATGTAGCATTGCAAGAAATCGTTTTCTCCGCATTGAATATGATTGTATTTCCCAGAAAGAACGCCTTTCAGTGTTTGATGACAAGTGAACTGTGAGAGCTGTTCCCTTGGTCTGCTTTGAGACGAGCATTAGGTCTGTTCAGACGTGGACATCTTGTCTTCTCTGTCTGACCCTGAGACTCCATGTTAACTTCAAAGTAAAACCATTTTGCCATCCCCTGACGGAACTTTTGAACTCTGCCTATACACTGCATTTTCAAGAACTTGAGGAGTTTATCACATCAGTCACCGGCATCATTAATAAGTGCATTGATGACGTCGTCCCCACAGTGAACGTACGTACATATTCCAAACAGAAGCAATGGATTACAGACAACATCCGCACTGTCGCAGGACTATGATCGAATCCTATTACAACAGTCGGCTTGAGGAGGGATATACATGGCTGTGATAATAACCGATTAGAATTCTCTTGGGAGATAATATTATCGGCATTTGATTGTAAAGAATTTTAGGTCAGGTGAACAAAAGGACTTGCGTTCCTGTATGTTGCTACGATTACACTATGAGTTGTTAACTTCTAAAGGATTGGCGGGTCCCCTGTGGGACGGTTGAGCTAACCTAGGCTAATGCGATTAGCATAAGAAAATTTCCCAGGACATAAACATATCTGATATTGACACAAATCTTAAATTCTTCTTAATCTAACTGCACTGTCAAGTTTACAGTAGTGATTACAGAGTAAGAATACCATGCTATTTTTTGAGGAGAGTGCACAGTTTTGAACATGAAAAGTTATTAATAAACAAATTAGGCACATTTGAGCAGTCTTGATACAAGATTTTTTACGGAAATGCAATGGTTCATTGGATCAGTCTGAAACTTTGCACACACACACACACACACACACACACACACACACACACTGCTGCCATCTAGTGGCCAAAATCTAAATCGCACCTGGGCTAGAATATTACGTTATGGCCTTTCTCTTGCATTTCAAAGATGATGGTACAAAAAAAATGAAACGGTTGGTTTTTGTCTTTGCATTATCTTTTACCAGATCTAATGTGTTATATTCCCCTACATTCCTTTCACAGTTCCACAACCTTCAATGTGTGCCTTTCAAATGGTACCAAGAATATGCATATCCTTGCTTCAGGGCATGAGCTACAGGCAGTTAGATTTGGGTATGTCATTTTAGGCAAAAATTGAAAAAAAGGGCCCGATCCTTAACTTCTTTGGGACTGGGGGGCAGTATTGAGTAGCTTGGATGAATAAGGTCCATAGTAAACTGCCTGCTACTCAGGCCCAGTTGCTGATATATGCATATTATTAGTAGATTTGGACAGAAAACAAAGTTTCTAAAACTGTTTGAATGATGTCTGTGAGTATGACAGAACTCATATGGTAGGCAAAAACCTGAGAAAAAATCCAACCAGGATGTGGGAAATCTGAGGTTTGTAGTTTTTCAACTCATTCCCTATCGAATACACAGTGTCTATGGCGTCATATTGCACTTCCTAAGGCTTCCACAAGATATCAACAGTCTTTAGAACCTTGTTTGAGGCTTCTACTGTGAGGTGGGGGCGAAGGAGAGGGGATTGAGTCAGGGCTCTGGCAGAGTGCCATGAGCTGACAATGCGTTCCATTGCAATTCTACAGACAAAGGAATTCTCTAGTAGGAACATTATTGAAGATTTATGATAAAAACATCCTAAAGATTGATTCTATATTTCGTTTGACATGTTTCTACGAACTGTAATATAACTTTTCGTCTGAACTTTCTCTTGGACTTGCCTGCACATCGTGAGTTTGGATTGTGTACTAACTCGCGAACAAAAGGGAGGTATTTGGACAAAAATGAGGGACTTTATTGAACAAATCAAACATTTATTGTTGAACTGGGATTCCTGGGAGTGCATTCTGATGCAGATCATCAAAGGTAAGTGAATATTTATAATGCTATTTCCGACTTCTGTTGACTGCACAACATGGCAGATATCTGTTTGGCTGTTTTGTTGTCTGAGGGCTGTACTCAGATTATTGCATGGTGTGCTTTTTCGGTAAAGCTTTTTTGAAAACTGACACAGCGGTTGCATTAAGGAGAAGTTTATCTAAAGTTCCATGTATAACACTTGTCTCTTTTAGCAATGTTTATTATGAGTATTTCTCTAAATTGATGTGGCTCTCTGCAAAATTACGGATGTTTTGGAACTTCTGAACATAACACGCCAATGTAAACTCAGATTTTTGGATATAAATATGAACTTTATTGAACAAAACATACATGTATTGTGTAACATGTAGTCCTATGAGTGTCATCTAATGAAGATAATTTTTCTGTGACTAGGTGCTTACCTAACATAATCATTTGGTGTGCTTTTGCTGTAAAGCCTTCTTGAAATCAGACACTGTGGCTGGATTAACGAGACATTTATCTTTAAATTGGTGTGAAATACTTGTATATTTGAGGAATTATAATTATGAGATTTCTGTTGTTTTGAATTTGGCGCCCTACACTTTCACTGGCTGTTGTTGAGGTGGGACGCTACTGTCCCGAATATCCCAGAGAGGTTAAGAGGTTAAGAGGTTTTAATCATTCCAGACGACTGTATGATCGCGCTCTCTGTAGCCGATGTGAGTAAGACCTTTAAACAGGCTAACATTCACAAGGCCGCAGGGCCATACGGATTACCAGGACGTGTACTCAGAGCACGCGCTGACCATCTGGCAAGTCTCTTCACTGACATTTTCAACCTCTCCCTGACCCAGTCTGTAATACATAGATGTTTCAAGCAGACAACCATAGTCTCTGTGCCCAAGAGGTAACCTGTCTAAATTACTATCGCCTCGTAGCACTCACATATGTAGTCATGAAATGCTTTGAAAGGCTGGTCATGGCTCATATCAAAATGATCATCCCAGATACCCTGGATCCACTCCAATTCGCATAATGCTCCAACAGATCCCCAGATGAGGCAATCTATATTGCACTCCACACTGCCCTTTCCCACTTGGACAAAAGGAACACCTAAGTTAGATTGGTGTTTATTGACTACAGCTCAGCGTTCAACACCATAGTGCCATAGAAGCTAATCACTAAGCTAAGGTACCTGGGACTGAACACCTCCCTCTGCAACTGGATCCTGGACTTCCTGACTGTCCGCCCCAACGTGGTGCGGGTAGGCAACAACACATATGCCACACTGACCCTCAACACAGGGGCCCCTCAGGGATGCTTGCTTAGTCCCCTCTTGTACTCCCTGTTCACCCATGACTGCGAGGCCAAGCACGACTCCAACGCCATCATTAAGTTTACCGATGACAAGACAGTGGTAGGCCTGATCACCGATGACAATGAGACAACCTATAGGGAGGAGATCAGAGACCTGGCAGTGTGGTGCCAGGGCAACAATGTCTCCCTCAACGTCAGTAAGACAAAGTTGCTGATCGTTGACTACAGGAAACGGAGGGCCGAGCACGCCCCCATTCACATCAATGGGGCTGTAGTGGAGCGGGTCGACAGCTTCAAGCTCTTCGATGTCCACATCACTAAGGATCTATCATGGTCCAAACACACCGAGACAGTCTTGAAGAGGGCACAACAATGCCTCTTCCCCCTCAGTAGGCTGAAAATATTTGTCATGGGCCCTCAGATCCTTAAAAAGGTATACAACTGAATCATCGAGAGCATCTTTACTGGCTGCATCTCCGCTTGGTATGGCAACTGCTTGGCATTCGACTGCAAGGCGCTACAGAGGGTACTGCGTAAGGCCCAGTACATCACTGGGGCAGAGCTCCCTGCCGTCCAGGACCTCTATACCATGCTGTGTCAGAAGAAGGCCCAAAAGATGGTCAAAGACTCAAGCAACCCAAGCCACAGACTGTTATCTCTGCTACTGCACGGCATGCAGTACCAGTGCACCACGTCAGTAACCAACAGGATCCTGAACATCTTCTACCCCCAAGCCATAAGACTTCTGAACAAGACTGCTAAATAGCTAATCAAATGGCTATTCCGACTACGTGCATTGACATGTTTTTGCACTAACACAATAACTTTTTACACGTACGCTGCTGCTACTGTCTATTACCTATCCTGTTGCCTAGTCACTTTACCCCTACATAGAGTACTGTACATATAGTACATAGAGTATGTACTGTATGTACAGTACATACAATACATTTTACTCGTTATTTCTATTCGTTATTCACATAGTATTTATTACTTGCGTCGCTTTCTCAATTTGTTTTATTTTACTCTGCATTGTTGGAAAATAACCCGTAAGTACAAAGCATGTGACAAATAAAAATGGATTTGATCAAGTGTTAGTGAATTTTCTGAATTGTAGTTGTCTGTATCTGGCCAATGTATAGAGATCTGTATCTAATGCTTGAAAGCCAAAGGCTCTCTCATCCATACTTCAATGCAATTTACCACAAACAAAAATACACAGGCTGTCAATTTTACTCTGGAGAGACAGTTTCCTTGTTGAACTTTTAATAGCTTAAAAAGGAAATATGTAAGGATGGAAGTGAAGTGGTGTGAGGATGGGTTGACTTCCTCAAATAAATATTCATAGAAGAAAATACTCACAAGGGGAAAAAAACTGTCTATCAATAACATTAAAATGACATTGAAAATCATTGTAAGTTTTGGTTGAATGTACACAGTTTCCATCTCCTTTTAACTGAGAAATCAACCACAAGTCAACAACAGTAATTTCAAGGGTCGGTTTATTTGAGGTTCACAACTCAATCAAATATCAACCCGAAAAATGGATTTCGATGTTAAGTCATGTTTTAGCCTGCTGGGTAGTTGCTGTATTTGATGCAAATATAATGCGTATTTGCCATGAGAGTTCTATTCCATTTAATTCTGCACCTTATGGTTTCAAAACTGATTACTTCAATAGCGTACCCTATTCCAATACCAGAGACTGACTATCTATCAGTGCCTTGTTCATTTCCCCCCAAGTTCATTGATTAAAGAACTCATGATTAAGCCTCATCAACTGAATCAACATAGCACCCTGGATAGAGAGAAATAAACTCCACAGCCTTCACTAATCAAGTGCCGCTTGATGGGAGTTATCTTCTAATCAAGCAGTTTGAGTCTCTGTGGCTGAAAAAAAAGAAGGTTGATTTTTATCAATCTGAAATTCTAATCAGACAATTGAAATTCTCTTGTTATTTTCTCAGTTGGGGTGGATGTGGTGGCTGAATTAGGGTCAAGAGCAGCTCGGGGACACTTTGAGGGTGGAACATGTTGGAAATACGTTTTTAAAATATGTCCAGGGTTTTTGACTTCAGCTCTTAGCCAAATTACTACGTGGTGGCACTTGTGGCTCATTAAGTCGTTTTCTGAAGCAATACACTTCGCTATGTGTTCTGGCTATTGCACTATCAATGCTATCTGCACTCCCTTTATCTTTCCAACTTTAGATCTAAACCCACACAATCCAACATAGTAAACAGAAAAATACATCCACTTTTGCATTCAAAAGCCAGTGAGTCACAGAGTTGTGTGCTCTCTGAATTCAGCATCAACTCTTATCCAAGCAAGTTATTGTTTTTCGCCATGAATCTTGTTCTGGAGTGGTCACTAGCTGGCACAGCCACAAAGTCATAACATCTGATTTTAAACCTAACCCTAATGTCTAACCCTAACCTTAAATTAATACCAAAAGTAATTTTTTGTTTTCATGATTTTTTACAATATAGACATTTTAGACTTTGCAGCTGGCGCATCTAGCGGAAATCATTCAGTTCTGCCTCCAGGACAAGACCCATCCTAACCAATTAGGCAAAAATGGGTTAAATCAACCAGAGGCATCACGCACCGCCAAAATCTGAGGGGGCACAAAGTACATGAGGATGGCTGGGAGGTGCATGTCTAAGCATGTCTAAGCATACAGCTAGACCACTTGATTGCTAGCCTGAAATGACTTCTTGGTAGCTATGTTTGAAGATTGGGAACCTATCTGGACTAGCTAAAGCCAACCTCATAAAATTGCTAGGTGGCTATTAGTATTACAGAGAAACAAACGAACAAACAAAAACTATATATATATATCTATATTATATATATATATATATATATATATACACAGGACAGATCTGAGTGGGCACTGCCTCTGTGCACCCTATAGGAATGACACCTCTGGAATCAAAGTTGTTTGCAGTTGTTTCACCCCAAAAAAATCAATGTGATGACTCGACGTGAAAAAATTATTGGATTTGCAAAAAGTAATCCATTTATGGGCATTTCATATTTTTTACCCAACTTTTTACCTAAATCCAATGATATGGTGACATTTTTTGTCGATTTTAAATTGAATTCACGTTGGTTGAAAACTCAACCAAATGTAAATCAAAACTAGATATTGAACTGATGTCTGTGCCCAGTGGGAATAAACGTCAATCTTCTTCATGCAAACACAAAATAAAACGCACCAAAAGCGGAGGTGCATAAAGATGGCAGCCCCCATGCACTTGCCACAAATGACTAATTTGCTAAATTTGCAGCATTGTACATTGCTCTCCTTTACTCTTTTTTTATGTCATAATTAGCACAGTATACATGATCCCAATTCTAGCTCTAAGCTGATGGCAATTTGAAAAAAAATAAAATAATGTATATTCTGCGGATTTATTGCCGCATTGAACCATGTCGCACGCCATACTGTAGTTTAAGAACTCAGTGGATAGTGGTAAAAAAAAATCTTTATGCACCTTCACCATTAAACAGGTGTCAAACACCAATCAATTATTGCATTCTTCTTTTTATGGAGAGGAGTGACTTATTTGAACCTGCATGCTCATTAACGGACTGTAAGATTTGGCGTGGTCAATGTAATTTGTCGCTAGAGGATAAGAGAGAAAAGAGAAAGAGGGGAAACCTGAACCATCTCATCAATGAATCAACATCTCATCGAAACCACCTCCAACAAAAGTTCAACGTAACACGAAACTGCCTGCAGTGGAGTACTTGGATTAGTAGTCGGACTGGTCCATCATGGATTAACCTGAGGGATGAACCTCTACAGATGACCTAGCTACAACATGATGCTTTTTCTACACACAAAGCTACCGCTAGATAGACGCCAACAACTACCAAAGTTAAAGATATGGCAGGGCAGGTAGTGGTACCTTTTCTGTTTTTTTTTGCACAGTGTAGTCAGTGAGTCATGCAGTGCGCTATAGATGAACCTGAAGGTAGTGACTGTAGCCAGAGAGGAAAATGCAAAGGGAGAGGATTTACTCCGTCCAACATCTGTCCGCATGAGATAAGCCCTTTTTTGTATGGAGTTCTATGAGTGTGTCAAATTGCGAGAGGCTTATTTGATCGACAAGAAGTTTCATAATGAGTTACCAAGAAAAACTTCCAAAATGACTAATTCAAGGTAAAAAGGAGTTGGCGCACTCAACAAAAAAAGGCAGAGATTGTTTTTTTTGCTCACTTTAATCCATTGTACAGGACGTGAACAGGTGACTGATGTGTCGACGTGTCTTCCTCAGAGTGACCTGACCATTGCACTTAGCTCCTATTTATAGCCTAGTGGCCCATTGAGGCACAACAATGTAAAAAAAAAGTATAAATGGTAAATGGTAAATTGTATCACAAAATAACAAGACAAATAGTGTGTCGCGTTAAGCAATTGGCCATGTCAAAATATACATAGGTGATATTTGGGTGTCTGTGAATCCAGAGACACGGATACCCCCCAAAAATCAAGACAAATCAAGACAGTGAAAAATCATTGTTTAACCCATTTAGATCCACGGTGCCTAAGGAGTACTGCTAGAATGCCTCTCTTAGTTTTAGGTTACGTACAATATCACATCCTCTAGGTCATAATTGCACGTGTTCAATGGCTACAGAGCGCAGGGAGGAATGCAGTGGCACGCAATAGCATAGTCCGTGTATTTATTTTGAATAGCAGCCTTGTGTTCTGCAATGCAAAGTTCCAATGCTTGTTTAGTTATAAAAATATAAACAGCCCTGCCGAATAGTGACATTTAATAAGCTCCTCTCCATCCAACGTTGTCTAATCATTCGATGTATGCATGTTGACCATGGATCTACGCCTAGATGTTTTTTGCAGAATTGATTATACACTCTTATACACTACCCCTATTATACACTGCCTATCTCAAGATCTGAAGTGACACACTCCTTAGTGGATATTGTAATCGTTGTGAAATGCTATAGCAAAGGCCTGCATAGATATGGCAACCCTCAAAGTTTCTATCGTCAGGATCCGCTGGCATTGCAATGCTGAATTTTTCTCACATTGTTTACCATGTGCTCTCCTCATCAGTTACACTCTTTTTTTCTTTGTCTGGGGCGGTTAGTGCTTTCCATATAAAGGCTCAGCTTCTTGAAGTGGGAGCTCTTTTAAGTGCCAATAACATTAAAGAAATGATGCAGAGGAAGCCTCGAAAATCTGGCGTGGTATGCGTTTGCTATTTTCCGTCAGATATTCAAATCCCCACTATTGAATTTACCCCCCTCCCACCCTCTGTCGTCTTTGGTAGCGACAATATTATTCCATCTGAATAGCAGAGTAGAGACCAAAATATTCCATTGTTCTCAAGTGTATTTTTACACATGTGCATTTGAGATACAGGATTTCCTTGACTGCAGTGTAGAGCCTGATCTTTCAGTTGAAATATCTTCATTCTGCATGTATATGTGTTATGCTTTATGTTTTGGATATGGTTCACAAGCTGATGGTTGATGATTGTATATGTTTACAATGAAAGCTTTGCAGTTGACAGTCTTTTTTCCCCATCAGATATTGTACCACAGTAATATGACCAATTTAATAGGCAAGCATACAAGCAAATAAACAAACCAACCATGAGATCAAACACAGTTGCCTCTCCCTAGCCCCCAAGGGATAGGAGTGGAGATTGGGAGTGTGGACTGGGGCTGCACTTTACAATTAGTTTTGTTTCCCTTTCCCCTCTTAACCTAAGGTGAACTTGAAGATACAAACATTTAGTATTTCTTAAATATTTTTCTCAGTTCATATATATTTATGGTTTGAAGATGGACAGTATATACTACCATGTGACTCATAGATTCCTCAGAAAGGAATTCCTTATAGACAGTGCACTGAACACTGTTCTGTACAGTGTGTCCTTTCCAACAGAGAAGGAGCAAACCTTAAGCCATGTAAACAACCCTTTGGTACACACAAAGGAGAAGATAGAGAGAATACACATTGATTGTGCTTGAGAGTTGCCAACGAGAGTTATACATGCTTTATCCAGTCATACATGCTTTGCCATTTCTCATTTTATTCAAGGTTAAGCCTGTATCATCCATCATTGAATTTTTTTTTACTGTGTGTCCTTCAAGGGCTCTCCTTTATAAGTTGTTGACAAAGTAACTATGGAAACAGAGGATTGTGATTGACAATGTGTGGGCACGGAACTTAATGGATGATTAAACATTACACAACATTCAACGGTGGACAAGAAGTTCCATGGATACAAAGGGAATGAAACTTATAGTACAGGCTGTATGTGAAACACGCTGACCATAGAGAGCCTCTATTTTGGTTAGGCCATATAGGATCATATTTAGGCAGTTTTTGTGTAGTTGCCTGTGAGCACTCCAGAATGAGCACTCCAGAATGTCTTGTTTCGGTTATTCGTTAGCCTTTTTATTCTCTATTTTGGTTAGGTCGGGGTGTGACTAGGGTGGGTATTCTAGGTTGTTTAGTTCTATGTTGGCCTGGTATGGTTCCCAATCAGAGGCAGCTGTTTTTCGTTGTCTCTGATCAGGCAGTTTTTGTGTAGTTGCCTGTGAGCACTCCAGAATGTCACGTTTCGGTTATTCTTTATTGTTTTTGTGCGTTTTATTAAATAAATATGTGGAACCCAGATCACGCTGCGCTTTGGTCCGAGTATGCTTACGACGATCGTGATAGTATGCTTCTAGTACAAGCTGTATGTTTTGCCTCAATGCAAACCAACTACTACTGACTGAACCATAGAACCATTTTCATGCGTGTGTCTATGTAATGTATTGCATCATGCACTTTAAGGGACCACAATGGAAATAATGAGTTGACTTTATTGTATTATCCCTGAGTTGTAACTGTGTGTTTGTCTTTTTTTAAACTGTCAAATCAATCAAGCAATTATCATCATGATACATCATCTATTTATATAAAGGCATGGTTCCCTTTCAATGCTTGTGTTTATATAAGAGGCCCAAATAAATAAGTCCATCAAATGAACAGCCCTACGACATTTCATTAACACACAGAATTCATCTCTCCATGTATTTTGCAAGCATGAAGGCTAATGTGCAAAATGGGCCTGCAACTTACCACCCTCATTACGGTTTCAAATGCACCTCGCTATGCAGAGATGGAATTCAAATGAATTATTCCCAGAACCATAAAAATGAAATGCAATAACTTTACAATAGCCCTTTTAGCCCACTGTGAAAGCACGAGTCATTTCCTAATTTTATTTTCATGGTGCGCTTACAAAGCTGGAATGAAAATGACGTACCTCTTTTTAGGTAAGGACGCACACGATGTTGGTCTAGTGCTTGTATTCCCAAACTATACACCCCAGGGGTACGTGCAATGCCATCGGGGGTACGTCGAATAAAAATGTGATTCACATTTTTCTTCACATTTTCAAACAGTCCAATTATATTTTCCAACGGGGCTATACGTTTGGGTGAGGGTTTTTTCTCGCGTAAGATGCCTCGTTTCACTGCCAAAAAGAAAGTTAAACCATCTAGTGTTCAGCGAAATAACAACACAATGTCAAATACAGGTAGCCTAGTCAAATAATTAACATCCAATCACATTAACCGTTACTCTCTCACGGGAGTAACGGTTCCATAATTTTATTTTTAACCTTTATTTAACTGGGCAAGTCAATTAAGAACAAATTCTTATTTACAATGACGGCCTACCGGGGAACAGTGGGTTAACTGCCTTGTTCAGTTAACCCAAACGGCCCCAATAAAGGGCCGTATGTAGCCAAATATAGCTGCTGCTCATTCCGTTTCCTCGAAAATTGAGAAATGGTTAAAGAGACACATACCAGCTCTACTGGTAGTACTGCAACTACCAACAGTGCTACACCTACACCTGTCGACGACACAAGTTGTTCTGCTTCCACGAGAACATCCAATGCTAGCATCAGTAATTCTACATTTGTTGTTAGCCCAGCTAGGATGGACACTGACAGTTGTGAATCTGATGTAGCCAATGAGCTACTGCCCCCTTACCTGGGAAAGCACCGAACAACAGAAAGGGACGTTGGACCATCGAAGAGGTGCAAATATGATGAGAACTACATTGATTTGAGGTTCACTTATATTGGGAGTAGTGCCTTTCCCCAGTGACAGTGTGCTATATGTGCAAAAGTCCAATCTCACAACTCGATGAAACCTTCATTCTTGCGCAGACATTTAGAAACAAAACAGGCCAACATGAAAAATAAGCCATGGGACTTTTTAGAGCGAGAATTAAGACGACTTTCAAGTAGTAAGACATGTATAAAAGCAACAGATACCATTAATAAGAATGGGCTAAAAGTGTCTTACATAGTGAACTACCAAGTGGCTAAGACAGGCAAGCCCCATACTACTGTGAAGTACTTAAGTCTTCCTGCTGCCACGGATATGACTGGGACAATGCTGGGGGGAAAGGACAAAAAAACTATTAATCAGTGACGTGGCAGGAGATGTTTTGAAACAATTACTGCTTCGCATACAAGCCAGTGAATTTTATGCGTTACAGCTGGATGAGTAAACAGACGTGGCGGGCCTAGCACAGCTCCTGGTACATGTCTGTTACGTTTATGGGTGGTCAATTAAGGAATTATCTGAATCTAGGATTACAGGGACTCTCTGCAACTATGTTCAATGTGCAGGACAAAATTGAGGCTATGATTAAGACGTTGGAGCTCTTCTCTGTCTGCATTAACAAGGACAACACACTTACCGATATCTGAACAAGAGAGCCTCATCGAAGTTGCTTCCCAAGAGCTGGGTTGTGACAAAAACTCACTCTCATTCTTATGTTTAATAAATGTACAACATTTGAGAGTGCGCTGAACCTGGTGCTAGAGGGTGTACGCAGCTGGAGGTTGAATGTTCGAAGGGGTACAGGACTCTAAAACGTTTGGGAACCACTGGTCTAGAGAAACGTGGGTGAAATGACTCAACATAATAATTGAGTTCTGCTTATATGTAGCAAAAGATAAGTATTCAGTAATATGGACCACGCACAGAGAAGAAAACAAGAGAGGTGAATGGCATGCGTGATTCATGGACATGCTCCACACTTAAGGAAACATAAGTTCTTTACACTGAGTGTACAAAACATTAGGAACACCTAATCTTTCCATGACATAGACTGACCAAGCTATGATCCCTTGTTGATGTCACTTGTTAAATCCACTTCAATCAGTGGAGATGAAAGAGAGGAGACCAGTTAAAGAATGATTTTTAAGCCTTGAGACAATTGAGACATGGGTTGAGTATGTGTGCCATTCAGAGGGTGAATGGGCAAGACTAAAGATTTAAGTGCCTTCTAAAAGGGTATGGTAGTAGATGACAGGCGCACCAGTTTGAGTGTTTCATGAACTGCAACGCTGCTGGGTTTATCACGCTCAATAGTTTCACGTGTGTATCAAGAATGGCCCACCACCAAAAGGACATCCAGCCAACTTGACACAGCTGTGGGAAGCATTGGCGTCAACATGGGCCAGTATCCCTATGGAACGCTTTCAACACCTTGTAGAGTCCATGCCCCGACGAATTGAGGTTGTTCTGAGGGCACAGTGGGTGCAACTCAATATTAGGAAGGTGTTCCTAATGTTTTGTACACTCAGTGTATATTCCTATATAAATATCTTTGTCTTCAGGTATCACATCTTCTATCACAAGGGGACTGTATTTCTCCTCACCAGCTGAGTTATCAGTGGCTTTTCTCATATAGCTTGTCAACGTCGCGTAGTAGGCCTCAACACTGGAGGGTGGATTACAGTACCAGCACGTCAATGAGACCCACAATATTCAGATTCTAAGCCCCTGTCTCTGCATCTCATCTCCTCTCTGGTTCCATATGTGCTCTGACAATGGAGGGACAGACACGGTCAGCCCCCATAGCGAGGTGGATATTTGACTAACTAAGTATAGCTTCAAAACAAATTAGTCCATAAAGTGAGTCTAGCAAGTCTAGTAGTGTGGCACGCAAATTACCATGGCATTGCCCAATGGCAGAACAAATGTATCATTAGCATACCTCACTGTTGTCACTGAGTGTGTGTGTCTGTGGGACATGCTATGATTTAAAAGCCTAATGTTGCAGGAATAGAACATGAGTGGGTTTGATAATCACAAGCCAAACAATAGACACAGGCCTCAGCGTCAACTCAAGGAGTCACAGAGTTTTGCATCATTTGTGGGAGACAACATTTTTACTGTTGCCTTGTTTTTCATATAAAAACAGGTGGCCACTGCTATTATGGATTATACCACTTTGGAGTTGGGGGGTGCTCCCATTTGACCACCAGCATGTCTCCTTTACATTTCCCAGTTGCTGTTTTCTTTGTACAGAGTATATGTGACCAAATGTTCCGTGTTACTAGTTATGAGGTGTTCACTCAGCACAGCACAAAAATTTATTAAAAGTTTTGGTATTATGCCAAATGCAGTAGCGTACACAGGAGTTTAACTATGTATGTTGCGTGCAATAATAATTTACATTTCAATTTTGTCCAATTCGAAACACATAATCATGATCAATTGTTGACCCCAGTGTTGCAAAGGTTTAGGCAAAACAGAAGAAAAATCAGAAAATTATAAGAATAACATTCTACGTTGTTATTCAGCTCACACTTTATTTGGATAGTCTGGAAAGTCCATCTGTAGATGCTTTACACATGGTTATACTATCAACAAACTATCTGTTGATAAGCAACTGCTTGCTAAGGTTATGGTTAGGGTTAGGTTTAGGTTTAGAATAAGGGTTATGTTTATGGTTAGGGCCAGGGTTAGGGTAAGGTTAAGGGTTAAAGGAAAACTCAACCCCAAAACTATCTTTTGGTATTTGTTTCATTAGTCCATTGTTGACATAGTTCCAAAATGTTTTGCTTGTCAGCAGTCAAGTTTTCAAGATATGAAACTGTCAAAATACTGAAATCATCCTGAAATACTGAAATACTATCATTTCCCTTTACGTTTAGGGTTAGGAGATGGTTTAATGTCAGGGTTAGGGCTAGGGTTAGGGTTAGCAGATACACTGAACAAAAATCTAGGCAACATGCAACAATTTCAAGTTATATAAGGAAGTCAGTCAATTGAAATAAATGTATTAGGCCCTAAACTATGGATTTCACATGACTGGGAATATAAATATGCATATGTTGGTCACAGATACTTAAAAAAAAAAGGTAGGGCGACGATCAGAAAACCAGCCAGTATCTGGTGTGACCACCATTTGCCTCATGCAGTGTGACACATTTCCTTCACATAGAGTTGATCAGGCTGTTGATTGTAGCCTGTGGAATGTTTCCCCACCCCTCTTCAATGGATGTGCGAAAATGCTGGATATTGTCAGGAACTGGAACACGCTATTGTACACGTCAATCCAGAGCATACCAAACATGCTTAATAGGTGATGGCTGGTGAGTATGCAGGCCATGGAAGGACTGGGACATTTTCAGCTTCCATGAATTGGGTACAGATCCTAGCGACATGGGACCTTGTATTATCATGCTGAAACATGAGGTGAAGGCGGTGGATGAATGACATGACAATGGGCCTCAGAATCTCGTCACGGTATCTCTGTGCATTCAAATCGATTAAAATGCAATTGTGTTCATTGTCTGTAGCTTATGCCTGTGCATTCCCTAAACCCACCGCCACCATAGGGCATTCTGTTCACTATGTTGACATCAGCAAACTGCTCGCTGACACAACGCCATCCACATTGTCTGCCATCTGCCCGGTATAGTTGAAACCGGGATTCATTCGTGAATAGCACGCTTCAGTGGCCATCGAAGGTGAGAATTTGCCCACTGAAGTCGGTTACAACGCCTAACCGCAGTCAGGTCAAGACCCTGGTGAGGACAATGAACACGCAGATGAGCTTCCCTGAGACGGTTATTGACAGTTTGTGCATACATTCTTCAGTTGTGCAAACCCACAGTTTCATCAGCTTTCCAGGTGGCTGGTTTCAGGCCATCCCGCAGGTGAAGAAGCCAGATGTGAAAAATCCTGGGCTAGCGTGGTTACACGTGGTCTGCAGTTTTGAGGCTGGTTGGACGTACTACAAAACACTTTAAACAATGTTGGAGGCGGCTTATGGCAGAGAAATTAGCATTAAATTATCTGGCAACAGCTATGGTAAACATTTCTGCAGTCAGCATGCCAATTGCACGCTCCCTCAAAACTTGAGACATCTGTGGAATTGTATTGTGAGACACAACTGCAGATTTTAGAGTGGGCTTATATTGTCCGCAGCACAGGGTGCACCTGTGTAACTGTGCTGTTTAATCCGCTTTTTAAAATGCCACACCTGTCAGGTGGATGGATTATCTTGGCATAGGAGAAATGCTCAGGATGTAAACCAATTTTGTCCCCAGAATTTGAGACAAATAAGTTGTTTGTGTGTATGGAAAATTTCTGGGCTCTTTTATTTCAGCTCATGAAACATGGGACCAACAATTTACATGTTAGGTTTATATTTTTGCTCAGTATTGTTAGTTGAAAGGTTACTGATAGTCTGTATATCATCTACCGATGGACTATCCAAATGAAGTGTTACTGTTATTCAGCCGCCTTTATTGAAGCTGTACACAAAAGCTCCCTGCCAATAGCTTTTCTCTCTCTTTCAGTTAAAGCCTTCCCTGGAATCCATTGCGGCGAGTCCCTACAACCGGACATAAACAATAAGCAGGAGCCTCGCCATTGTACTCAACTGAACTGCCATCTATAGGGGTCATCTAATTAAACTGAAGATTATTTCATGATCCCTCTGCTAAGGGAAGGCTTGACATTTTGTATGAGGCCATTATAGGGATTCATGTAATGATTTCCAGTTAGATCTCGAGAGGATTTTTGGCTGGGGGAATGTCAATTCACACAGTGTAATTGTCACTTTACTGTAGTGCCCTTATATGGGCATAGTATGGATATTTCAGCTGGGGATTCAATGCAGATTATCAGATAAAATAGTATCTTGCCTGACAGGCGATGACATAAAGGTGACAGAGAAGAGATTAAAGACCATTGAAGACAATTTGCATAGTACTGTTTCGCCTAAACTGTACCAGCATGACTGTCTTGGTAGGAGTTATGAACATTTATGTAAATGCCCTTCCCTATTTCACTCAACCTGACAGTGCATGAGGAGAAACTTGTGAACATAAATAACAGTAGGCACTTGGCCTTGGATGAATGACGATCCTGAGTGTCACATTTAAAAATCTATATTTAAAGTTAAATGGATTTCTGGATACTTGTAGTCTATTTTGATATTTGTTTTTACCAGCAGATATGTCAATATTTCTATCTTCCATGTTACTTACGTGCCATGGGGTGTGTATTCTGCTAGTGTCGGGATAGGTGTGCAAAAAGTGTGGATCCAGGGATTGAGTGAATGCTTGACAACCTGTGTTGCATGGTGGCCCTAAAGACAGTTGAATGACTGCCATCACGTATGGCTTGTAGAGTTAGCAATTACAAAGGCCCTTGTGTTATCTTCCTTCAGCCACAAGGTTTTCTACCGTGTGTGATTGTTCCACATACAAGCCCCTGGGCTTGTTCAGGAGGACAATGTCTCAGACAGTCCGTGAAGACTGTGAGGTAGGAAGAGGACAGGAGAGCAATGGCATACTGTGTGTGCCCTCATAAAACCTCTAAAACGTTAATAAAAAGCTAGAATATAGCAGGAAACATACTGTGTGACATTACCAAACCTCTCCAACTTTTATTAAGAAAAATATCAGTTAGAAGGAAACCGACAGTCATTTGAGGCTGCAACAACAAAGGTGTTCCACATACGGACCTAAGGTAGAGGATAATTGATTAGTTCATGTTCTGGACCCATTGGGTTCATTCAAGGATGCATATTACACTACATGACCAAAAGTATATGGACACCTGCTCAGGGATCGTCTAATTCCAAAATCATGGGCATTATTACAGAGTTGGTCACCCCTTTGCTGCTATAATAGCTTCCACTCTTCTGGGAAGGCTTTCCACTAGATGTAGGAGCATTGCTGCGGTAACTTGCTTCCATTCAGCCACAAGAGCATTAGTGTGGTTGGACACTGATGTTGGGCGATTAGGCCTGCCTCACAGTTGGCGTTCCAATTCATCCCAAATGTGTTCGAGGGGGTTGAGGTTAGGGCTCTGTGCAGGCCAATCAAGTTCTTCCACACAGATCTAGACACACCATTTCTGTGCTTTGTGCATGGGGGCATTGTCGTGCTGAAACAAGAGAGGGCCTTCCCCAAACTGTTGCCACAAAGTTGGAAGCACAGAATGTCATTGGATGCTGTAGCATTAAGATTTCCATTGGAACTAAGGGGCCTAGCCCGAACCATAACAAACAGCCACAGACCATTGTTCCTCCGCCACCAAACTTTACAGTTGGCACTATGTATTCGGGCAGGTAGCATTCTCCTGGCATCCGCCAAACCCAGATTTGTCCGTCAGACTGCTAGATGGTGAAGTGTGATTCCTCATTCCAGAGAACACGTTTCCACTGCTCCAGAGTCCAATGGCGGCAAGCTTTACACCACTCAAGCCGACAGTTGGACTTGTGTGCGGCTGCTTTGCCATGGAAACCCATTTCATGAAGCTCCCAATGAACAGTTATTGTGCTGACATTGCTTCCAGAGGCAGTTTGGGACTCGGTAGTGAGTGTTGCAACAGAGGACAGATGATTTTAGAACTTAACCACTGGGCCATTGTTGCTCCTAGACGTTTCCACTTCACAATAACAGCACTTACAGTTGACCGGGGAAGTTCTGGCAGGGCAGAAATTTGACAAACTGGCTTGTTGGAAAGGTGGCATCCTATGATGGTTCAACATTGAAAGTATCTGAGCTCTTCAGTGAGGCAATTTTACTGCCAATGTTTTTCTATGGGGATTGCATTGCTGTGTGCTCAATTTTATATACCTGTCAGCAACCGTCGGGGCTGAAATAGCCAAATCCGCTCATTTGAAGGGGTGTCCACATACTTTTGTATATACAGTATAATGTATTTTGGGAGACTACCAAGGGAGGGCCAGAACTAAAGGACTGTGTGAAGGAGATCAAGAGTGTTAAAGCGTCGGTGTGACATGTTGACGGCAGTCCTGTCGAGCATTTTTTTGTGTTTCAGTAGCAGTTGACATGTAATGCTCCAAAACAACATTTCACGGTGAAACACCTCCTCCCACTCATTGGGCTAAATATGTACAGATCTCCCAGTTGTGCAGACTGTCTCCACAGAGCTGAGTGGAAATTAAATGGAGTAAAGAAAAATGAATGCTTTGACTTTTAACAAAATAGGTGCAATTAAATTTGGTGTTCAGTGGGTTTCCCCCCTCCCCTGCTTAGTAAAAATGGATTAAGTAGTCCCAACAATGTTGAAAGTAGAAAGGGGATTCAACACCAGTGTGCCGGTTAACCCGTGACCTGTAATTAAGCTTTGAATATAATGTCCTGGCCCAATTTGATCTCTATTACGTTAAATAAACCTCTAGCCAATGAGACACCAAAGCAATCCAAGGGCTATACTTATACTGGGGGCATTAGTTTTGCATCGCTAGTTGTGCCCCAGGTGGGAAGAGTTTGTTTACCTTAGTTTGTAACCATTCCATGGGTTCTTAAGTGAAATCTCCATCCACCTGTGGCAAGACACCGGGTGATGCAAAACAAACACACCCAAAATAAGTTTAGGCCTTAAATTGCGCTGGTTGTTAAATTTAAGGTGTTAGCCGCTGATTGGCTGAGTACTTGGGGCTGCGGTGGAGTGCGTACCCCACCCCGTGTCAGATGACTTAAACCAAGTCCACCAACAAATGTGGATGATAAAAACAGGATAAATGATTTATTCGATTTTCAGAAATTACTTTTCTGAGATGGAGGCACATATATGTGCATTCAAGTAGCTTTATTTTTTTTACCTGAAATTTATGGCCCAAGGTTCAGTTCCTGAAGTTTTATAAGATTTCTTTCTGGAATCCAAAACAATCACAGAGCATTTTGTTGCCTACTATTTAGCATTCAATTCCAATGCTCCAGTGCTGTACTGTTTCCTTGTAAGCTAATTTGATTTGCTTGAGGCTGTGTCTATTCAATTAAATTGAAAGTCAAACTGCTGTCAAAAATGGCCAAACAATGTCTATTTTGTCACCTTAAATGATATTTCTTTAGGGAAACATTTTGCCCAAATAATAATTGCACAAAATGGATAGTTTTGCATTGAGGTATAAATGCATATTAGGCTGAAGAGATTGGTTTTAAGAATGTACATATTGTGTATTCAGTTATTTTTTCACAGCATCTTTTTACCTTAAGGGTGAAAGCCTGTAGGTGTACTCTGCTGTATTTTTATTTGTATTTAAACCTTTATTTAGGCAAGGGAAGTCCAATTGAGACCAATGTCTCGTTTGAAAGGAAGCCCTGGAAAATCATACAGTGCAGTTCAAATAAGAGGAAAACATCAGGAAAATTGCTGCAATGTACTTGATTAACTCATTGTGACTTCTACAGTACAAACAACTTAGAACTGGCAATCCATTGATATGTATACATTACAATAATCCCCAGCCCCTTGTTACAGATCACCAGGGGTAGAGACCATTTTAGCATGTTTACCTATCAATTCAAAGAAAATCTAGAGAGATTTGGACATTTTGCTTAAAAGATTAGTTAATCATTATGTTAATGCCATTCAAACCATTGCACTATTTGACACATGAAATGCACTGCCTCAGAGGAAGATAAACTGATTAAGGTATGAAGCCTTGTGTACCTAATCACTTATGATCGTGGTGTGGTGGCAGGAACAAAAGCAGCTTATTATGTTTAGCCAGGCAATGAATCAAATGTGAAGTCTTAAACTACCGCACAACATGATCGTGCAGAAAATGCATCCCTTTAAAAAAATCCTGAAAATGCAAGTAATCAGATCACTATTTCAGTAACTCACTCTGTCTAAAGGCCACGTAACCTATACCATATGTTTTCCATCAGTCTTCTAATCACTAGACACCCCCAAATCCTGACCAACACCTGGACCCCGTAGAGCGATCTCAATCAATCTCAAGCCATACCATGAATGCCCAGCGACTTACAGTGACTTATAGTAAGAAAAAAAAACAGTGTGAGAGAGTGCAAAGAAGGCTAGGTTTAAATACTATATATAGTTATTTTTTTTAGGTGTGGTGTGGAGGTGGGGGGGCTGTGGGATTCATCAAAATACTCTTTGAAGAGAGAGGTTTTCAGACGTTTTCAGAAGATGGACTCATCTGTCCTGACGTTAGGGGGAAGCTTGTTCCACCATTAGGGTGCCAGGACAGCGAAGATGTTTGATTGGGATGAGTGGGAGCCGGCCCCTCACGCGGGGGGGCAAGAGACCAGAGATTTCATGTGTCTAAGCTTCTAATCTAATGCCATTAGGTACTGTATACAATTGCAGTACAATGTCCATATCACTTCCACCAGTTCAGTAATAGGTTTTAGTCCCATGAGCAGATTTCACAATTAAAAGTCATAGAATATCTGACGGAGTAAGCATTAACCACTCAGAATGAATTACACTTAGATTAGAGTGCCTCCGCTGTTTTCTACACGCCTTGCATAAGGCAACTCCACAGAAGAGTTGAATCTGGCCTTGCTACCTGAATGTGAACCCAGCAGTATTCGACATGAAATAACAAAACCAATATGTTGCCGGGTAATCTATTGAAATTCAGGGGTGTCGAGAGTTGATAGATTGCTAAAGTTTTTTTTTAAACTGTGAACTAACAGTTTGATAATAGACATAATTCACATCAGTAATGTACAAAGTATACACAAAAGGGCAACATCCATCAAAGAAATTAGAATAAAAGTACGACTTATATGAAAACTGGAATGGCAAACATAGAAAGAACCAACGCTGATTATGAGAAGCTTTCTATAGCTTATCTTTCTATACTTCATTGGTTTTATGAAAGAAGAGCGATGGGAGAGTGCCATTCTTTTTCCAGTCAAAAGGTGTTACTGGAGCTTCGCAGAGCAAAGGTGTTACTGGAGCTTCGCAGAGCAAAGGTGTTTCCGGAGTTTCGAAGGGCAAGAGCATGTCAGTTTGTGAGGTGAGTACATTTGAAGTGTTGAAATATTCAGTCTATTCTCTTTAACTTGTCAAACGCACAGACAGTACCTTAGATATTAATACTTCATATTTCAGATTATTTCTCTCTCACAAAGGAACAGAAGGATGACTAAGAAGCCCTGTTCACATCTTAGGGCTCACTGCTGGAAAATGACAGATAAAGAATGTTTACCAAACGATGGTATGATGCTAGTAACTTTCAACTGGAATAGTAAATGTATTAATTAAACTTGTATTTATCCAGGAAGTTCCATTGAGGTCAGAATACCTTTACAAGAAATACCCTAAATACTGTATTGCCAATCTTGACATGTCATGTCTTGATAATAATGATCATTCTATAACAGTATAATGATATGATATTTGCATACATTTAAACATGCTTGAAATTGGCCATTTTCAACTTTGGGCCCTTCTTTGGCATTGTTGGTGTTCAAACAATCCAAAGAAAAGCTCAATTGAAGTTGGCGGCGACACCCCAGAGGTTTGCTGTGCTTTTCTTAATGGTATTGTGAGTCCCATTACGCAGGGGGAACTAAATTATGCTGCTGAGAGGATTGCTGAGATTGATGTTGAATATGCATGGTAGGAGATTTGTTGTCTGAATGTGTTAGTCACAGACTTTTGAAGTGGGCCCAGACAGGGAAATTGCCCAAACCTCGGTGCCACATTACGGGGAAGTTTCATGATGTTTTTCCCCTGCATCATCATGGCCATTCATTTCACCCTTAAATAAACGTCTGTCAGGCTACATTCTGTTCAATTTCTCATTAACCTGTGTAATTATAAATAAAAAATTAATGGAATGGGCCAAGCCATGGCAAAATCCTAGAGAAAAATTCAGTTCAGTCTGCTTTCCACCAGACACTGGTAGATTAATTAATATTTCAGCAGGACAATAACCTAAAACACAAGTACAAATCTACACTGGAGATGCTTACCAAGAAGAGAGAGAAATGTTCCTGAGTGGCCGAGTTACCGTTTTGATTTAAATCTACTTGAAAATCTATGGCAAGACCTGAAAATGGTTATCTAGCAATGACCAATCGTTAGATAAGTCATCTTCTAAAGTGTGGGCTATTTATACTTTCGAAATACTTTATAAATGTTTTGAGTGACCAGTGTAATTTCTCACAAAAAGATGGACATGCCATTGGTAGACATTCCAGCAGTACCTGAGGCTTGGTCATTGCTAGAAGGGATCCAGCTTTTGTCAGTATTGACTTTTCGTAGCAGGTCTAGTAGAACCTACGCAGCAGGTTAGGAGAATTAAAGGGGGCAGGTTAAGAGAATTAGGTTAAGGTTAGGAAAATGTTAAGGTTAGGGTTAACTAAAATGCACACAAAAAATACCACTCTATGATGAGTCAGTTATAGTTTTTAGTCCAAAATGCTAACTTTTTTCTACCAAAAGTGTGGGGAATTTTTTTTTTTAAATAATCAAAAGTGTGGATTGCAGTGACTCCTTAGAGCAGTTTAATATTGGTTAATCCAAAATTAAAATCTTGGATAATTTGATCAGCTGCGTGATTATATTCTGGGTCCATACCTGTTTGCGAAGTCTCCACCCTCATAAAAGGAAACTCTCAGCCAAAACAAATAAGGAAACAAATATCAGAAATAACAAAGGAAACAAATATCTGAATACATTATTTCGATGAGTTTCTACATTTAAAGGCCCAGTAAAGGTGCAGCGAAACAAAGCCATGTGTGAAAATAGTTTGGGGTTCAAAGACTGAAGCGTTTAAAGGTTTTGCAGTACATGTAAAATTTCTACCTGCAAATCATACTTAAATCATTTCTACCTCTATCACATATCAGTAGTAATGAAGGAATAAAAATCCCCTATTGGAAAACTGTCCGGTCCGGCTAGCTGTTGTGTGGAGGCTACATCTCCTTGCTTTACGATTAGTTTGTGTTCGCAAGGTTGACAACATTACCAAAACATTGACATTACTCTTCCTGAAGTCCTTGCAACAGTTGTTTCACAACAGTTTTTGTGAATAATGTGTTAAAAATATTTCCTTTAAATGGTAAGTAGCATGAACGTAACCACATGTAACATATGGATTTGCATTAGTATACGTATCATACATATCAGTACCAATGCAAAGTTGCTCCTCACTTTTCTATTTTTTGTTTTCACATAAAACTGATCAGAATTCTAAAGAAGGCCGAAATCATGTCGGAAAATGTTTGATGTGATGTAATACGGAGTACCCGGCAAGCCAGCCAATGTTCCATAATGTAAACTCCAACAGAAATAACTCAAAATTAAATCAAATCGTTTGCAGTCATGACTACTGGTTTCAATTACATTTTCAGCCAACTTACAAGCACTACTTTATGAATTTATTGATCAAATCAACATGCAAGGTTGCTAGCCTACTAGCCTGCTAACATTAGCCATACTAGCCTGCTAATGTTAGCCCTACAGTATCAGCCTGCTAACGTTACATTAGCATTGAACAAGTAGGCCAATTGCTATCAACACCTAGCTTGCAGCTACATTAAAGTAAACCATTATTTTGGAAATACATAACACCATCTAACCAGTTATCAAATAATGTTATCTATATGCAGTTATCTTAGCCAGGAAGCTAGTCAGCCATCTAACATTAGCTATTTAGGTAACTAGCTATTAGCCTAGCCAACCACTACAGTTATGGCGGGCGCTTCATTGTGCCAAAATCCAAAATAGATACATTCCAGATGTCAGTCAACTATCGCACTTAGCCAAGGTGGGTAAAGTCACAAAACCCCTGAAGCCTACTTCAGCACAGATGAAGTACTACATAATTAGAGCAAGCAGGTATGATTTTCGCTTACGTTTTGAGCTACCGAGGTAGCATACAAACTTTGTTGCACAGAGTAGATCCTCTGAATGACTTTGAGAAATAGTGCATTGTGGGTAGTTTCAAAGTTATCCGTAAATAAGTTCATAAATGTTTAATAACCCAAAAACATAAATATGTTTGTACTTATAGGTAACCAGATCGTGACTACAACTAAGTTACTAGGCACACATCCTGTGTTGTGTGCTTATTCTTTTACCATTGATATGTTCTAGGCTATTTTGAAACATTCAGGTGCATCAGGCACTGCTGGAATGTCTACCAATGGCATGTCCAATCTTTTTGTGAAAAATTACACTGGTCACTCAAAACATTTATAAAGTATAAATAGCCCACACTTTAAATGAGGCCACACAAAAAAACACTGAACTAATAATTAGGAAATGGTTTATAAGGACCTATATTAAACATCTATGCATGGAGTAATGATTAATACATTATGAATAAATGATTTACTAATCTATTATAAATCCTTTATTACATGGAGTTATTATAAAGTGCTACCCATTTCAAAACTAAATTATGAATGGGAATCTATTCAAATCTATTCAAGTCTGTGTCTAGAATGAGCATGATTGTAGCATGAACATGAATATGCTTTCTATGCTATTACTATTTCAGAACTATTTCAGATCATGGTTACCTTGAGCCTTGACCCCTGTCTTCCACATATGGTGCTGCTGCTTGCACTCTCATGACAGTCATGAGATCTATGCATATTTAATATGATTTCAAAGAAGTCATGGTGTTCTTTAGCCTCTTGTCTGTCATGGAGGAAACCATATTTGAATCGCTAACTTAAAGGTCACCAATCTTCCCTCAAGGTCAGATATAGTATGCTTCCCAACTCAATTGGTCTGTAATTTGAAATTCTTCATTAATATCAGGAGAGGCATCGGCCAGTTCAGTTGCATCTTTATACCTTCCAATTTCACATGAAAGTTAAAGTTTACTGTGTGTTTAAAACTGTGTGTTTAAAAAGTGGAGAGGGGAGGGGGGAATTAATATCAATCATTTTCATAGACCTCACAGCCACAGCAGCTCGTTTCCCTGCTTCCATGGAAGGGTTTTATCTTTCATTTAATATTACCCCGGCGCTCGCATCTGTGGGAGAGAGGCCTGCTCCCCGTGGTAAATATTCGCTCTGTGGTCGAGCCAGGAGCCACAGATAGAATTGTTCCCTTATTCCTATGGAAATAAAAATCACAGCACGAGACCCACTGAAGTCCTGACTCTCTCAATATTCCAGAAAGGTCTGGTGTCACTCAGCACCACAGCAATCGAGTGCTGAGAAAGAGAGAAGCTGAGAGAAGGTAATATTGTGGAGTGACTTAGGTTCTGGAGTCCAAAGAGCCTTTTTATGAACCAAAATAATTATTAAAGAGTCCGTAGATTGATGTTTATTTATCTGTGCTTTGTAGCCAAGGCAATACGGCTGTGCCATCCACTTGATAATTTAGCAGACATGAATTGTGTATATTCAGTCAACACATATATTTAAAAAATAGAATGGAATATAACAGAACATTTTTGTTTCTCTTAGAATAAAAACCTTGTGTAAGTGTAACAACAGTTTATGTAAGTAATAGGCTACAGTCCAGTTACAGCTTCTTCTGAGGAAGTAGAAACAAAGCATTTCCATTTTTTTGAGTGTGTGCGGGGGACCGAGGAACAGCAATTCTTACACTATTGTTCTAAATTCAATCATCCTCTTCTAAATCCTCATCATTCATTTCATTCAAATTCAATTGTAATACATTTTATCACTCCCCTTCAACAACTCCAAATCGCTTTTGTCATGCGCTCCAAAAGGATAACTTGAAATAACATGATATAGGTTCATTAAATAATTGAAAGGAAAAAAATGTACTATTTATTAGCCTAGTGGATATAAGTATTTCTACAACAGGTGGGTCTAATCCTGACTGCTGATTGGTTAAAAGCGCATTCCAGCCGGTGTCTACTCCAGAAGTTACCACTGGCTAAATCTTTGACGTTAAAATGTGTATTTACTCTGTTCCATCTGACTGCACAATCCACAGTCTCATCAACCCACCCAGGCAATTTATGAACTGGATATCCAGTATAAAAAGCATCTAGACATTATCTCACGTTTCTTTTAGACTAACATTTGGTTTTCAGCAGTGGATATTTGTGTTAACCTTGCTGTCTGTCTGACATTTGCATCATTGTTTCAATATTCAAATTCGATCTCCATCTGTCCCATAGTAATAAACGTGTCTGGAGTAGGGATGAGACAGGCAGGCAGGTAGCTTTTCTCAGGCAGTCAAAATCATGGGTCAGCATCATTTTCATGGATATGTACAAAGAACTATCAATAGAAACAGGTCAAACGAAACAAAGTGCAGCTAGTTTGATGTCTTCAGTTTGAAGTGATTGTGTTAGGTGTATTGTTGGCTAGCTCCTCTGAGCAACAGTGTCCTGACGAGAGCGCACTTTTTCTATGCCATGCGTAATCGTGCATCATCAGCTCATTGTTATGGAGCATCCAAAAAAATGTCACAAGAAAACAGCTTCAACTAACGCAAATGCAATTACTTTACTGTTATTCTGGCTGCACTTTTTGACGTAACTGTAAATTAGCCATAGTTCGCTAGCTTGCAAGCAAGGCATAAGAACGTTGCCAGCCAGTATGGCAATGGAACATTTAAAACGAACGACTGGGTAGTGTCCATAGATACAGAACAAAAAGACTGAACGACTGGGTCGTGTCTCCGGCAACCGAACCGATATATGGCATTATTCATCTCATATGTGTATCCAGTTTTTTTCCTATACTATTCTACTGTATCCTAGTCCGTTCCGCTCTGACATCACTCGTCCATATGTATATAGTCTTAATTCATTGCTACTTAGTTTTGTGTGTATTGGGTTTATGTTGTGTAATTTGTTAGATGTTACTTGTTAGATATTACTGCACCGTCGGAGCTAGAAGCACAAGTATTTCGCTACACCTGTAATAACATCTGCTAATCACGTGTACGTGACCAATAAAATTTGATTTGAGTTGCTTTGATACAACCAGCCAGCTTGGGTAGCAACCCCAGATTTGTGTCGGGACAACTTGCGGAAAGATGAAATGGTATGAATAAAATCATCGAAATAACATCAATCATTATTTGAATATGTTGGTAAACCGTTGTATAAAAGTGATAATGCCCTTGAAGTTGGTGATTGGAGGATATGTTGGCACAGTTTCCAACACCCGTGTCAGAGCCGCCCCACCTGTTTTAAGCCACACCTGTTTAGCTAAAAAATAAATGTTGTTGTTGTCTGTTTGGCATGTTATTTTGGCCCTACCCTGGTCAACTGCCTGGCACCCTCCACAGCAACCCGCCCAAGCCCCCACCATTTCTCCTTCACCCATATCCAGAGAGCTGATGTTCTGAAAGAGCTGCAAAATCTGGACCCCTACAAATCAGCCGGGCTAGACAATCTGGACCCACTTTAAATGATCTGCCGAAATTGTTGCAACCCCTAATACTAGCCTGTTCAACCTTTCTTATCGTCTGAGATTTCCAAAGATTGGAAAGCTGCCGCGGTCATCCCCCTCTTCGAAGGGGGAGACACTCTCGACCCAAACTGCTACAGACCTATATCTATCCTTTTTATTTATTTATTTTATTTCACCTTTATTTAACCAGGTAGGCAAGTTGAGAACAAGTTCTCATTTACAATTGCGAACTGGCCAAGATAAAGCAAAGCAGTTCGACACATACAACGACACAGAGTTATACGTGGAGTAAAACAAACATACAGTCAATAACACAGTAGAAACAAGTCTATATACGATGTGAGCAAATTAGTTGAGATAAGGGAGGTAAAGGCCATGGTGGCAAAGTAAATACAATATAGCAAGTAAAACACTGGAATGGTAGATTTGCAGTGGAAGAATGTGCAAAGTAGAAATAAAAGTAATGGGGTGCAAAGGAGCAAAATAAATAAATAAATTAAATAAATACAGTAGGGAAAGCGGTAGTTGTTTGGGCTAAATTATAGGTGGGCTATGTACAGGTGCAGTAATCTGTGAGCTGCTCTGACAGCTGGTGCTTAAAGCTAGTGAGGGAGATAAGTATTTCCAGTTTCAGAGATTTTTGTAGTTCGTTCCAGTCATTGGCAGCAGAGAACTGGAAGGAGAGGCGGCCAAAGAAAGAATTGGTTTGGGGGTGACCAGAGAGATATACCTGCTGGAGCGCGTGTTACAGGTGGGTGATGCCATGGTGACCAGCGAGCTGAGATAAAGGGGGACTTTACCTAGCAGGGTCTTGTAGATGACATGGAGCCAGTGGGTTTGGCGATGAGTATGAAGCTATCTATTGGCCTATCTATTGTCTATTTGCACTCGCTGTATATATACTTTTTTTCCTACTGTATTATTGCCTGTATGTTTTGTTCATTCCTTGTGTAACTCTGTGTTGTTGTATGTGTTGAACTGCTATGCTTTATCTTGACCAGGTCGCAGTTGCAAACGAGAACTTGTTCTCAACTAGCTTACCTGGTTAAATAAAGTTGTAAAAAAAATGTTTTAAATTAATATGTCACATATCAGTTGAGAATATCAATCACCATTGAGTTGATAAAGCCGCATACAAATATGGTCTCTTTTTTGCTTTCTTGAGTAAGGCAGCTCCAAAATGCAGATGTTTCAGCCTAGCTCAGTGCTATCTGTGTTGGTGGGGCAGCCAGCGGAAAATAAGGAGCATTGGTGTTCTGTCACTCATGGGGACACAACATCAATGCACAATCTCTGGGTTTAAGCTACCAAAAGGATAAACATTCAACACCATGGGCCAGTTACATTGAGAAAACAACTGTGCCCATCCAAGACAGGCTCAAGCTCAGTGACCACATAAAATGATGTCAAATAATGATTCAACCTTGTTATATCTACAGTAGCAACAAGTTGAGTCTAAACATTTCTGCTTCATAAATTATGTAATATGCCAGGAAGATATGTATACTGTAGCTAAGAAGATAAGTGTATGTTATGTAGTAAGCTGTTAGTAGCCCATGTGCCTTACCCTAATAATGTGGTCCCTTTCCCCCTCATAATTTAGCCTACTGTTCTGACTTGGTGGTGCACATGTAGCCTATAGCCTGTTTTAGAGAAAGGTAATCATTGAATATTGTTAGAGCTTTCATTGTCTGCTTATACGCCCCCTTTATTTATCCTATGGTTTGACTTGGTGAACAGGGAGAATACTGTAAGAACGGCCCATGTTCTGAATTCTTTCGATGTACATTTCAAAAGTGCTGAACAAATAGTTATATTGACTACATCCATCCTAGCTCGCTCATTAATGTCTTAATTGAAGTTACTGATTGCCTCATTCGTCGTCCCCTTATGACGTAGTTTGTACATCTCGATTGTCAGTAGAAACCACCTTTGTTAATATCATGGCTTAGGCTAAGACACAGATGCAGACACAGGAGGCATATTGTATAAGTCTCAGAGTTTATTAAAGAACAAGTGGCATGCAAAAGGTAAGTCACAGCAAGCAAAGAGTCGTAATCCAAATCAGAGTCTGGCAGGTACAGGACGGCAGGCAGGATCAGGGTCAGGACAAACAGAAAGGTCAGAACTGGGAACACTAGGAGAAACAAAAACTAAAGCACAGGAAACATGGGAACACGGGATAAGACTTGACGGGACAAGACAAACTGGCAACAGACAAACAGAAAACGCAGGTACAGTATAAATACACAGGCGATAATTGGGACAAATGGGAGACACTTGGTGGGGGGTGGAGACTAGCACAAGATAGGTGAAACAGAGCAGGTTGTGACAGTTTAAGCAAGTCAGCCATATCAGCTATGTTTGTTTAAAAGGCATTAAATGAGGCTGAATGAACTGTTTCGCAACCAGACAAGGCTCCGCTGATAGCCAGGTGTAGCAGTGATAAGGATTCACTCCATGGTGCTGAAAAGAAAGCTCTGTTGTTGGGACAGCTTTATGTACAATAGGCCCTACCAGTTTCTGGGAACTGTTTGTCACCGTTGTAGTGCAATTCATGTATTGTTTAGTGTTGTGTTGTGTATTGGCTTTGCTGGCATGTGTATATATATATTTAAAAAAAAGATTTACATGCTAAAATTTGCCACTGGAATCAGTAGGATATTAAACAAACACTCAAATAGGCAACAGAATCAAGGACAAAAGTATAAGGCTTCTGTTCCAAGTAAGTTATATTATAATGCCGGGTTAAAGACACATTCTTTCTGATCATCTTTAGCATATGCAGTCACTATCCTCTCGCTACAGGTAATTTCATCTGAATTATTATGTGGATTATAATGAATTGTCATATTTGTAGGGGTTGAGTTAGAAATGTACAACTTTAGAGTACTTAAGCCTCAACTGCATTGTAAGTTTGCCCCTTTTAGGCTACACTTTACAATAGGACTCAACTCTGACTAACTGCATCATCTATTTGTAGTCTAAACTGTAGCTCAAATTGGTGGATTTTTCACACCTACCCTAGCTATTAAACTATCCTTTTGTAAATTAAATAAGGTGAGGCTCTCTCCTCTCTCACTAGAGTCCTCGCCTGGTCCCGGAGTTGAGAGAGAACTTAAGTAAATACAACGGTGCAATTACACTTGACATGTGGACTGATGATTTAAAAAAAAAAAAATAGGATACTTGTGCCTTTACAACCCACTAGCCTACATAAACGAAGAGTGGATGTTATCCACCACAAAGTGGGACAGAGCAGCTCAAAACTGAAGACAACGTAAAGCCAGCTATTGTGAAAGAATACTTGTTGATTTCCTTTATCGCTTCAAAAGGCCACACTGGCCTTGGAGGAAAGCAAACAGCCTACTCTTCACCTGGTTGGTAATTGTGTGGTTCCAAAGCATAAAGCGTCACCTACAGATGGATCTTTGGTTTCATAGAGGAGCCAGCTGCAAGCCTACGACCAGGCACGGTGGATGACATCCTTTTCCTGCACAACAATTTGAAGAAATCCAGTGATGAAAGGACTGTTTTTGAAGTTATTGTTTTAGTATATTTAATTGTTGTATAATATTAGAATGCTCTTTAAAGTGATTTGAGTTGCCAATGTGCCACATTACATTGTGAAAATAAAAATATATTCTCCTTAATTCATGGCATGGTTTCTTTTTAGCCAAATGATAAATAGACATGCAGACAAATTAATTAATGCAGGAAAAGAAGAAGAATACCTACAATCTGGCTAAATAAATTGATGTTATTTTGTTGGGTAACGGATTTACTCATTAAGAGTTGGCTTCTATCTTCAATATAATCATTCATTCAGAAGGTCAAACCCATACTGTAGGTCTTAGGCCTGGTGTAAATGAAATTAGATTACCAGGTTTATTAGTCATTACGTTATAATAATCCATGCCTTCTGGGAATGTTATGAAGCTCAAAAGTTACGGGTGGAGTTATAAAGTTGATGTTTAAAGTATTATAATAGAAATGCACATTGAATCCGCCTGTCTGCATATTTCAAAACATGGCATATAAGGGTGTAGTGAGATACTGGATGGGTTGGGTGACACTTTTCTCGCCAATCACCTTGAAAAAACGTATACTGGAAATCAACCAATGTTCGCCTTTAAATGCTTTATTATCCAAATGTTGAAAGTGCGTGGGGGACGGAGAGAAGTATTAATGGTGCAGTTTGAGGCCATGTGGTGGAGAGTGATGTGGCGCTGGAGATGGGGGTGTGAGCAGGTGGGTCTGGGCAGGTGTGATGTAGTTGGTGTTTGTGTGTGTCTGTATGTTGTAATTTGTACCTGTTTGTTTTGTATTGTCTAAAATAAGTACATAGAATCTTACAAAAAAAATTGAAAAATTGAAAAAATTACAGCTCACAACATGCATCTGATTATTCATTATGAATAGGATTATCGGATTTACTTCGTTTACATTCTCCTTTGTAACCACAATGTCAAAAATAATTGAAGTCACACACACACACACATACACAACATGAGCAGATTAACTTGGTCATCATTTTTTTTATTTAGAGACAATCAGAAAGAATGTTGATACTTATTTATTTTGATCCAAAGCCAGGAATGAGTGAGTCACTCAGCTTTATGCTGACAAATATAGCTTCATGCTGCAAAAATAGCCTACTAAATAGGCCAAGCCTAAACAAATATATTAAATTACCTAAAACTAGTCAATTTCATAAATAAAACAAATAAATGAAATAGCTCATGTATTGAATATATGGGCAACCTTTTTTTCCCCATCTGTATTCTCGCTGGACTCTCTTTCATTCAGTTTCTTCTTAACATCAGCATAGAAGGACTCTGTGTTTCAGACACTCACTCTATATAGAGGGGCTATCAGTCTTTCCACACTGTGGTAAATAAAGCCAGTTTGTTATTTAGAATTCTTTCTTTCTGTTTTTCAAGGGATTGAAACCAAAAGCATAACCAAAAGCATAATTGGCATACTAAATCCACCTCGCGATAGTGTGGCACAATGAGAAAATGATCTACCACAATCTGCCACCAAATACCACAACATGTCGCAGCATAAGCTCAAAACGTTTAATTGAGGAACCACTGTATCTCTGTAGACTCAGTCAAGCACTTTCTGAGGCAGACCATCGTTATTGTCCAGCTGCAAAGCTAATAGGTTACACCTCCGTTGGTGGAACCCTTGTATGTCATGTTACTGGGTCACAGAGATAATGGAACCTGCAGAATTATGGCCTATGGAGACTTGAAAACCAGTTATTAAAGGGATAGTTTTAGAATCATGCTAGCTGCTCCTGTAGACCTTCAATCATTGTGCTAACGCTAGTTAGCAATGGCTGAAGAGACTACCTTCAACTTCCTTCAAACTACACACAGAGACATATTTAACTGACACAATCTTGAAGTATGGCTTTATCATACAGTGTCATATTAGGAGGTCTTCAGATATCCTGACCAGTGACCAGAATAAAGATATGAATGCTGCCGTGCTATGTTTTAAAGACACCGCTCTCTTTTGGACCATCTTACAGTATATGGAAACCATTGGATATTTTTGGCTTTGAGGATGTGTTTGTAAGACAGTGATATCTTTGATAAAGGGAGTGTGGTGAAAGAGTAGCCCAGAGTACAACTAGATTGAACAGCAATGGAACAGATTTTTGTTTTTGAAGGACCTCATCAGATGGGTATTTCCCTTAGAAAGAAGTCAATGTAGCCTAATCATTACAAGAAGCCTCAGAAAATGTAGGCATGGCCTTTGGTTTACATGGCTGCTACAAACATGTGGCCTTCAAGAGGGAACTAATTTGTGTGATGACATTGACATTTTTTTTATTTTTTTATTTCACCTTTATTTAACCAGGTAGGCTAGTTGAGAACACGTTCTCATTTGCAACTGCGACCTGGCCAAGATAAAGCATAGCAGTGTGAGCAGACAACACGTTCCTCCATTCTCAATGATCTCTTTACGATTTTATGAAAATGGAGCAATCATGTCTCATGGAGCGAATCTCTGGGCCGATCCCAGATTAGTGTTAGGCATTTGATGGTATTTCTACACTGAGACAAAGATGGAGATTAATGAGTCATCATCAGACCCCATGGCTGGAGGAACGCCTCGTTAGTGATGCTCGATCAGTCTCCTCAGGATGCCAGCTCAGGATCCTTCATGGTGTGGCTATAGATCCAGGTTGGCGGGAAGTGAAAGATATAAGAGTTAACCACACCAAATGTCTTGTGTGATTTGACTTGTGCTCAATAAGGAGATCAGTTACACAATGTGGCCTAAAAATATAGGGTTAATCTATCTAAATACAAAAAAGAGGAGAAAGAACGAAACAAAAAGGTGAGAAAAAAAACTAAGACAATCAGGATTCAGATTATTACTTACACTTATTGTCCTGATTACGGTTGTACTGTAGTTGCCACTGATGAGACAATTGCTCTTCCCTGATTGCATTGAGTATCATACGCCCTGGGGAAAATAATACTTTACATGCCAGACAGGCATCCAGAATAACAGACATAAGAGTGTTTTGACATATAATAGGGGTGAATATTCATTTAAAAAATACCCTTAGTTAATTGCCACATTTCTTTCAGTTTTAATAAGCCAAATAGCCTGAAAATAGGGTGAAAACGTTCCATTTTCTTTTCAACGGTCTTAAAATTATGCATCAATTTTATTGCCATTTCAACCTGAAGAAGCCCCACTTTAGAAGCCAGAAGGTTTCTTGTATTAAATCATGGGCTGCATTAAAGTTAAACAACCTCCTCTTAATTTGCTCTTTTGATGGCCCTCAGAGGACATTTCTGAGAACACGCTGCTCACTTTTTGCCAATTTATTTAATCATTCTTTTAAATGATGGAGGGGAGACCAGATTTAAGCTACCATCATTTGATAGCCGGGCCAACGTGTGTCATGAATTTGAATGTAAACACACTCACGCGGCCAGTACTAGTATACTTTCATCATGTGTGTCATTTGCACTGCTTGATCTAATGAGAGCAGCTTAAGGAGCTGCATATCACCCTCTCCATCCCTCTTGGGCAACACTTCTGAGATGGCAGTGCTGGAGCTTAGCTGATTTGTTCCACATGCTGTGCACAGTGTTTTGGAAATTGGAGAGGAGGCGATACGTGCAAGGTTTCATTGCTTCGTCAATTGAAAAAAACAAAACTTTAATGACAGTCTGAAAGCAATGTTGGTCAAATGTGCACATCCCTGTTGAAAGTAAAGTATACAGTGCCATTCAGAAAGCATTCAAAGTTACAGCCTTATTCTAAAATGGATTAAATCGTTTTTTCCCTCATCAATCAACACTCAATACCCCAAAATGACAATGCAAACACATGTTTTGATAAATGTTTGCAAAATAATATATATATATATATATTTGAATTATCACATTTACATAAGTATTCAGACCCTTCACTCAGTACTTTGTTGAAGCACCTTTGGCAGTGATTACAGCCTCAAGTCTTCTTGGGTATGACTCTACAAGCTTGGCACTCCTGTATTTGGCAAGTTTCTCCCATTCTTCTCTGCAGATCCTCTCAAGCACTGTCAGGTTGGATGGGGAGTGTCGCTGCACAGCTATTTTCAGGTCTCTCCAGAGATGTTCAATCGGGTTCAAGTCCGGGCTGTGGCTGGGCCACTCAAAGACATTCAGAGATTTGTCCTGAAGCCACTACTGTGTTATTTTGGCTGTATGTTTAGGGTCGTTGTCCTGTTGGAAGGTGAGCCTTCACCCCAGTCGGAGGTCCTGAGCACTCTGGAGCAGGTTTTCATCATGGATACTTTGCTCCGCTCATCTTTCCCTTGATGCTGACTAGTCTCCCAGTCCCTGCAAAACATCCCCACAGAGGAACTCTGGAGCTCTGTCAGAGTGACCACTGGGTTCTTGGTCACCTCCCTGACCAAGACTCTTCGGCCCCGATTGCTCAGTTTGGCCGGGCGGCCAGCTCTAGGAAGAGTCTTGGTGGTTCCATACTTCTTCCATTTAAGAATGATCGAGGCCACTGTGTTCTTGGGGATCTTCAATGCTGCAGACATTTCTTGGTACCCTACCCTAGATCTCTGCTTTGACACAATCCTGTCTCGGAGCTCTAGGAACAAATCCATTGACCTCATGGCTTGGTTTTTGCTCTGATATGCACTGTCAACTGTGGGATCTTATATAGACAGGTGTGTGTCTTTCCAAATCATGTCCAATCAATTGAATTTACCACAGGTCGACTCCAATCAAGTTGTGGAATCATCTCAAGGTTAATTAATAGAAACAGGATGTGCCTGAACTCAGTTTAGAGTCTCATAGCAAAGGGTATGAATATTTATGTAAATAAGGTATTTCTGTTTTTTATTTGTAATAAATGTGCAAACATGAAAAAAAAAAAAAAAAAAAAAAAACCTGTTTTTTCTTTGTCATTATGGGGTAGTTTGTGTAGATTGATGAGGATTTGTTTAAATGAATCCATTTTAGAATAAGGTAACAAAATGTGGAAAAAGTCAAGAGGTCTGAATACTTTCCGAATGCACTTCTACTCCACCGGTAAATGTAACAGCCTACACCATGGGGAATGGTTATTTACAGGTGTGCCGTTAACATTGAGGTACAGGGTATGGCAGAACGACCCACACTACTTCTACCTATCGGCCTTTAACAGCAGCGATGGACTCAACTTCATTTGAGGGATGGACCTGTAAAGATGTGATTACATTTTATTTGTAGCTCACAGACTCACACCGATCACAGAGATGGCTATGTCATCTCTCCCAAACCCAGCAGAGAAAGTGGATTTAATTTCAAAGGCTCAGAAATGTATGACGGGGAAAATGTCTGCTTTTGGAGATCTTGTTGATGGGCTAGCCTTAAAGGTCGTAAAGGTGGCAAAGCACCTTGTCAGGAATTGACAATGAAACCATTACCAAAGGGTGGATGAGGTGATACATTGCAAAAAACTTTGTCTGTGTGTGATACAGTCACAAATGGAGGAACTGTCACATACTTTCGCAGAAATCAATCGGTTCAGTCCCTTAAATAACTTTTTCGGGCCTTTTAGTTTCTGAAATAACCTGACTTTAAATAGCTTTTCAACTTAAACCAAATTCATTTGAACATCATGGGATGTTTGTGGTTATGGTCAACACAAATTACTTTCCCGTGCTTTCCATGACTGCAGAGTAGGCCCATCATCAATAATGCAATTGTTTAGCCTTAAATAGACTCTTATTCAACCAACCTTTTATTTATATATTTGAGCAACATCAGGGGCAGCCCCATTCATCTCTGTCACCAGCAGATAGGCAGGGGAGGCATCTGGTGTTAGCTGCAGACGGGTTCTGGGTTGGAGGATGCCACTTTCCATACGAGAGGCGGTTCCTCATCTGTCTGGAGATCACTGGGCCATGCCTAAAGGCTCCATCTCAGTCAAGCTCCACTTCTGTACGGATGACATTTCAATTATACACTGCTCTCCTGGCCACTTGACAACCAGATAGCAACCTTCGGCCCCATACTCCCATTCCGCATGGACACCATCCATGACTAAGTGGTGTAGTTGGCCACTACAGTACATTGGAAGGACCGGCTCTTCCAAATGTGATATAAACTCATGAAAAGAGTTCTCTCCGACCTCTTGTATTTTTGGGCTAGTGCCTCAGCCACCGATCCTCAATAAATCAAAGTATTTTTTCTTATACTTCCCAGTGTCCTCTGTTATTTAGACTATGAGCTTAGACCGCTGTCAAGCCTGTTTTAACCCTGTGGCTTGTCAGAATGATGAAATATCTATATCAGTATTATGCCGCCAAACCTTTGATCAGCGGATTTGGGATTATCAAGGATTACAATGTGGAGTAAAACGTTGATGGCTTGAACTGTTGAAATGTTACGGCTGACAAAACAGATAATGCTCCGGAGCACTATATTTCACAGATTCCATCCTATTAGTTTGTGCGTGCCTGTGTGCGCGCGTGTGTGTGAAGGTTCATGTCAGTGCTGTGAGTGATGTCTGTAATAAGGAAGGTGATTCGATTAACAGGGTCCTGATTGAAAGCATTTGATGTATTTCAGTTTCGCATCTAAGAAATATTGCTCCAGAGAAAACTCACTTAGCAAATCATTCTAATTGGGTAGCAACCCTTTGAAGAAACAGATGATATCTCTTTATTTCACTTATTGCTCATAAGGGCTTATAAATACACACAGAGATCAAAGTAACCAGTGGAAGAGAGCACAGGAACATATGGTGTGAGCTCCTCGCTTTTAATGGCGCAGATTAAGGAAATGTGTGAATCCCGACATGTGTGCCCTCTGGGATCGCTGCATGAAAGCAAGTCATTTTATTTATTGAATGTCTTAAACAGTCATAATAATGACTTAAACAGTGAATGCTAATTGCTGAGGACAATAGTAGATACAGGCTCGCTAAGTATGTTTAATTGCACTATCTGGACCCTATTGAATGCACGTTGCCACTTGGCATATGTTGGAGTGAACGTCTCAGGAGAGGGACGATCAGCTGGTCAGCATGTGTTGTGGCATGTGGCTCAGCTGTGGAATTGCCATGAGGATATGAGAAGAAATGTAAATGCATATGTTTTTTTCCTCCCCACCTGTGTAAGGGTAATCCAAAATCAGAAATAACATTAGCAGACGGTAATACCAATTGAGCCTGCAAAATGCCTTCTCCCCCATCATCCATGCTTTAGGGGATGAGGAAGGTAGGTTTGTCAATGTGCTTTAGGAAGCAAATCAAACACATTACATAAAGCAACATAAAAACGCAGTGTCTTTTGGAGGGTACGAGACATCTGCCTGAAATGGTTCACAGGCTTGCCTGTCATCTTTAGGGAGTGCAGGCGGGGCAAGCTGGCCCCACTCTTCTCCCCCAGACAGTTCTGGTGTGGTGGTGCTCTGTTTCCACCCGCATTTCCTTGCCACCGTGGATTATACTGTAGCTCTCTCACAGCCATCATGATCTTACACAAACAACATTTGTCAGCTCATTTATCAGTGTTCCCTGGTTGTCCACTCTCGTTGCAGTGACTATTCCTGGATCCTTGCCTCAAGGCGAAAATGTATGTCACCTCTGATACTGAAAATAACCCACGACTCCCCTTTGATATTTACGCATATCTGCAAATGTCACTGGTGATCATTGTCGCTTCACTGCATCACATCTGGCATCTTTCTCTGCATCATTTGCATCAAACTACGGAATATGTTTTTACTCCAATTGGTGTTTGATGATGGTGTTTGTACCTTTGGATAAAAAAGTAAGTGTGTACATTAAAGATGGAATCTGCATTAGGGGAAACTGTTATCACTTTTGTTTTGTGGACGAAATAGAGGAGAAGTATGTTGAGCAGTGTTGTAAAAAAAAAAACTAGCATTACATATTCTGCTGTTGTATCGCGTTTGCAATTGAAAAAATGGTTTAATACACGTATTTAACGCTTATTTTACCAATACACAATGGTGTCCAAGGGGGGTAAAAAACGACGTTTGTTGTTCATTGTTTGCAGTGACTTCTTTGTTGTTGTACTATTCCCAAACAGCGTGGAGGTTTCATCATGAAGGACTCCAGCTTTAAAAGTATTGCAATAACCATGTAATACCAGTAATAGACCATAAGGAAACAATTTGACCGCAGTGGCATTTTCACTGGAAATGTGATGGAAGTCATTTTGGAAAGCTCATTTTTTTCTCCGCTTTCTAATTTGAGGTGTTTACTTCAAAAGAGGCAATAAAAAAGCAGTCATGGATCTCAGATGTATAAACTCAGACACATTCAGCATTATTATTTTCCTAATTCACTGGATCTCTGCTCGATAACCATTTTTGGCTGGGTATACGGAAACATCAAATCAAAATCAATTTAAAAAAATCACATTTTATTGGTCACGTACACATATTTCACACAGCGAAATGTTTGTGTTTCTAGCTCCAACAATGCAGTAACACCTAACAATACACACAAATTCAAAAATCTAAAAGAAAGGAATTAAGAAATATCAGAATGAGCAATGTCAAAGTCCGGAATATAAATATATACACTGAGTATTCAAAACAAAATGCTCTTTTCATTACATAGACTGACCAGGTGAATCCAGGTGAATGCAATGATCCGTTTTTGATTTCAATTCAATCAGTGAGGAGGAAGGGGAGGAAACAGGTTAATGAAGGATTTAAGCCTTTAGACAAGCATTTGAGACAATTGAGACATGGATTGTGTGTGTGCCATTCAGAGGGTGAATTGTAAAGACAAAAGATTTAAGTGCTTTTGAGCTGGGTAAGGTAATAGGTGCCAGGCGCACCGGTTTGTGTGAAGAACTGCAGTGCTGCTGGTGTTTCCTGTGTATATCCAGAATGGTCTACTATCCAAAGTACATCCAGCCAACTTGACGCAACTATAGGAAGCATTAGAGTCAACATGGGCCAGCATTCCTGTGGAATTCTTTAGACACCTTGTAGAGTCCATGCCTCGACAAATTGAGTCTGTTCTACAACTCAATGTCAGAAAGGTGTTCCTAATGTTTGGTGAACTCAGTGTATGTACTGTATATGATGGTGTGTAAAGACAATATGGACAGTACATGAATAGGAAAATGGTTGTACAGCAGTGACTAAGATCAGGGCAGGGAACTGGGCGGAGACCGGCTAGTGGTGACTGTTAAACTGTCTGATGGCCTGGAGAAAGAAGCTTTTTTTCTGTCTCTTGGTCCCAGCTTTGATGCACCTGTACCCTCTCCGCCTTCTTGATGGTAGCGGGGTGAACAGGCTGTTGCTCGGGTGGCTGAAGTGACATGAGGACAGTAATGGCAGAAATGGGACCGTGCAGCATACTCTTATTTAGAAGAATGAATTATCGCCTTGCACGGTCCCATTATTGATTTGTCACTTTGTTCTCTGAGTTTCTGAGTTCATATCTCCCTAGGTCAGTTCTATGTGGTTGGGCCCGGGGTGTCATGAGCACACGCCCTGTTGTGATGATTTCTCAGATTTCAGGTTAGTGGCAATTGCCAGAATGCCAAGGGATTAATGTAGGGAAGGAGAGGGGAACACAAGGTGCATTCCAATTACTGCCCGATGCCATTGGCAAGAATATACTTATCGTTCTAAGCTCCTCGCCATATTAAAGAGGCACAAATGGAGTGAGCCTCTCTGATCCATTTCAATCATGGTGCTGGTCCAAGTTTTCAAACCATTCATTCATAAAACACGAAATATCAGGACACTCGTTCAATCTCATGGAGATTAGGCTGAAGTGGCTATGGAAGTGAACTGGAAAATGACAATGGTTTTTTAATGTGTGCAAAACGCATGCTAAACTTCCTCAATTGACCCATAACGCCATTTATTACAGGCCTGGAGCCAGTAATGAGTAGTGCTATATATTAATGGTGTCACTCATCTCTTCATCCTCAGAATGTAGGGGTGCAGTTCAAAGAGCCAGTTCATGCTGTTTCTTGTAAAGGATTAACATGTAATGGACTAAATTCCCGCATTAGCTAAATGTGCCTTACATGTTGACCAGACCACTCGCAAGTTGATTTTGTCCACCCACAACAGACGTGATCAGGACATGCAGGATGAAATCAAAACAGACTCTGAAACAATTACAGTTGAAGTCGGAAGTTTACATACACCTTAGCCAAATACATTTAAACTCAGATGTTCACAATTCCTGACATTTAATCAGAGTAAAAATTCCCTGTCTTCGGTCAGTTAGGATCACCACTTTGTTTTAAGAATGTGACATGTCAGAATAATAGTAGAGAGAATTATTTATTTCAGCTCTTATTTATTTCATCACATTCCCAGTGGGTCAGAAGTTTACATACAAGTCCATTAGTATTTGGTAGCATTGCCTTAAAAATTGTTTAACTTGGGTCAAATGTTTTGGGTAGCCTTCCTCCTGACAGAGCTTGTGTAACTCAGTCAGGTTTGTAGGCCTCCTTGCTCGCACATGCTTTTTCAGTTCTGCCCACATATTTTCTACAGGATTGAGGTCAGGGCTTTGTGATGGCCACTCCAATACCTTGACTTTTGTCACGCCCTGACCGTAGAAATCCTTTTATTCTCTATGTTTGTTTGGTCAGGGTGTGACTCGGGTGGGAAAGTCTATGCTTTCTGGTTCTTTGTTTTTGGCCGGGTATGATTCTCAATCAGGGACAGCTGTCTATCGTTGTCTCTGATTGGGAATCATACTTAGGAAGCCTTTTTCCCACCTGTGTTTTGTGGGTGGTTATTTTCTGTTTAGTGTCTGCACCTGACAAAACTGTTTCGTTTTTTCACTTTGTTATTTTGGTTCGAGTGTTTTTATGTAATAAAGTATCATGAACACTTACCAAGCTGCGTTTTGGTCCATGCCTTCCGACATAACAACTTTGTTGTCCTTAAGCCATTTTGCCACAACTTTGGAAGTATGCTTGGGGTCATTATCCAAATGGGAAGACCCATTTGCGACCAAACTTTAACTTCCTGACTGATGTCTAGAGATGTTGCTTCAATATATCCACATAATTTTCCTGCCTCATGATGCCATCTATTTTGTGAAGTGCATCATTTTGCCTGCAGCAAAGCACCCCTACAACATGATGCTGACACCTCCGAGCTTCACGGTTGGGATGGTGTTCTTCGGCTTGCAAGCCTCCCCATTTTGATCCTCCAAACACAACGATGGTCATTATGGCCAAACAGTTCTATTTTTGTTTCACCAGAGGACATTTCTCTAAGAAGTGCCATGTGCAGTTGCAAACCGTAGTCTGGCTTTTTTATGGAGGTTTTGGAGCAGTGGCTTCTTCCTTGTTGAGCGGCCTTTCAGATTATGTCGATATAGGACTCGTTTTACTGTGGATATAGATACTTTTGTACCCGTTTGGTTTACTTTTCTATCTGTGGATTAATTGTCGGAGTAGAGGACCTTGTGCATTTCAGGTAAAATAACAACCCAATGTTTATATCCCAGGACAAATTAGCTAGCAACAGCAAGCTAGCTAGCTAAATTGCCATAAATGTTTAATGCTTTTCGACCTGTCCGCAAAATAATATAATTGGTTCAGAGTTTGTTTTGATATTTCAACATGCGTGTCTTGTTCGCCTCCGGTGTGTAGGGACAAAATCAACATGCGTGTCTTGTTCGCCTCTGGTGTGTGGGGACAAAATCAACATGCGTGCGATGGCATGATTATGATTTTGATTGTAAAATCGAAATCAAATCAAATATATTCCTCACATGCCCAAATACAACAGGTGAAGACTTTACTGTGAAATGCTTACTTATGAGCCCTTTCCAACAATGCAGGGTTAAAAAGTAAGTACAATTTGCCTATAAAAAAGGAAATAGTAGCACAATAAAATAACCAGTGTTGTACTACCACATGTTCAGTGTCTCAGTCTTGTCTCGGTGTCGAATACATTTGTACTCAGTCTTAGCCGCCCCCGAAAGTGAGTACCTCGTAATTTCTGAGACTAGCTGAAACCAGCGAAGTAAAAAACTCAGCTTCCATTCAGTAAGGGCATAAACCACTTCGCCAGGCCAAATATATACACTCCTTTCTTGAAACGTGAATACCTGAACAGTCTCAAAAGATAACTAGCTAGACTGTGGGAAAAATACTGCTCACTATTGCGAAGTGACCTGTAGTCCTTTGAGAAGGCAAAAGTTTCTATACATTTTTGTAAAATTGGTCCCACCCATTACAAGTCAAAATGTGATTGGTTGATTCCACTGTCTCTCCAAAATGTTACCCTAACACAGCTGAATGGGAGATGCCTTCTATCTAGCTTCTGATGGCCTAGCCAATGGCTGAATTTAGTAGCTAGATTTATCTTAATGTGAAGGGTTACGAGGTAATTGAGGTAATATGCACACTCATCTACTGTCAAATCTACAATTCCAGTGTTTTAATTGTTATATTGTATTTACTTCGCCACCATGGCCTATTTATTGCCTTTACCTCCATTATCTCACCTCATTTGCTCACATTGTATATAGACTTATTTTTCTACTGTATTATTGACTGTATGATTGTTTTACTCCATGTGTAACTCTGTGTTGTTATATGTGTCGAACTGCTTTGCTTTATCTTGGCCAGGTCGCAATTGTAAATGAGAACTTGTTCTCAACTTGCCTACATGATTAAAGAAACGTGAAATAAAAAAATATATGTACATGTACAGTACCAGTCAAAAGTTTGGACACACCTACTCATTCAAGGGTTTTTCTTTATTTTTACTATACTCTACATTGTAGAATAATAGTGAAAACATCAAAACTATGAAATAATACATATGGAATCATGTAGTAACAAAAAAAAGGGTTTAACAAATCCAAATATATTTTATATTTGAGATTCTTCAAAGTAGCCACCCTTTGCCTTGATGACAATTTTGTCGCTTTTACTATTATTCTACAATGTAGAAAATGGTAATAATAAAGAAAAACCATTGAATGAGAAGGTGTGTCCACACTTTTGACTGGTACTGTATATGGTTAAACTTGACGAGGCAATCAGGATAGACAAACAGAGTAGCAGCAGCATATGTGAAGAGTGTGAAAGAGTGTGAAAGTGTGTTTGTGTGTGTACGTGTGCATATGTGTGTGTGTGTTTTGTGTGTGCGAACGTATATGGTTTGTGTGCGTGTGTGTGTGTTGGAGTGTCAGTGTAGTATGTGTGAGTGTGTGGATACACTTTTAGAAAATAACCTAAAAGGGTTCTTCGGCTGTCCCCATAGGAGAACCCTTTGAAGAACCCTTTTTGGTTCCAAGTAGAAACCCTTTTGGGTTCCATGTAAAACCCTTTCCACAGAGGGTTCTACATGGAACCCAAAAGTGTTCTACCTAAACCATAAAGAGATCTACCTGGAACAAAAAAGGGTTCTGCTATGGGGACAGTCAAAGAACACTTTTGGAACACTTTTTTCTAAGAGTAGAGTTCTGTGAGTGTGTATAGAGCCAGTGCAAAAAAAGGGAGTCAATGCTAATAGTCCTGGTAGCCATTTGATGAACTGTTCAGCCGTCTAATGGCTTGGGGGTAGAAGCTGTTCAGGAGCCTTTCATTACTGATCTCGGGCATATGGTTGCCTAGGGAATTATTTGATAAAGAAAAGTATAAATATTTTTTGCATTATCTCAAGTCAGGACTCAGCCCTAAAAGCCCAATTTAAGTTACAGTGACAATCCCTTACCATGCTATGTTGTTGTCTTAGGTCTCTCTTTATGTAGTGTTGTCTCTCTTGTCTGGATGTGTGTTTTGTTCTATATTTATAAACATATATATAATTATAAATCCCAGCCCCTGTTCCCTTAGGAGGCCGTCATTGTAAGAATTTGTTCTTAACTGACTTGCCTAGTTAAATAAAGGTTAAATAAGATACAACAAATGTAAATGTCAATTATGTGAATGGGGTAAAAGGCATCCCTTCTTACAATGTGTATGATTCTCTCTCTCTCTCTCTCTCTCTCCAAATATCGGAAAACTGTATACACAGCCGTAATGCTTGTTTATGTGTTCAGTATATCAATGTACATGGAGCACAGTACAACATACGGTTAGATGTGATCTAGAGTTTCAGCAAGAGACTTTAATTATTACAAATGTGCCACTGTTAAGATTAATCACAAGAATACAGCATTCATACATAACACATTAAATTACACTATAAATAGGCCATTTATATTCAAAATGGAATGTGCCACCAATAATCTGAAGTGTTGCAATATAGATTGCCTTAATATTTAGTCTGCAGCAATTTATTTTATGAAGCAAGTCTGCAGCAACAGTCTGGCTGTACAGGAGAAAAAGTGATTAAAGTTGGCACATCAATATATAAATGTAGGAACATACTTAATCACAAACTTGAATAATGGGAGAGGCACTCTTACCTGTCTGTAAGTGAGAAATGTGTATTTTATGCTGGCTAATAGGTACTGCCAAGACAGTGTTGATTACTGAGAGCTCAGTACGAGAAGTAGCTATAAGTAACCCTGATTTAGCTGTGGCTATAAGATGCTATAGTCCCAGCCAATATTAAATAGAACAAAATTCACAAAAAGCAAAACGGCAGAGTCATATCTTCAGTGTAAAACTAATAATGACTCAATAATTCATGCTTTCGGGCAATGCTATAAAGTCCAGAAGTTGTGGGCGGAGCTAGAAAGTTGCCTGTCAGAAGTATTACAATGTAAATGTACTTTTAATCTGTTTGTCCGCATATTTCAAAACAAAAATAACGCATGGTTGCCTTAGTTACCCCATTGGCTCACTGCAAAAACTTTACCTTAGGGCTTCCCTCATGCCCCTTTTCATGACGGCGCTAACATTAGCCACGAGAGTGAGTGCTAGCTACCTAACAACCAGAAAATCAAGCGAGCCAAGACCAACAATACAAACAAACAGACTGTACTGGCTAAACAAGTTAAATGTTTTACCTGGGATTAAATGTTTTCCACAGATAGCTACGTGTAGCCTACATGGACACTGGGTCCCCCCAAATTACCACTCTTCTACACCGAACAGCCTGAAGCCACAGGGCTCTTCTCATAGGACCCATTTCTCTATGTGGGAGCATTGCAAACCATAAATCAGGATATTTGACTAGGTTACATGAACATTGAACAACACAGCAGCTTTTCTGATTTAAAAAAAATATTTCTAAATAACACAATCAACAACTAAGAATGTTTGTTTTCTCCAATTTGTGGGCGTGGTCCATGATAATTCCTTCTTACGACATGAATACTGACTCAGAATATAAGAGCAGCATTTTGCATCATATGTGGCTATATCTACAGTTGAAGTTGGAAGTTTACATACAAACTTGTTTTTCATCCACTCCACAAATGTCTTGTACACAAAATATAGTTTTGGCAGGTCGGTTAGAACATCTACTTTGTGCATGACACAAGTCATTTTTCACTATTTCCCTTTATCACAATTCCAGTGGGTCGGAAGTTTACATATACTAAGTTGACTGTGTGTAACGGTTCTCTTGTGGTGAAGGAGAGTCGGACCAAAATGCAGCGTTGTGATGATTCATGATATTTTAATAAAGGAAAACCTATACATGAAAAAACTACTAAAATAATGAAAATGTGAAAACCGAAACAGTCCTATCTGGTGCAAACACAGAGACAGGAACAAGGACACTAAGGACAATCACCCACGAAACACTCAAAGAATATGGCTGCCTAAATATGGTTCCCAATCAGAGACAACGATAAACACCTGCCTCTGATTGAGAACCACTCCAGACAGCCATAGACTTTGCTAGATACCTCACTAAGCTACAATCCCAATACCAACACAAAACCCCAAGACAAAACACACCACAATAGAAAAACCCCATGCCACACCCTGGCCTGACCAAATACATGAAGATAAACACAAAATACTTCGACCAGGGCGTGACACTGTGCCTTTAAACAGCTTGGAAAATTCCAGAAAATGATGTCATGGCTTTAGAAGCTTCTGATAGGCTAATTGAAATAATTTGAGTCAAATGGAGGTGTACATGTGGATGTATTTCAAGGCCTACCTTCAAACTCAGTGCCTCTTTGCTTGACATCATGGGAAAATCAAAAGAAATCAGCCAAGACCTCAGAAAATAAATTGTAGACCTCCACAAGTCTGGTTCATCCTTGGGAGCAATGTCCAAACGCCTGAAGGTACCACGTTCATCTGTATAAACACCATGGGACCACACAGCCGTCATACCGCTCAGGAAGGTGACACGTTCTGTCTCCTAGAGATGAATGTACTTTGGTGCGAAAAGTGTAAATCAATCCCAGAACAACAGCAAAGGACCTTGTGAAGATGCTGGAGGAAACAGGTACAAAAGTATCTATATCCCCAGTAAAACAGGTCCTATATCGACATAACCTGAAAAGCCGCTCAGCAAGGAAGAAGCCACTGTTCCAAAACCGCCATAAAAAAGCCAGACTACGGTTTGCAACTGCACATGGAGACAAAGATCGTACTTTTTGGAGAAATGTCCTCTGGTCTGATGAAACAAAATAGAACTGTTTGGCCATAATTATCATCATTATGTTTGAATGAAAAAGGGGGAGGCTTGCAAGCTGAAGATCACCATCCCAACCATGAAGCACGGGGGTGGCAGCATCATGTTGTGAGGGTGCTTTGCTCCAGTAGGGACTGGAGCACTTCATAAAATAGATGGCATCATGAGGTAGGAATATTATGTGGATATATTGAAGCAACATCTCAAGACATCAGTCAGGAAGTTAAAGCTTGGTCACAAATGGGGTCTTCCAAATGGACAATGACCCAAAGCATACTTCCAAATTTGTGGCAAAATAGCTTAAGGACAACAAAGACGAGGTGGTGGAGTGGCCATCACAAAGCCCTGACCTCAACCCTATAGAACATTTGTGGGCAGAACTGAAAAAGCGTGTGCGAGCAAGGAGGCCTACAAACCTGACTCAGTTACACCAGCTCTGTCAGGAGGAATGGACCAAAATTCATTCAACTTATTGTAGGAAGCTTGTGGAAGGCTCCCCGAAATGTTTGACCCAAGTTAAACAATTTAAATGCAATGCTACAAAATACGAATTGAGTGTATGTCAACTTCTGACCCACTGAGAATGTGATGAAAGAAATAAAAGCTGAAATAAATCATTCTCTCTACTATTATTCTGACATTTCACATTCTTAAAACAAAGTGGTGATCCTAACTGACCTAAGACAGGTAATTGTTACTAGGAGTAAATATCAGGAATTGTGAAAAACCGAGTTTAAATATATTTGGCTAAGGTGTATGTAAACTTCCGACTTCAACTGTATATACTGTACCTGAGTGGCTCCCTGGGAATGGTGATGTTCGATGATGCTGTGGTAGCCCAGACTACGATAGCATAAATACTGTTCAGTGTTCCACCACCATGCACAATGTAATTTAAGGTCCACACTTGATCGTTAGATAAGTAAAAAATAATAGGAAGCCCACCTTCAATGGGTGCTGAATATGTAATTGACGGGTCTGTTATTTTTTTAAATATAATATAATATAAAATTAAATAAAAATAAATCTACCTCCCCGTTGGTTTGATTCTGGAAGGGTTGGGGTAGATGAGCCACTGATAACTGATGCACTTGAGGTTTTAGTTCATCTTTTGTTTTGAATCAATGACCTTTAAAAAATTAGGATTTACTTTGAAGTAATGAAGTCAATGTATGATCAATTATTTTGTCAACTCAGGTGCCTTTTTGTCTACTTTGCCGTACAGAAAAGTCTGAGCATGTGTTATTTGCCCATATGAAGTAGGTTAAGAGGGTGAGGTCAGTAATATTAGTTAGTTAGATGTCTCTAAAGGTATCACATAAGACAGGTTTAACAATCAGTGATTCTGTAAATAAAAAAAGGTTTTCTCTCAAACCAGAGTTATTCAACCTGCGGCTCACCGTGGCTACATCAGAAAACCCCTTGGTTGATGGGAATGGTGGCACAACATGTGTTCCAAACTTAAGAAATTACTATGGCTGAATGGTTCGTTAAACAAGGAAAAGAGTGCTTTTCCATATTGTTACCTCAACCATGTTGCCTCATTTGGTCTGCATTTTCAAATGCCTTTGAGTGGAAGGACGTTCATCCCATGAACTGCAGTTTTTTGCTTTATTCATTCTCACTCTCACTATGCAATGTCTGGAGAAAGTCTGTAGGGCCCAAGCCTTTCAAATGGAATCTCATTCAGAGGTCCACAGCCACCTGGGGATGGAGGGTTTTTGAAGGGAAAGGAATTATGACTTTAAATATGTGTGTTGCGTGCCACTGAGGAAAAATCTGTAAACATGATTCACCCAGTAGAAGCCTCACATTGCTTAAATTGTCTCGCTCCAGCATTTTCCAAGAGTGGTGCGCACAAGACCATTCCCAAATTGAACGGATTCATCACTCCATAATGCAATTAAAGCTGCAATATGTAACTTCTTGGGCGTCCTGACCAAATTCACATAGAAATGTGAGTTATATATCTGTCATTCTCATTGAAAGCAAGTCTAGGAAGTGGTAGAGATGTTCTATGTGCACTATTTCTATGCTTCCCATTCTTACGTTTGTTTTTGCATCTTATACTTTCAGTTTTGTACAATGGCTTCAAACAACTGAAAATACAATATTTGTGGTTATGGAAAAGATATTACACAGGGTTTAGATGGTACAATGATTCTCTACACCAGGGTTTCCCAAACACAGTCCTTGAGTTGGTCATGTTGGTTGGTCTGGTCAATGGTATCCTCAAAATGTATCAAGTAGGAATCAGATGGCTATAAAATGGAATGAAAGCCCATTAAATGCATTATTAAAGTTACACTATTGCAAGAGTTAAATTTTACTTTTCTTGAGAGACAGCAAGTTCATTTAAAAAGTTTTCCTTGAAAATATGAAAAACATATTCATGAAAACAAATCACCTCAAGATCAATTATTGAGTTTAGATGAATATAAATAAAATAAACACATCATGTTCAAAACAAAAAGCAACTAAATGTTCTGTAAAACAGTTGACAGAGTCATTAAAGGTGTTGTGTGACACACATGTCTATGTGTAGTAACAATTAGCGTCAATCAATGTTAAATCTCCATGTTCTCCACAGACCGGTCATAAAAGCAATTGCAACTTCAAACTGGTTTCTCAACCACTAGAGAGTCTGCAAAGAAAATGTGTTGAAATGCTTTTAGACCCAATCAGGAAGTAGAAACTTAACAGCATCTTTAAACATGGATGAAATGGAATGTGACTAAGTGACTGTTCTGTCTCTGGAGACCGTGCTGTCGTATGTAACAAAGTTCAATTAAAACCTGACCAAATCACATTAAAAGATGAAAAACTATGCTCTCTGTTTTTTTGTTTTTATGGGGGGATAGATCAGCTTTAATATTTGATTGTGGTTTCCATCAATGTAATTGACTGCATCATTTCCAATCCTCCATATATTTTTTGTAAGTATATACAGTACCAGTCAAAAGTTTGGACACACCTACTCATTCAAGGGTTTTTCTTTATTTGTACTATTTTCTACATTGTAGAATAATAGTGAAGACATCAAAACTATGAAATGATCAGGTTTCAGGTAAGACCCAAGTGCAGACTGTGTTGAAGTAACAATGTTTATTGCAACAACAGGGGCAGGCAAACAACAGGTCAAGGCAGGGGTCAGGGGCAGGCAGAGTGGTCAAGCAGGCAGGCTCAGAGTCAGGACAGGCAAAGGTCAAAACCAGGAGGACAAGAAAAAGAGAGACTGGGGGAAACCAGTAGCTGAGCAAACGCTGGTTGACTTGAACAAACAAGACAAACTGGCACAGACAGTCAGAAAACACAGGTATAAATACCCAAGGGATAAGTGGGGAAGATGGGCGACACCTGGAGGGGGGTGGAGACAAACACAAGGACAGGTGAAACAGATCAGGTTGTGAAAGAAATAACACATATGGAATCATGTAGTAACAAAAAAAGTGTGAAACCAATCTAAATATATTTTATATTTGAGATTCTTCAAAGTAGCCACCCTTTGTCTTGATGACACTCTTGACATTCTCTCAACCAGCTTCATGAGGAATGCTTTTCCAACAGTCTTGAATGAGTTTCCACATATGCTGAGCACTTGTTTACTGCTTTTACTTCACTCTGTGGTACAACTCATCCCAAACCATCTCAATTGGGTTGAGGTCGAGTGATTGTGGAGGCCAGATCATCTGCACTCCATCACTCTCCTTCTTGGTCAAATAGCCCTTACACAGCCTGGAGGTATGTTTTGGGTCATTGTCCTGTTGAAAGAAAATGATGGAATGGCGTATCGCTGCAGAACAAATCACAGATTTTCACACCAGCAAAGCACCAGCACACCTCCTCCTCCATGCTTCACAGTGGGAACCACACATGCAGAGTTCATCCGTTCACCAACTCTGCGTCTCACAAAGACACGGCAGTTGGAACCAAAAATCGCAAATATGGACTCATAAGACCAAAGGACAAATTTCCACCGGTCTAATGTCCATTGCTCGTGTTTCTTGGCCAAACAAGTCTCTTCTAATTATTGGTGTCTTTTAGTAGTTGTTTCTTTGCATAAATTCGACCATGAAGGCCTTATTCACACAATTTCTTCTGAACAGTTGATGTTGAGATGTGTCAGACACTTGAACTCTGTGAAGCATTTATTTGGGCTACGATCTGAGGTGCAGTTAACTCTAATGAACTTATCCTCTGCAGAAGAGGTAACTCTGGGTCTTCTTTTCCTGTGGCGGTCCTCATGAGAGCCAGTTTCATCATAGCGCTTGATGGTTTTTGTGATTGCACTTGAAGAAACTTTCAAAGTTCTTGAAATTTTCCAGATTGACAGACCTTCATGTCTTAAAGCAGGGGTGGGGACATCCGGCCTCCGGGCCATATATGGCCTATGAGACTGTTTGTTCAGGCCCCCGAGCCAATTCATAAATACATTTTTTTAAATTAAAAAAGAATACGCTCTAGACTTCGTTTCTCCACAAAAATAAAATGTATTAATTGAAGATGCCTCGTTTGGATGGGGAAAATGTTATGCAAACAAGTTTTGTGGTGAGCGAGCTTATCGAAAAGAAACTGAAGCCTCATTTGGAAGTAGAATTTGTAAAAGAGAAAGTTAAATTGTTTGAATGTGTCAGTTTGTCTCAGAAACGTCACGGAGCAGATAACTGGCATGGCACGAGATATAAAAAAAAAACACTGAAGGACTCCACAAGAAATGTAGAGTTTTTCTCTTTGGCATGCGATGAAACGATTGACAACAAATACGTCCCAATTTGCCATTTTTGTGCGTGGGATTACCGCTGAGTTTGACAGGGAGGAATTGCTGTCTTTGGAAGCTGTGGCAAATCCAACTAGAAAGGTGTAACACAGTGCATTTTCCTACTCTGGAAGGACAAGAGCCTGAGATTAGGTCAGAATATGCCGGTAAACATGGAAAGCTCGAGAAGACATTTTGTGAGCAGTTTAAGTTTGTGAAAAGTAAACAACTGGAGTAGAACATATTTGCAACCCCATTTAACGTCGAACCAGCGGATGTGCTGGATGGTCTACAACACGAAGTCATTGAGCTGCAAAGCAATAGTGAGCTCAAGCCAGGTACAACAACCTCCCTCTCCTTGAGTTCTACAAAATGTACGTTAGCGCTGAGCATTTTCCTGTTCTGAGGAGACGTGCACTTATATTTGCGTCTGTGTTCGGGACGACCTCCTGCTGTGAGCAGTTCTCTTCCAAACTGACTCTTGCAAACACTCGATTCTGCTCAAGACTGACTGACACAAACCAGGAAAACCAATTCAAACGCCTCGTCAAAGATGAGCAGTTCCAGCCATCAGATTAGAGGTGAGTTTGAACAAGCAATCATAATAACAACATTATTTACAATACTAATATTTATTTAAATAGGACTAGCACTTTTCTAAATATTCAAGGACACAAACATCATAAAATTCACATTTAAACTATAAAACCAATGTCAGTGATTAAAGTCACATTAAAACATGAATAAAGCAGAAAATAGCAAATTTGTGTAATATGGCTCCCGAATTAGTATATAAATATCCAAATGGCCCTTGATTGGAAAAAGGTTCCCCACCCTTGTCTTAAAGTAGTGATGGACTGTCGTTTCTTCTTGCTTATTTGAGCTGTTCTCTCCATAATATGGACTTGGACTTATTTGACTAAATAGGTCTATCTTCTGGATACCATCCCTACCTTGTCACAACACAACTGATTGGCTCAAATTTTAGAAAGAACGAAACTTCCACAAATGAACTTTTAACAAGCTACACCTGTTAATTGAAATGCATTCCAAGTGACTACCTCATGAAGCTGATTGAGAGAATGCAAAGAGTATGCCAAGTTGTCATCAAAGCAAAGGGTGACTTTGAAGAATCTCAAATATAAAATATATTTTGATTTGTTTAACACTATTTTGGGTACACAACTCAGTAAAAAAATAAATGTTCCTTTTTCAGGACCCTGTCTTTCAAAGAAAATTCGTAAAAATTCAAATATTTTCACAGATCTTCATTGTAAAGGGTTTAAACACTGTTTCCAATGCTTGTTCAATGAACCATAAACAATTAATGAACATGCACTTGTGGAACGGTCGTTAAGACACTAACAGCTTTCAGACGGTAGGCAATTAAGGTCACAGCTATGAAAATGTAGGACACTAAAGAGGCCTTTCTACTGACTCTGAAAAACACCATAAGAAAGATGCCCAGGGTCCCTGCTCATCTGTGTGAACTTGCCTTAGGCATGCTGCAAGGAGGCATGAGGACTGTAGATGTGGCCAGGGCAATAAATTGCAATGTCCGTACTGTGAGACGCCTAAGATAGCGCTACAGGGAGACAGGACGGACAGCTGATCGTCCTCACAGTGGCAGACTACGTGTAAAAACACCTGCACAAGATTGGTACATCCGAAAATCACACCTGTGGGACATGTACAGGATGGCAACAACAACTGCCCGAGGTACACCAGGAACGCACAATCCCTCCATCAGTACTCAGACTGTCCGCAATAGGCTGAGAGAGGCTGGACTGAGGACTTGTAGGCCTGTTGTAAGGCAGGTCCTCACCAGACATCATCGGCAACAGCTTCGCCTATGGGCACAAACCCACAGTTGCTGGACAGCACTGGCAAAAAGTGCTCTTCACTGACGAGTCGCGGTTTTGTCTCACCAGGGGTGATGGTTGGATTCGCATTTAGCGTCGAAGGAATGAGCGTTCTGGAGCGGGATCGATTTGGAGGTGAAGGGTCAATGCCACCAGCCATACTGCTCATTCTGTGCGTGATTTCCTGCAAGACAGGAATGTCATTGTTCTGCCATGGCCAGCGAAAAGCCTGGATCTCAATCCCATTTGCACGTCTAGGACCTGTTGGATCGGAGGGTGAGGGCTAGGGCCATTCCCCCCAGAAATGTCCAAGAACTTGCAGGCACCTTGGTGGAAGAGTGGGGTAACATCTCACAGCAAGAACTGGCAAATCTGTTGCAGTCCATGAGGAGGAGATGCACTGAAGTACTTAATGCAGCTGGTGGCCACACCAGATACTGACTGTTACTTTTGATTTTGACCCCCCCCCCTTTGTTCAGGGACACATTATTCAATTTCTGTTAGTCACATGTCTGTGGAACTTCAGTTCAGTTTATGTCTCAGTTGTTGAATCTTGTTATGTTCATACAAATATTTCCATATGTTAAGTTTGCTGAAAATAAACGCAGCTGAGTTTACATGATTCCACGTGTTATTTCATAGTTTTGATATCTTCACTATAATTCTGCAATGTAGAAAATAGTACAAATAAAGAAAAACCCTTGGATGAGTAGGTGTGTCCAAACTTTTGACGCCTGCTGTATATATTATTTTAAATATATTTTCCTTTATTATTTTCCCCTAACCATACCATCCCTCCCCTAATTGTAGTAAACTAATGGTCAACAACACTTAGGTGTCTACTTCCAGCTTATACATACTATATACAGTTTACGGACATGGCATATTTTACAATAGTTCTCTTTTGTTTGTTGTTAGTCCCAACCTTCAGCTACCCTCAACCCCCCCCATCTATCTATAAAGACCATCCCATTTTGATTTCTATTTGTTATATATTTATCAACAGTGCTGTTTCACAAACGTTCTGAACCTTTATACATTTTACGGACACAGTATATTTGACTAGTTATTTTTAGTCCCACCCTTCAGCTCCACTCAACTCAGCTATGCTCTCTTTAGCAATTCACCTTCTATCAGATTCAAAATTCAAAACACAACTTGGGAGTGCGATCTAAAGCACACCCACTGCTTGTGCCAATCAAATATGAATAATTAAGTAGTTTGTAAACCCTATGCTAAGCACCACATACACTCTAATCTGACCTATTGCACAACCACATGTGCCATTTTTGTCTAGCATTGTGTGTGACAACAAAGGGAGAGCAGTTACATTTTATGTGGCCACCTCACAAGGGTTGGAATTGTTTCGGCATAACCTAAAACTAGACATGTTTGCTGTGTGTTAGTAAGCTTGTCAGTATAATTCTTGAACAAAATGTTGGGTTATTTCTCAAGACAGGACAGAAACAATCAAGTAAGACATGAAACATACAATATACTAATGTAGGCCTGTATGGGACAAGTGAAGGAGTTGCCTTGGCCAAGGGCTTCTATCAAAAGAGATAATCATCATCTCCCATTAAAAATTCTATAAAATCCACAGCTTCACATTGAGAGCTGATTTTGGTATGAAAAACTAGCCAGGCCAACGTGATTTCCTTTTACCGTGCAAATAAAAGAGACGTTGAGCCGAAGCTAAGAAATTAATCCAAGGACTCAGCTTTCCATACTGTCAGTGATTAGATAAAATGCTAGAAAAATAATCAACATCCAGGGTTTAATCATAAAAAGTTACAAATCTGAAATTGAATCAGTCGGACATGTCGTATTTGCTGTGAAACAACAAGCAAATAAATGTAAACATAGGAAAGTCCTATCAATTACCTTAGACCATCCCATGTAGCCTATCAATAAACAGCCACCCAGCCAGCCACTGGCTAGCAGAGGGGTGGAACAAAACTCATAACTCACAGACATCTTCACATATGGACTTGGCCATATGCACAACACTCATAGGAATAGTTATCACACTCAGAAATCTAACACAACCGATTACCACACAAGATTAAAATGGTTAATTGTTAGAAACATATGTTTGAGAGTATGTTGTGGCAGCCTACCCAGAATTACAGTTAGTCCGAGCATCTGAGCTCCAGGCAACTGCATTTTGAGTTGAAAACATTGGGCAGTCTGCACCATTTCTCAAGTCAGGATATTTATCAAAGAAGGTTTGCAGGATAATTTATTATATAATTACCCACTCACACCATGCATTGAGAGGATGTTTATACATTGTAGTTGCTCAAGTTTAAACCTGTCCTATGCGCAACCAAGACAACCGCAGCATAATAAACTCCCACGTTTCCCCCAAAACACTGCAGCCTGTCCAATGATCGCACTGTCTGTTAAAATTTGCCATTCATGTTAAAAAACAAGGAACACTTCAGGAGTTTCAATGAATAGGAAAATTGGCGGAGCTCTGTAGCTTGGCCTGTCTGGTTTCTGGAGAGAGGCATGGATGCGGCCACAACCAGGTAGGATACAAATAGGAGTCCTATTCAAGTCCAAATAATTTGCTCTGTGTCTAGTTTCAGGACTAGAAGAAAGGTGAATTCCCAACTCCAAGGTCACAACACTTTGTTAGATGACCCATTCTGTGAGGTAGTACATTGACTGGAATGGTAAGAGTCTACACCTTAGCTGAAATCCCAACAAGTTTTCACTATATGTCCTGTTTGTTTATAGTGAGTAGATTGTTAAGTTTGCTGTTTAGGGATAACATACAGTACTTTGATGCAACGGAACATGCCTGGTTAGGATATCATGTCCTATAATCAATATTAGTGACCATATTACAATTCCTTGGAATGTGTTATCTGCAGGACCCCCCCAAATCTAATGCTTTACTCAGGTGGGAGCTCTGTGGGCAATTTCACTTGGAATTGACAGCAAAAGTACTTGCTATGCATTTTGCATTTCAAGACTATACGCATTGTACCGGGTCTTCACCTGTTTCTACCATGATGTGAATGGAGATTTCACTGGGAATGGTCCAATATCATTTAAGTAGGAGGTAGCCGCACTGCTTGTTAACCTGCGCGAAATGACCGACTGTGTCTGCATTGTTTGTCAATGTGCTAATGACTGAAACATGAGCTGCTACTTCCCTAAATGGACTTGCTGGTCTAAGAGTAGTCTGACAGCGGCTAGGAGCGTCACGATCATCATAATAACTGGACCAAAGCGCAGCATGATCTGGGTTCCACATCTTTATTGCTATGTGAACCTCAAAGCAAAACAAAACAAAGCAAAACAATAAATGAACAAACCGAAATGTGAAGCTACAATAGTGCTCACAGGCAACTATACATTGTCAAGATCCCACAAAGCACAATGGGGAAATGGCTGCCTAAATATGATCCCCAATCAGAGACAACGATAAACAGCTGCCTCTGATTGGAAACCATACCAGGCCAACATAAATCATTAATCACCTAGATAACACACCCTAGTCACTGTCACGCCCCAACCAACATAGAGAATTAACAGTTCTCTATGGTCAGGGCGTGACAAGGAGTTTGAATATGCGGGCGGCAAAGTGTGCTTTTGAAGTGCTGCTGCGCCCTTCACAGTCATCTGTAAAGCCAACACCACTATCGGTGTCTGAAACATCAACAGTGCCTGAATGGTCGGCCTCAAAGCAGAGCTGTGGGTCTGGCATCTTGTCAAAATGCATATACAGTATTTCCCTTCAAATCCCTGTTTTGATGTTTGCTGAGCAAATGCACACTAACCTCTAGCATTCGGTTCTTCTCTGCCTTCTTTTCTATGCCAGTTGTTTGCCAGTATTCAATGATTTCATCGCTTGTCAAATTTTTCAGACTATTATTATCTTTCTTGATAAGCTTTTGAGCCAACTAATGAATACAAGATTTACTTAATTCAAAAAGGTCAATAGCCTGCACATTATCCATTGCGAAGGCTACGTATTTGTTATACAGTATGTCAGGGAATCTAATGGAATAAATATTAAAATTTCCTACGGATAGGCTGGGGGGTTGACAGGCTACACAGGATGGTCTAAGGTAATTGATAAGACTTTCTTATGTTTACATTTATTTGCTTGTTGTTTCACAGCAACTATGACATGTCCGACTGAATCAATGTCAGATTTAAACTTTTTAGGATTCAACCTTGGATGTTAATTATTTTTTATAATTTTAGCTAATCACTGACAGTATGGAAACTGAAGGAAATGACAACCCTCTACATAAACTCACCCTAACCGGACCTTCAAAGTAATCAAAAGTACTCCAGTCACCATTTACCCTACTACCAAAGTTATCAATATAATCCACAAGTTCCTAATGATATATCGACTAGGGGCCAGAATTTACTGTAGTGGGCAGTAATATTTGATATGTGTATATACAGTATATTATATATACATCACATGCAAGTCATAATAAGACAAAGCAACTAGCCTACTACAATATTTATATGACTCCATGAAGATAATGAAAATATAGAAGCAAGCATTAGGCAATGAGTTGATGTTGACTAGCAAGAATTGGTCTGATACTTGTCTATATCAAAGGCAGTTATTTATTTAATGTTGTACAATGAATGGATTCACATACAGGGCATAGAGCTTAAGTTACAAGCATTAACAAGCATTACCAAGCATACTTCTAGGTATATAGACCCTAAGGTTAACGTAGAAGACAAAGCATGAACAAAGAGATGCCTATTAGGCCAGAGGCCTAGAAGCCTAGGAAATTTGAATTGATCATACAACCTTCCTACATGGACTGGATACAGGATACGAGAGAGAACAAAGATATTTAATTAAGCAATAAGGCCCGCGGAGGTGTGCTATATGGCCAATATACCACGGCTAAGGGCTGTTCTTACGCACAACGCAATGCAGAGTGCCTGCATACAGCCCTTAGCCATGATATATTAGCCATATGTCACAAACCCTCGAGGTGCCTTATTGCTATTATAAACTGGTTACCAACATAATTAGAGCATTAAAAGTAATTGTTTTGTCATACCCGTGCTACAGAATACAGTCTGATATACCACGGCTGTCAGCCAATCAGCATTCAGGGCTCGAACCACCCAGTTTATAATTATTTATATAGCCCTTCTTACATCAGCTGATATCTCAAAGTGCTGTACAGAAACCCAGCCTAAAACCCCAAACAGCAAGCAATGCAGGTGTAGAAGCACGGCGGCTAGGAAAAACTACCTAGAAAGGCCAAAACCTCGGAAGAAACCTAGAGAGGAACCAGGCTATGAGGGGTGGCCAGTCGTCTTCTGGCTGTTCCAGGTTGAGATTATAACAGAACATGGCCAAGATGTTCAAATGTTCATAAATGACCAGCATGGTCAAATAATAATAATCACAGTAGTTGTCGAGGGTGCAGCAAGTCAGCACCTCAGGAGTAAATGTCAGTTGGCTTTTCATAGCCGATCATTCAGAGAGAATTAGAGAGAGCATACTTAAATTCACACAGGACACCAGATAAGACAGGAGAAGCACTCCAGATATAACAGACTGACCCTAGCCCCCCGACACATAAACTACTGCAGCATAAATACTGGAGGCTGAGACAGGAGGGGTTAGGAGACACTGTGGCCCCATCCGATGATACCCACGGACAGGGCCAAACAGGCAGGATATAACCCCACCCACTTTGCCAAAGCACAGCCCCCACACCACTAGAGGGATATCTTCAACCACCAACTTACCATCCTGAGACAAGGCCGAGTATAGCCCACAAAAATAACATCTGAAGGTTTCCTTACAACCAAAAACCAACCACCATTGACCAATCAAACAATGCCAAGTTTACAGTAACCAAAACACTCACAGGCCCAAACCCCCGAAGGGTGTCACAGCATTTAAAGGCTTGCGTAGGGGCTGAGACCAATGTTAATAAGACATAATAGAGTAATTCCGAGTTCACACTGTACAGATGCAAGTAACCACAGAGATCATACATCCATATAGATATCATCACAATTTTCCTCAGTGAACAATGGCATGCCTGCTCTCGCTCTCCCTCTCTGGCGCTTGAGCGCGCCAGACTGCCTATCATTACACACACCTGTCCCCTTCGTTACGCGTACCTGCGCCTCATTGGACCCACCTGAACTCTATCGTTATTTGATTGCCTCCCCTTTATCTGTCTGTTTCCTCTGTTTGTTTCGTGCATTGGTGTCGTTATTTTGTCCCCTGTCCAGAAGTTGTTCCTGTACTGTTTCATGTCCTTTATTTATTATATGTTCTCCCTGTACCTGCTTCCTGTCTCCAGCATCGATCCTCAGAAACAAATAGATCGATACCAAACATGGATACTATAGTATTAATCTATCACTCATTCAATAGTCAGCCATATGGATACTGTAACAGACAGATGCATTTTGGCCTCTCAGAGGGGGAAGGAATAAATAGTCCTTGGGAATTGTCCTTTGAGCTTTCCTTGTGTTCCTGGACCATTTGCCATGCAACTCCAGGTGTCAGAGAGCCCATAAATTAGTGCCGAGGCAACTATTCGAATTTTAGCAACCAGGAAATGGAGGAGTGATTTCTGCATAGTTAACTTTAAGACGCTCAGTCACCGGCATTTTTAGACAGAGGTAAATATACAGGATGGAGTTACTGTTGGTCCATTTACACAAAGAATTGTATAATACTTGTCTAATCCATTACCTTGTCAGTTATGTAAATTTTGTAGAAAATATTTCAGTGGAATCAAAAACATGCCTGCCACAGACATTTAATATTGATCAACTACATAATTTTTGCTCACAGTGTGACAATTCTATACAAACGATAAATGTGCACTGGTATAAAACTCAATCATGTATAGTGTACTGTACCTACAATACTTCTCACTCTGTTTGCAGTCGAAAAATGGGTTATTCCTGAGACTTAATCTGAAGTATGCAATCATGCAAAGAAGAAGTAATTGGCATTCAACGTGCAAGTTCAGAGAACCTTCTGTTTTCAGAATGATTAGCATAATTATTGCATTGTGGAAATCAAAGACTCTGCGGTCTTTAAAAGTTTAAAGGAACACCGTCCCAGGAGTGATTCTCATGAAGAGGAGACTAAGAAACCTTTGTAATGAGCTGATGATAATTAGTGGAATTGTGTTGAATCGGGTAACGAAGGAGGAAAAGCAAATGATAGCTCCAGGCTTTAACAAAAGTCAAGGTGTGCCACACAGAGGTAATAGGATTAGTGAGATATCATCAGTGTTTGGGAAGCTACTATGAAAATATAGTTTGCAAAGCTACCAATTAAGTCACACTGGAATAGGCTACACTAAAGCTACCATTAAGAAAAATAAATAGTTTACTTAACTAAAGTTTCTTTGAAAAAGAAAAAAAAAGTATTTCACTACATCGAAATTACTGATCATATCTAAATCTGACATGTCACAGACTACAAATTGCAAGAACAGATCACTCTGGAGTCAGATGTTAACAGAAGCAGATGTTAAAACTCCTTATGGCTGGGGGCAGTATTGAGGAGTAGCTTGGATGAATAAGGTGCCCAGAGGTGCCCAGAGTAAACTGCCTGCTACTGAGTCCCTGTTGCTAATATATGCATATTATTAGTAGATTTGGATAGAAAACACTCTGAAGTTTCTAAAACTGTTTGAATGATGTCTGTGAGTATAACAGAACTCATATGGCAGGCAAAAACCTGAGAAGAAATCCAACCAGGAAGTGGGAAATCTGAGGTTGGTCGTTTTTCAACTCATTCCCTATTGAAGATGCAGTGGAATATTGGTCATGTTGCACTTCCTAAGGCTTCCACTAGATGTCAACAGTCTTTAGAACCGTGTTTGATGCTTCTACTGTGAAGTGGGGGCGAATGAGAGGGGAATGAGTCAGAGGTCTGCCAGAGAGCCACAAGCTGGCCATGCTCGTTCACATGAGAGCGAGCTTTGTTCCATTGCATTTCTACAGACAAAGGAATTCTCCGGTTGGATCATTATTGAAGATTTGTGTTAAAAACTTCCTAAAGATTGATTCTATACTTCGTTTGACATGTTTCTATGGACTGTAACGGAACTTTTTGACTTTTCATCTGCTCCTAGTGAACGTGCTTTGTGAGTTTGGATTTGTTTTCCAAACGCGCTAACAAAAGCGAACAAAACAAACATTTATTGTGGAACTGGGATTCCTGGGAGTGCATTTTGATGAAGATCATCAAAGGTAAGTTAATATTTATAATGTTATTTCTGACTTCTTTTGACTGCACAATATGGCTGATATCTTTTTGGCTTGTTTGGCCTCTGAGCACCGTACTCAGATTATTGCATGGTTTGCTTTTTCCGTAAAGCTTTTTAAAAAATATGACACAGCAGTTGCATTAAGGAGAAGTGTATCTAAAGTTCACTTGTATTTTCATCAACATTTATGATGAGTATTTCTGTAAATTGATGTGGCTCTCTGCAAAATCACTGGATGTTTTTGGAACTACTGAACATAACGCGCCAATGTATACTGAGATGTTTTTATAGAAATGTGAACTTTATCGAACAAAACATACATGTATTGTGTAACATGAAGTCCTATGAGTGTCATCTGATGAAGATCATCAAAGGTTAGTGATTAATTTTATCTCTATTTCTGATTTTTGTGACTCCTCTCTTTGGCTGGAAAAATGGCTGTGTTTTTCTGTGACTTGGCTCTGACCTAACGTAATCATTTGTGTTGCTTTCGCCATAAAATCTATTTGAAATCAGACACTGTCGTGGGATTAACAAGAAGTGTATCTTTAAAATGGTGTGAAATACTTGTATGTTTGAGGAATTTTAATTATGGGATTTCTGTTGTTTTGAATATGGCGCCCTGCACTTTTACTGGCTGTTGTCATATCGATCCCTTTGGCGGGAGCTAACAGAATTCGGAATTTAGTCTATTAAACACAAATCAATGTTTTAAGGGAGCGTTAGGCAGGTCTGATGCCAAAAAAGAAAGGAAATTCTTGCCTGCTTCACCTATATTTTATTTTGGAGGGGGAAAAGTAGGGTGTAGGTCTAGCTACACCCCTACACCACACAGAAAAGTAATTAACTATTGATACACTAGTTGAATTTAGTTACAATTGTTTACAATTGCTAACAAGCATTTACATATACTTAAGATACTTTTTCTAAACTCTTAACACCTACATCACACAATTAGCCAAATAGTACATTTTATGCTAAAAAACACATTTTGTTCATTAAATACCAACACTGCATTTCAAAATGTAAAAAAACTTTATCAAAACATGGCAAACCCGACTCAATATCTAATCATTCTGTCAAAACACTAGCACATGTTTTCTATCCAAGAGGAACATATAGTCAATCATAGCACAACAACTTTCAAAATACTAACAGTTGATGGCATTACCAAAACTGTATTACGTTTCATGTTTCAGTTATAGCTGTAGACAATAGACAACATGAAATCCATTGTTTTTATAATTCAGTTTCCTTTTACTGTAAACCACTCTACATTTTTTGGGTTGAGTGTCGAATGTGTGCATTTTTGGGAACATACTATCTAAAAGTGAATGAGTCATCTTTACTTTAAAGAATGTACAGTAGAAAAAAAATAGTAAGTGACAGAATTGCTGCAGTAAAAGCTTTATTAGTAATATGACATTGCTGCCAGTGATCAACAAAAACCCAACATACATGGCCTTTTTTACCTAATGTGTAACAATAAAACACAATTACAGTAAAAAAGACACAGAAGGGAAAAAACAGTAAAATGCCCCGTCCTGTTCTAATCTATACCATCTTCAGCATTTGACCACATGTTCTCGTCCACATCACATCTTATGTCATCTCTCGCTATGCACCTTGGATAGAAACGCTTGGCCTGCCTCATCCACCCCTGGCAGTCTTCAGCTGAGATGTCTCTGCACCTTGGATAGAAACGCTTGGCCTGCCTTATCCACCCCTGGCAGTCTTCAGCTGAGATGTCTCTGCACCTTGGATAGAAACGCTTGGCCTGCCTTATCCACCCCTGGCAGTCTTCAGCTGAGATGTCTCTGCACCTTGGATAGAAATGCTTGGCCTGCCTTATCCACCCCTGGCAGTCTTTAGCTGAGATGTCTCTGCACCTTGGATAGAAATGCTTGGCCTGCCTTATCCACCCCTGGCAGTCTTTAGCTGAGATGTCTCTGCACCTTGGATAGAAACGCTTGGCCTGCCTTATCCACCCCTGGCAGTCTTTAGCTGAGATGTCTCTGCACCTTGGATAGAAACGCTTGGCCTGCCTTATCCACCCCTGGCAGTCTTTAGCTGAGATGTCTCTGCACCTTGGATAGAAACGCTTGGCCTGCCTTATCCACCCCTGGCATTCTTCAGCTGAGATGTCTCTGCAGCCGGCATCCATGGCATCCAGGAGGGAGCTCAGTGTCGTAGGGACCAATCTGGCATTTCTGCAGGACCAAACCAGCACTCCAGATTGCAGCACACATTGTGATATTTGCTCCTCTCTGACCCGGCACATCTACAGTGGCCTTTTTCCCGATGACGTTACTTCCCCGCCGATGTGTTTTTGTCAGGTTAAACCCTGCCTTGTCTACTTAAATGATTTCATGTGGGGTCTGATTAGCCTCCAACTCCATGACTCTCTGAAAGAAATCAAACATAGTATGTGTAAATGATTTTCAGTATGTCCTACTGTATGTACTTTAACCAATGTTTACATGTAGAGGAGCATAGTGTAAAACTCACTATAGAACAAGACATATTGGATAGACCATACCTGGACGTATTGGTGCCAGAGTTCCTTGACCCGCTCACTGTTCCTTTCAAAAGGAACTGTGTACAACTGTTTCATTCAAACTCTGTGTTTGGTCAGAGCATTTGTAGTCAGGCTGATGCTTTCCACATTGTGAAATACCAGGTTGTCCTCTACAATTCTGCTCTGAATTTCTCTGTGTTATTGCATTGTCAGCAATGACCAATCCTACAATGGCATGCTCTAGGTCTTCACATAGGAGCTTTCCTCTTCCCCCAGAGGGAGGAAGACGTTGCGTCCTTTAGAGGAACAAAAATACAACATATGTTGTTGTCTACAGTTACAGTGGGACATAGCAACAGTAATGATAGAAGAAGCCCTTGTGAAATGCATTGCTTACCTGTTGGTTTGTTGAAAAGTCTGGATAATGGAAGCCACGATTGACTGTCTGAGATTAGGCTGGACTCTTTCACCAGCCTCTCTCAGTGATAGACCATGGTTTATCACATGGTCTATGATGGTGGCTCTTATGTCATCAGTGACAACAGCTCTTACTCTCCTTTAAACACCAACACGTATTCTTACTCCTCTCCCCTACCTCTCCTTCTCCCTTGTCCTGGTCCAACTACTCTGCCTGGTCCAGCTACTCCTCTCCCAGTTGTCCAACTACTCCTCTCCCTGGTCCAACTACTCCTCTGCCTGGTCCAGCTACTCCTCTGCCTGGTCCAACTACTCCTCTGCCTGGTACAACTACTCCTCTCCCTGGCCCAAATACTCCTCTCCCTGGTCCAACTACTCCTCTTCCTTGTCCAGCTACTCCTCTCCCTGGTCCAACTACTCCTCTCCCTGGCCCAGCTACTCCTCTCCCTGGTCCAACTACTCCTCTCCCTGGTCCAGCTACGCCTCTGCCTGGTCCAGCTACGCCTCTCCCTGGTCCAACTACTTCTCTCCCTTGTCCAGCTACTCCTCTCCCTGGTCCAACTATTCCTCTCTGTTGTCCAGACATCATTTTTCTCTCTCTGCTCCTCTGTGTTGTTCTGTGTCCACATTGAACAAAATCAATCCAAAGAGTCTCCTTTTTACTGTGTATGTCCATGTAATTGAAAGAACTTCAACACCTGGCTATGTCTCCGATTGAGATTGGAACCAGCTGTGGTTGGTCTATTTTACACAACTTACAGTAAATCAGCTATTTCTCAATGTTTCAATGATCCGTTCATTCAAAAATGCTTATCAGCTGTGTCAATATAGCTTTTGAGCTGCTGTTGTTGCAGAAGTAGGGGCTTTATACTATATTTAAGGTTTGGAACATTAGGTCTACATTTCTGGCATGCTGTGTACAAGTATTTGTAAATAAGATAAGAAAGATCCATAATTTTGGCATTGGGTAAGCTTGTATGTAAAGAAAATGTGAGCATTTTAGAAACATGTTAATTGACTGCATATTCTGTGAAAACAGCATGAATTGTGTTAATGGTATGGTCCACAACAGATGGATTGGGTAATTATATTAGATAACCATGTGGTCATCACGTGTTGTGTGTAAACACCTTTGATCTGATTACGTTGGTATGGAAGACGTTGATGTAGGTTTTGCTGCACTGTGTGTGTGTGTGTGTGTGTGTGTGTGTGTGTGTGTGTGTGTGTGTGTGTGTGTGTGTGTGTGTGTGTGTGTGTGTGTGTGTGTGTGTGTGTGTGTGTGTGTGTGTGTGTGTTTGTGTGTGTGTGTGTGTTTTAAATGTTGTGTTTATTAATTCAACCATTTAAAATAACAAGCACACATAAAACTTGAAAGCCATACATGCATATGAGTACAATCATGGAGGATAGATAACACACAATAAAGTCTGGGACTTATTTGCATTGTGGTCATCTTGAAACAAGATGGCTAGGCAAGATTGAACACGGTTGAACACAGTATGACAGCGAGATGATAAAACATAAAAACAAAGAAGAAGAACATCTATCTCATCATTGCAGTTACATGTACAGTACATGGTAGGGTACCTTCATATGGGCACAGAAGATATCAAACAGTTGTTTACTTTATTTTTTTAAATCTGCACAGAGATGACGTCGTTTTTGTGGGCAGGGGCAATTCCAATCTGAGGCTCCAGTACCTTTCCCACCGTTCCCAGCATTACTCCTGAACCTGTATAAGCACACATTAACACCTGATCTGGTGATGTGATTGTGTGCTTCCCTAACATGGGGAAAGTAATCAGTTAAATATCTGCACGCAGAACCATAACTACTCCTGTAAACCAAACCCAGTCTAATCTGGGACACCCTTGCTACAACAGGCAGCCATTTGAGTTCCTGAAAGCAGCTCCTGCCTATGTGAGTATGTGGACTCACCTTCAATACTACCCTGATCAGCTTATTCTGGGCTATCTGGAGCTTTCCCTTCATAAACTTAGATAATCCCCCAAACCAGGAAGTACTAGCGTAGTCATAATGGCATTGAATGAGGGCAGTGGCTAGCACTCTTATGGAGTCCTTATCAAGCAGCTTGGACATTCTAGACAAAAACGTAGTCCTGGCATTAACCTTCCCTAGCACTTTAGTGGCCAAGCTCACACCCCCCAAGCTTCCATCAAGATGCATCCCAGGAAGCTAACAGAGGTTTTAGTAGTTAGCACCTCATCCCCTAACTCGATTTCAGAGTACCTATACCAATTATGGTCTGGACCCAAAAATAATTGCCTCAGTTTTACCTAAGTGCAGAGATAGCTTATTATCTCCAAGCTATTTGCTAATGTTAGTAAGCTCTGTGCTTAGAATGCTCTCCAACATAGTTTTACTTTTGTGAGACACCAGAAGATTAGAATCATCTGCATAAAAGAAAAGAAGGCAAGAACAAGCATCTTTCATATTGTTATATACAGTAAAAACAGTAGAGGCCCAAGCATGCTACCCTGCGGAACTCATTTGTTTTGCCTGAGACAGTGAACCATTAACCTCTACTACTTGCTCCCTACTTGACAAATAGGACTTTACCCAGCCTAGAGGGATACTGCATAACCAACGGGCCTCCAGTTTGGAGATTAGGAGATAGTTGTTAAACCTCATATGGCTGTGATCCCTGTACAGGGATCAACATCAGGGGAAATTTCAGAGTGACAACTAAAAATACAACGTCGTAACATTAAACATTCTTGAAAATGCAAGTGTCTTACATCCTTCAAAAGATTAGAATCTTGGTAATCAAACTACGTTTTCCAATTTAAAATAGCTATTACAGAGAACAAATACCATGCTTTTGTTTGAGAAGAGCAATCAACAACAGAAACATTTTCCGGCATGACAGTTTTTACACATTCACATCTGAAGGTAAAATTATTATTCTGATATCTTGCTCTTATTTCTCTTCCCGAGGGTCCCAGTGATCAAATGAAGTGCCGTTTTCTTTGATAAAATCCATTTTTATAGCCTAAATCGAAACATTTTGTAAACCGTTTGTGCCGTGAATTCCATCTCTATCAATCTTTTACGGAGCATTTGACGTAATTACACACCGTAAACAATCGTTTATCTAGTCATGGTTGGTTTCAGTGCATTCCTCTGGATGTTTGCAACACAGCCAAACGTCATAGTTTTTTTGCGGGGAGTATTCACCGAAGTGAACTGATTTGAAGACAACGAGCAATTACATCCTTGCGCACCATTCATTTTAGCGAAGCTTCATTGATTGACTGTATTTCTGCCCAATGACCACTGATTTTCTTGAAATCTAGCTGGGTAGATAGCCAATGAGCTGAGGTAAAAGCCAGTATGTAATGGTTTTGGGTTGGACCACCATTCCTTGTTTGTAAATGCACGCGTAAGGAACTCCATTCTCGCCTTGACTATCAGAGGAGTTGCTGTGAGGCTTGTTACGGGCAGCAGTATTTCGGAAAGTTGTATTTTCAATGATTTCATTGATGATATCATGGCGAATAAATCAGGAAAAGCCAAGTCAAAGTCTAAAGTGAAAGTGAAAAAGTGAAAGTGAGACAGATTTTTTGTTTGAGGAATCTTTGAGTGTTATGATTCAAACAGGAACTGAGGAGCTGTTTCTGCAAGGACAGGACGTACTTCTGGACGGGTAAGTGCTAATGCCGTTTTATGAAATATAAATATATATATATATTTTTTTTTTACAAAAAAATAAATATATATATATTTTGCAATTTGCAATGAAATGTGTGGTTTGTGTGTGTGTGTGTGGGGGGGGGTGTATATATATATATATTCCATGTCAGATATATATATTTTCCATGTCAGATTATATTTTCCATGTTTTTATTCAAATGGAATGGAGTAGAACAGCAAACACACACATGGCCACTGCGCCCGCTACTCTCCATTTCCATATGAAATAGCAATTGGGTGCTGTTCAGGGGAGGGCAGGCCCACAACAATGGCCGGAGTTGAATGGAACAGCACTTCACCTTAGTGACTGTTCCCTCTGCTCTATACAATACATATCTGTTTATTTTACATCATGATAAAAGGCTCATACAATGCAAATATTTTTTTAATGTTTTCTTTCACAGTGATAGCGACTCCGACTGGGAGCTCCCGGTGCCAAGCTGCCTGCTCTACCTCTGCCCCCAGTGGTGTTCATATGCCACAGTTCATTACGGCAGGCATGACTGTGCCTCAGGGCCAAAAGGGCACAGCATGGAGGTGTCGTTGTGTTCTCTGTCGCATGAACTGCACCACTTGTTCAGTTTGCCTCTGCTTTCCATCAGAAAGAGACTGCTATGGGACATGGCACAGGCAGCAAAATATTGTGTAGAGGACTTCCAAAGGGTGTACTGTTTTTTAAAAAATATTTATTTTCTAATATTTTTTAAAACATTTTTTCTGTGTGTGTGTGTGTGTGTGTGTTAGAATTGCTTTTTTATATGTTGTATATAGTTATTTGCACTGTTGTATATAGTTATAGGTAATTTCACCAATTCGGCCACTTGGGTACATTTGGGCAACTTGTGTGGGACACCTGGGTGACTTCATGCTAAATGTCATGTAGCTCACCCGTTCCTGAAGTTATCAGTCTGAAACGTTGCACACCTACAGTTGCCCTCTTGTGTTATCCATCAAAATTATCTCCAGCATCCTATCGGACTGTGTGGCTATTCTAGTACATGTGAAAGATGATGCTACAACAATAAAACAACTTTCTCTTTTCTTCCACCAGATCTACTGTGTTATATTCTCCTACATTCAATTAACATTTCCACAAACTTCAGAATGTTTCCATTCAAAATTTGAATTTAATGATACCAAGAATATGCATATCATTGCCTCTGGGGCTGAGCTACAGGCAGTTAGATTAGGGTATGTCTTCAGGCGGAAATTGGGAACAAGGGATGCAGCCATTAGAGGTTAACTGTATCAAAGGCCTTCCGTAGGACAAGCAGCACCATTCCACAGAGATTTCCCTCATCAATCTCTTTCCAGATGAAGTCAGTCAAGTAAAGTAGGCATGAATCAGTGGAGTATGTTTTTCTAAAACCCGACTAAAAAGCATACATTAGACTTTGTTTGATGACATATTCGTAAAATTTGCTCATTTACAATTCTCTCCAGTATCTTTGATGTTATATTGAGGATAGATACAGGCCTATAATTCCCAGGGTCAGACTTTATCCCTTTCTTATACAGAGGTATAACTTTAACTTGTTTCATGTCCCTGGGAAGGATGCCTTGTTCAAGAATGAGATTAATGATATGCATAATATAAGGGGCAATTTGCTCAGCAGAATCTCTAAGAAACCTTGCAGGAATATTATCCAGGCTTGTGGCTTTGGAGCATTTAAGCTCTGCTCGCATAATGACTATTTTGGCTGTTGCTACCTTTGCAAAAGAAAAGAGTTTGGCTGAACCTCTAACTCGGCATAATACTTATTGACTTGGTCATTTCCATACAAACCAGAACTGGTGGGTAGCTTGCTAACCAGATTGCTGACAACAGAAGTAAATAAATATTTGAATTCATTGGCAACCTCTGTTTTGTCAGATGTGATGCATTTCAGGAATCTAGGTGTATGTCGCAGGTTTTTTGCAGTAGTTTTTGGCAGAAATACCTTATGGAACAAGTGAACTTTCATGTGCCTTTAAAACGAATACAATTGTTAAATTACGAGCCTAGTTCGTTTAGCCATGGAAAAAGGAAGGAACCTTCACACTAGCCATGATTGTCAGAGATAACGTATGGGCTTGACATGCCGGGAGATGAGTTTGGATTGGTCTGCAATGGAGCACGCTTCTGTCTATAACGTGAGCTGTTCAGTATGTGTTGATAATCCTTTCTACCGCACCATTTTTGAAAGATATAATATTAGCCATCGAGAAGAACGAAAGTTTTGCTTCTTTTCTCAACAACACGAGTGATGGGCTACTTTCTGTGCATGCCACAGTCAGTGTGAACCAGAGTGACTTGACACAAAGCTGGCCAAACAAGATGTACTGTAGCTACATACAAAAAAAGAGGTTAAATGGTTCCAGTCTGCCATGAGGCATTCAATCCATGTATATGGGTAAGAGTCTAGCTACATTTTCCAGCTATAAGTTTCTAATTGAGTCAGAAAGTCATTTTTATTTCAAGTTAAAGCATACTGTTAGTTAGCAGCAAAGCTTTATCTTGCTGGCTCGCTAACTATCTTTATATGCATGATCTGTGTAGTAATATTATTCAAATCAGCAGTCCATTTGCATTGCTAGTTATAGCCTAATGTTAGCTAGTTAACATTGAACCTAGTTTGTTAGTTTTAGCTACCTGCAGATTCATACTACAGCTATGACAACGTTTGTATTGGCAGTAGAATGAGTTGGGGTTATGTCATTGTTTAGCTAGATACATGTATAAACAAAAGAGATGTCTAAACAAAGGATTATTACATGACCCATCAAATTAGCAGCTATGTCTGGGGGGGATTATGCCCATCGATTGTCTTTCATGAATATGCGTACATGTCTAGACAATAGTGACCAATGCACTTAGCTAGATGTGGGTGAGGGGTGGTAGCATTTCCTTCACATGACCCGGCGTCATCTATATATAAAATATTTTTATCTGGACACATTCTGTTTTTGATATTGCTACTATGCAAGTATGCAAGTACTATCACTGTACCGTTTACACCTTCTGTATCCTGTGCATCTGCATGTAACAAATAAACTTAGATATTTGAATCCTTAAAAAGATGGGTGAGACTAAGGCTTAAGAGGGTGTGAACGATGCTGAATAGGTGTAAGACAAAGAAGAGCTGTCCAGTAGGTGTACCAAAATATTCAAGGGCCATTTTCTCAAAAGTGCGGTTACAAGTTTTTCAACTTTCAAAGCAGAATTACTTTCCCATTGTTCCTCAACTGCAGTTTGTGATATACCATTTTCTAGCTCTATGATATACCATTTTCTAGCTTTTTACTTTTATCCAATGTAAAAACCACAATTTCAAATGTTGCTACATAAGATCTAATCGAGGAGGTCGGTCAACTATATCAAGTCCAATACTAACCAGTTGGATTTAGGGGGTGCTATTTTAATTTTTGGATGAAAAACGTTCCCATTTTAAACAAGATGTTTTGTTACGAAACGATGCTCGACTATGCATATAATTGACAGCTTTGGAAAGTAGACACTCTGACATTTCCAAAACTGCAAATATATTGTCTGTGAGTGCCACAGAACTGATGTTACAGGCGAAACCCAGATAAAAATCCAACCAGGAAGTGCCGCATTTTTTAAAACTGCCTCATGCCAATGACTCCTTATATGGCTGTGAATGAGCTACGAATGAGCTTACGTTTTCCACGTTTTCCCCAAGGTGTCTACAGCATTGTGACATCTTTTTAGGCATTTCCCTTGAAGAATGGCTGTAAGGGACCATATATGACATGGTGTCTCCCGCAGAAAACCTTGCGTAAAATACTGAGGTAGCCATTTTTCCAATCGCTTCTTATGAGAAACCAACTGCCTCAACGGATATATTATCGAATATATTTGTTAAAAACACCTTGAGGATGGATCCTAAACAACGTTTGCCGTGTTTTTGTCGATATTATGTAGCTAATTTTGAAAAAAGTTTGACGTTATAGTTGTAGCATTTTTCGGTCGATTTCTCAGCCAAGCATGGTGAAGAAACGGGAGCTTTTTCGCCTACAAAAACAATATTTTTGGAAAAAAGGAACATTTGCTATCTAACTGGGAATCTCCTGAGTGAAAGCATCCGAAGTTCTTCAAAGGTAAATTATTTAATTTGGTTGCTTTTCATATTTTTGTGAAAATGTTGCCTGCTGCCAGCAGGGCCTAGCATAGCATTATGTCATGATAAACTTACACAAATGCTTGTCTAGCATTGGCTGTTACGCATATTTTGAAAATCTGAGATGACAGTGTTGTTAACAAAAGGCTAAGCTTGTGTTTGAATATATTTATTTAATTTCATTTGCGATTTTCATGAATAGGAAAAGTTTCTAGGGGTATTTATGTCCGTTGCGTTTTGCTAATGCGTTTGAGGCTATGATTACACTCCCGGATACGGGTTTGCTCGTCGCAACTGGTTTAAGTTTGTTTTTGGTAGTACTACTACAGCCAAGTTTTAAAATTATTTCCTAAGCTTTTTAAGGTCATTTTGTTCTCAATGCTTTTATCAGCAAAGTAACCCCTCTGAGCTTCATCCATCCTGCTCTATGTTTAATTTATGTAACGTTTATATAGGACAAAATCAGGCTGCACTTGAGAGTTCTTACATTTCTTAAAGGTCTTATTCCTTGCTTGGAAAGATTCTAGAATCTCATGATTAAACCAACGGCTAGATCTCTGCTTCACTCTGACCCATCTAATGGGAGCCATCACATTCACCACATCAAGGAATCTACATTTAAAGGCTTCCCAGGCACTGTCTACCCCTACACTATCCAAAACAGTATTTTTTTGAGTCCTCTGATTCTAACAGTTTTGTGACACTTAAATATATCTTTAAAAACCGTCCTTGTGCAAATATGTTATAAAATTATCACTGATTCCATAAACTATTACTCCACTCTGCGATATTTTGGATTTATCAGACACCAATATTAAGTCAATCGTACTTTGAACTGTTTCACATACCCTGGTGGGATGTTTTATATTTTGGGTCAGAGCAAATGATCTACAGAAGTGCACAAATACATTGTGGATTAGGCTATCCTTTTTGAAAAAATCAGTATTGAAATCCCCATCCATAATGATTTTCTTCACTAGGGAATCATTACAGTTTTACAACACAATTTTGAGACCTTCATAGAACACGTTCTGATTGGGCAGCCTGTAACACACCCCACACCCCCCTGGAGGTGCATAGGCCATTTGCTGGTGTTCATGATAATCTGAGGTCCAGGGCATTGATAAGAGAAGGCATAGAGTTATTATAAGATCTCCACCATTCATTCGAGTTTTCAGACTGGCCTTTGATGATCATTTTGGTTTGTGCCAAGGTGTAATGAAAGTTTGGTACTTAACATTCCTTCCAAATCCGAAGTGATGGATGCCACCAAAACTGTTGGCATTACTGAGAAGTTGCTGAGAATTTACCGTTCTTTCCTCTAGACTGCAGATGCAATTATTTCCGGTGATATTTAAAACAAGCATATAAAATAATAAGTGCTGCCACCATGCTGAACTTGCGGGTCGCCGTCTTGTGTGTGTGTGTGGCCCAGGTGTGAGGGGTTTGTTGTGATCCTGGGTTTATTGTATTTGGCTATATGAGAGACAAAAGACCTGGTGCCTTTGATCAAGTAGAGTCCTTGGTCAATTGTGGGACAAAGATGTGCTATGCCCTTGATCAGTGGTAGCGTATTAGGCTATTTGGTGAGCCAAAGGTCTATTGTGACTTTTGAACAAGTTTGTGGGGTAGAGAGGAAGGGGATTCGTTGAGCATGTCGAAACAGTTTTGGTGCTGAGGGTCTGATTGTTTGGGGTGTGTGCTCCTTTGGTTGTGGGTTTTAGTTATTTGAATCTGTTTCACCAGTTTAAGGTCAAAAAAAGGGGTGATTTATAAGAGTGGAGGAGGTGGGACACACACACACACAATTATATTCACTGATGCTGCAGACATCCGTTTTCTAGAATTAACCATTACATTTTACATCCTAGATATTAGTGGTGGGTACAAATGTAGCTATTTCAATGTGATATTGATGTGAGCAAGGCATATCGTGATATCGAATTTCTCTGAGCTCTACACAGCGTTGGTAATTCAAACACATACAATTGTATTTATTGAATTCCTCATTCAATACTGTTGTTTCAAACACTAGCACTCGATCAAAACAGAAAGCTACGTATAGAAGAATGTTACGATCAATATAATTACTTCTCAATGTGTACATTTAAAAGGTGGGCTCCAATATCGCTATTTCAATACGGTGTTGATATCAACAAGGCATATTGTGATATCGGTATCCTACACTATATATTACATGACTGTTCCTGTAAGCACAAATCTCTTTCACAGACCTCAAAGACTCTTATCTTAGCATACTTGTATTCAAACTGGTTAGGGGAAAGTCCCCAAGAGCACTCCAATGGGGAATCAACAAGCAGTTGTCTGGACATCACAGAGCCTTGGAAGTAACTTTCTTTTCTCTCACTTTGGTGCAATTGTCACAGGTACAGTATGTGGTACATTTTCACAACTCTAAAGCCCAAAAGTCTAAACAGATCCAAATGGTTCATGTTTCAAAACCTAATTGACTGAGTACAGAAAACACATTCACAAAGTCACTTGTTCACTGCACCAAATCAATCTTTCATTCAGTATTAACTTTACTTTTGACATGATTGCCTTGTCATGTTAACAAAACTGATAACTACTGTACCAAAATGATGTAGTGCCTAGTTAACGTATTTAACTGCTGAACACCATATATGTAAAATATTTTACATCACATAAATGTAGCAAATTGACATCAACCAAATCATATATGGACGTGGCTACACTACATCACAATTCTCCTTCATCCAGTGTCCTTCAAACGGACAAAGTGGAAAGAGTCACTATGCGCTACTATTTGGAATTACAGTGTAATGTACAATGCACTCCTGAAATAACTGTGTTTTATATATATATATATATATATATATATATATATATATATAACAATATGTTCCACTTATTATCAGAATTTTATTGATACACATGATTTTCTTGTCATTTGTTAACAATACAATTAATTATCACTTAATCAAACAGCTCAAAAATGGTAACTACTGAACCAAAACTATGTAGTGCCTAGTTAACGTATATAGTTTGATAACAGCTGAGCAGAGTAAATGTCTATATTTTTACCTCATAAATAATTACCTCATATATAATTTTAGCATCCATTTATGTTGGAAGGTAAAAACAAATCATATCAAATCAAATTTTATTTGTCACACATGGTTAGCAGATGTTAATGCGAGTGTAGCAAAATGCTTGTGCTTCTAGTTCTGACCATGCAGTAATATCTAACAAGTAATCTAACCTAACAATTTCACAACAACTACCTTATACACACAAGTGTAAAGGAATGAATAAGAATATGTACATAAAAATATATGAATGAGTGATGGCCGAACAGCATAGGCAAGATGAAGTAGATGGTATAGAGTACAGTATATACAGATGAGATTAGTAATGTAGGGTATGTAAACATTATGTAAAGTGGCATTGTTTAAAGTGGCTAGTGATACATTTATTACATACAGTGCGGAGAACAAATATTTGATACACTGCCAATTTTGCAGGTTTTCCTACTTACAAAGCATGTAGAGGTCTGTCATTTTTATCATAGGTACACTTCATCTGTGAGAGACGGAATCTAAATCAAAAATCCAGAAAATCACACTGTATGATTTTTAAGTAATTAATTTGCATTTTATTCCATTACATAAGTATTTGATCACCTACCAACCAGTAAGAATTCCGGCTCTCACAGACCTGTTAGTTTTTCTTTAAGAAGCCCTCCTGTTCTCCACTCATTACCTGTATTAACTGCACCTGTTTGAACTCGTTACCTGTATAAAAGACACCTGTCCACACACTCAATCAAACAGACTCCAACCTCTCCACAATGGCCAAGACCAGAGGGCTGTGTATGGACATCAGGGATAAAATTGTAGACCTGCACAAGGCTGGGATGGGCTACAGGACAATAGGCAAGCAGCTTGGTGAGAAGGCAACAACTGTTGGTGCAATTATTAGAAAATGGAAGAAGTTCAAGATGACGGTCAATCACCCTCGGTCTGGGGCTCCATGCAAGATCTCACCTCGTGGGGCATCAATGATCATGAGGAAGGTGAGGGATCAGCCCAGAACTACATGGCAGGACAATGACCTGAAGAGAGCTGGGACCACAGTCTCAAAGAAAACCATTAGTAACACACTACTCCGTCATGGATTTAAATCCTGCAGCGCACACAAGGTCCCCCTGCTCAAGCCAGCGCATGTCCAGGCCCATCTGAAGTTTGCCAATGACCATCTGGATGATCCAGAGGAGGAATGGAAGGAGGTCATGTGGTCTGAGATGAGATAAAAGAAGAAGGATAGAGCTTTTTCATTCTTTGGTCTATATTCCAACATCTAGTGGAAAGCCTTCCCAGAAGAGTGGAGACTGGTATGGCAACAAAGGGGGGACCACCTCCATATAAATGCCCATGATTTGGAATGAGATGTTCGACGAGCAGGTGTCCACATACTTTTGGTCATATAGTGTATCTCTAGCTTAAACTGAGGGATTTTGATGGGGATTTTTGTTATGTAATTTAGATTGATGCACTGGTGAGTCAATAGACTCTAGGGGGTTGACACATGCACTGCCTCCTCTCCAATCCAAGCAGCGCTTCAATATAGCCTAAATATTTATAATTTAACTTTTTAAGTGTATTACCTTTTATATGTGGCATTAACACAATAAGTCATAATGTTTTAATATGATTAGGCTAAAAAGCTTCAAAAGTATTCTGTAGGCATCAACACGTTCATCCAAAATATAATTCCAACATCTTCAAAATGTCTTGACATTAACCAGGTCTCCATCCAACTTTTTATGAATGTAAAGTGGCCTACATGTCTGATGAAAGTCACCACATCATGGGAAAGCATGCAGTTTATTAGGCTACAGACAAGTTGTGATGAACGTTACAGAGTGGTCAAAGTGCAGAGTGATGAGGTTGATGCTCTTTTCAATAAATATTGAGGGTCTTATTCTGGTGACATGCAGTGGTGTAAAGTACTTAAGTAACAATACTTCAAAGTACTACTTAAGTCGTTTCTATGGGTGTCTGTACTTTACTATTTATAGTTTTGACAACTTTCACTTTTACTTCACTACATTCCTAAAGAAAATAATGTACTTTTTACTCCGTACATTTTTCCCTGACACGCAAATGTACTCATTGAATGCTTAGGCAGGACAGGAAAATTCATGCACTTATCAAGAGAACACGTGGCCATCTCTACTGCCTCTGTTCTGGCAGACTCACTAAACACACATGCTTCATCTGTAAATTATGTCTGAGTGTCGGAGTGTGCTCCTGGCTATCTGTAAATTGTGAAATATAAGACATTTTAAATTATTTAAACTTTTTCCTTTTCTTTTCATACTTTCTATATATTATATATACATTTTACATTTACTTTTGATACTTAAGTACACTACTGGTCAAAAGTTTTAGAACACCTACTCATTCAAGGGTTTTTCTTTACTTTTATTATTTTCTACATTGTAGAATAGTATTGAAGACATCAAAACTATGAAATAACACATATGTAATCAAGTAGTAACCAAAAAAGTGTTAAACAAATCGAAATATATTTTATATTTGATGTTCTTCAAATAGCCACCCTTTGCCTTGATGACAGCTTTGCACACTCTTGGCATTCTCTCAAGCAGGTAGTCACCTGAAATGCATTTCAATTAACAGGTGTGCCTTCTTAAAAGTTCATTTGTGGAATTGAGCCAATCAGTGACAAGGTAGGGGGAGGTGTACAGAAGATGGCCCCATTTGGTGAAAGACCAAGTCCATATTATGGCAAGAACAGCTCAAATAAGCAAAGAGAAACGACAGTCCATCATTACTTTAAGACATGAAGGTCAGTCAATAAGGAACATTTCAAGAACTTTTAAAGTTTCTTCAAGTGCAGTCGCAAAAACCATCAAGCGCTATCATGAAACTGTCTCTTATGAGGACAGCCACAGGAATGGAAGACCCAGAGTTACCTCAGCTGCAGAGAATAAGTTCATTAGAGTTACCAGCCAGTTCAATTAAGAGACACATCTCAACATCAACTGTTCAGAAGAGACTGTGTGAATCAAGCCTTCATGGTCGAATTGCTGCAAAGAAACCAATACTAATGGACACCAATAAGAAGAAGAGACCTGCTTGGGCCGAGAAACATGAACAACGGACATTAGACCGGTATAAATTTGTCCTTTGGTCTGGAGTCCAAATTGGAGAGTTTTGGTTCCAACCGCTGTGTATTTGTGAGATGCGGAATAGGTGAATGGATGATCTCTGTATGTGTATTTCCCACTATAAAGCATGGAGGAGGAGGTGTTATGGCGTGGGGGTGCTTTGCTGTTGACACTGTCTGTGATTTACTAAGAATTCAAGGCACACTTAACCAGCATGGCAGGTGTTTTAAAACTTGACATTGCTCGTCCTAATATTTATATATTTCTTAATTCCATTATTTTACTTTTAGGTATGTGTGTATTGTTGTGAATTGTTAGATAGTACTGCACTGTTGGAGCTAGGAACACAAGCATTTTGCTACACCCGCACTGACATCTGCTAAATATGTGTATGTGACCAATAACATTTTATTTGTTGGAACACTAATTGCCATTGAATCAGAACTGTATTGACTGTTTTACTGAAAATAAAAGTAGTCATGAGCTTGGTGCACATTTTGGCAAAAATGTAAAATAATTTAAACAAAAATTCCAAGTGTCCCACTGTAGTCCACATGCCTGCAGCTCTGTGCACTGACAGTATCACATGCAAAACTAGTAGCACGTTTGATTATAATGATCTTTGAGTATGTGTTTGTGGGTGATACATCAAGTGCATGTAGCCAAATATCTCCGTAATTTCACAAGATATCAAAAACTGTTTGGGGAAACTCCAATCAGGTAAGTGATAATGTCAAAGGTTGGAAATCCCCTTTACTATCTCTTAATCTGGGGTTGGTGGGGTAAAGTTAAGATTTTATGTGAATTATATGAATATGCATGACTTGAGACTTCATTTGTTTACTGTGTTCTATTGGTTCTAGATGCACGGTTGAGAGTGCTTGCAGAGGGTGAGAGAGACATTTGGAGAGGAGTTAATGTGGACCTGATGAGCAATGAGGCAAGCCCCTCAACTTCCGGATTGAAGTGCTCACTGCCCTTAGTCAAAAACTACAGAGCCGCTTGGAGAGAGATCAGAGCTACTTGTCAGTACTGTGCTTGATTCTTTTGTTGATCTTCAAATTTTTCCTCCATATTCCTCCATAAGAGGTATACCCCCCCCACTCCCCTTTAACCCATGTTAGCAGGTAAGCACCAAATTCAAAATTCAAACATTTATGAAAGTGTTTTCAAAAGAATTGAGCTGAGTACTGGCAGGAGTCATCCAGCTTGGCCCAGGGCTAGACTCCATAGGGGTTACTTTAGTTTCAGGCCCTGTTTAGGCTAAATTAAGATGCTATTACATACTTTCTCCTGATATACAGAAATTAATTGTCATCCTTCAATAAGTGTACTTGTGTGTTTTATTCAAGGAACTAAGAGTTGTTTTAGTAACCGATCGCTGAAGCTGTACATAGTCCATCGGTAAATAGCCCACCCAATTTACCTACCTCATCCCCATATTGTTTTTATTTATTTACTTTTCTGCTCTTTAGCACACCAGTATCTCTACCTGCACATGACCATCTGATCATTTATCACTCCAGTGTTAATCTGCTAAATTGTAATTATTCACTCCTCTGGCCTATTTATTACCTACCTCCTCATGCCTTTTGCACACAATGCATATAGACTCTTTTTTTCTACTGTGTTATTGACTTGTTTATTGTTTACTCCATGTGTAACTCTGTGTCGTCTGTTCACACCGCTATGCTTTATCTTGGCCAGGTCGCGGTTGTAAATGAGAACTTGTTCTCAACTAGCCTACCTGGTTAAATAAAGGTGAAATAAATAAAATGGCGATGCTGTGAGGTGCTGGGAAAAAACGGGCCACCAGTTGGGGAACCCTGATATAAAGTATTAATTAATATAACTAAAACCCACAACCAAAGGTGTACACACCCCAAACAAAACCAGACCCTCAGCACCAAAACTGTTTCAACATGCTAAACCAACCCCCTTCCTCTTCATCCCACAAATTTCACCAAATAGCCAAATAACTACCACTGATCAAGGGCATAGCACATATTTGTCCCACAATTGACCAAGGACTCTACTTGATTAAAAGCACCAAGTGTCTTTTGTCTCTCATATAGCCAAATACAATAAACCCAGGATCACTACAAACCCCTCACACCTGGGCCACACACACACACGCGCACACACACGCACAGGCACACGCGCACACGCACACACACACACACACACACACACACACACACACATATACACACACGCACACACACACACACTCTCCATGCAGCAAAACCTACATCAAAGCCCTCCATATCAAAGTAAGCAGATCAAAGGTGTTTACACACCACACGTGCCACGAGGTAATCACATTTAACTAACTAATTTCATTATCTCCTCATCAAAATTATATTTACTCTTTGATTCAGGCCACTGACATTCATCAATCACACTTGTTTTGTTGAGACACGTATAGTCTCTGCATGTGAAGAGGTTAAATCAACGTTCAGGAGTGTAGCCCTCTCACGACGACCAAACAGGGATTATCTGATAACACGGCGGTCTGAGTTGCTAAGAATGCATTACGGCTACTTGGGTAAACAATAGCTTCAAAAACCCAATTATTAACCAGAGCAAATATATTGCATCAGTTACCAAGGCCTAATGTCCCTGCTTTAGTACTGATGAGCCCACACTTTGAAAAATATTATCCCCAGCACCCAGAGCATACAAAAAGGAGACACTGTTTGACAAACACTCCAAGTCCCAGTGTAATTCACATGGGGCGACTTCTTTGATGTTAATACGGCTTGCATGTAAGCCTCCACGCAGAGAGGAAACAGAGCTGGGTATGTACTTTGGCACATCAATCACTTATTTCAACTGAAAACATTTTGGACGTTTTTCATAAGAATTTGGCACCCTGTGGTGGTATTCTGGTGAGTAGTAAAACACGATTATCTACATTGACAATACGCCCTGATTGACAATCATTCAGGGCGTATAATAACCTTTTACTCTGGTACCATGATGTTTCCTAATTGCAGAGATTGATAAAGCAACACTATATATACAAAAGTATGTGGACACCCCTTCAAATGAGTGGATTCGGCTATTTCAGCCACACCCATTGCTCATAGGTGTATAAAATCGAGCACACAGCTATGCGATTACCATAGACAAACATTGGCAGTAGAATGGCCTTACTGCCTCGCCTGGTTCACCAACTACTTCTCTGATAGAGTTCAGTATGTCAAATCGGAGGGTCTGCTGTCCGGACCTCTGGCAGTCTCTATGGGGGTGCCACAGGGTTCAATTCTTGGACCGACTCTCTTCTCTGTATACATCAATGAGGTCGCTCTTGTTGCTAGTAAGTCTCTGATCCACCTCTACGCAGACGACACCATTCTGTATACTTCCGGCCCTTCTTTGGACACTGTGTTAATAACCCTCCAGGCAAGCTTCAATGCCATACAACTCTCCTTCCGTGGCCTCCAATTGCTCTTAAATACAAGTAAAACTAAATGCATGCTCTTCAACCGATCGCTACCTGCACCTACCCGCCTGTCCAACATCACTACTCTGGACGGCTCTGACTTAGAATACGTGGACAACTACAAATACTTAGGTGTTCGGTTAGACTGTAAACTCTCCTTCCAGACCCATATCAAACATCTCCAATCCAAAGTTAAATCTAGAATTGGCTTCCTATTTCGCAACAAAGCATCCTTCACTCATGCTGCCAAACATACCCTTGTAAAACTGACCATCCTACCAATCTTCGACTTTGGCGATGTCATTTACAAAATAGCCTCCAATACCCTACTCAACAAATTGGATGCAGTCTATCACAGTGCAATCCGTTTTGTCACCAAAGCCCCATATACTACCCACCATTGTGACCTGTACGCTCTCGTTGGCTGACCCTCGCTTCATACTCGTCGCCAAACCCACTGGCTCCATGTCATCTACAAGACCCTGCTAGGTAAAGTCCCCCCTTATCTCAGCTCGCTGGTCACCATAGCATCTCCCACCTGTAGCACACGCTCCAGCAGGTATATCTCTCTAGTCACCCCCAAAACCAATTCTTTCTTTGGCCGCCTCTCCTTCCAGTTCTCTGCTGCAAATGACTGGAACGAACTACAAAAATCTCTGAAACTGGAAACACTTATCTCCCTCACTAGCTTTAAGCACCAACTGTCAGAGCAGCTCACAGATTACTGCACCTGTACATAGCCCACCTATAATTTAGCCCAAACAACTACCTCTTTCCCAACTGTATTTAATTTATTTATTTATTTTGCTCCTTTGCACCCCATTATTTTTATTTCTACTTTGCACATTCTTCCATTGCAAAACTACCATTCCAGTGTTTTACTTGCTATATTGTATTCACTTTGCCACCATGGCCTTTTTTGCCTTTACCTCCCTTCTCACCTCATTTGCTCACATTGTATATAGACTTGTTTATACTGTATTATTGACTGTATGTTTGTTTTACTCCATGTGTAACTCTGTGTCGTTGTATCTGTCGAACTGCTTTGCTTTATCTTGGCCAGGTCGCAATTGTAAATGAGAACTTGTTCTCAACTTGCCTACCTGGTTAAATAAAGGTAAATAAATAAATAAATAAATCAAAGTGACTTTCAACGTGGCACCGTCATAGGATGCCACCTTTCCAGCAAGTCAGTTCATCAAATGTCTGCCCTTCTAGAGCTGCCCTGGTCAACTGTAAGTGTTGTTATTGTGAAGTCTAAACATCTAGGAGCAACAACGGCTCAGCCGTGAAGTGGTAGGAAACACAAGCTTACAGAACGATCTGAAGTGCGTAGCGTGTAAAAATAGTCTGTCCTCGATTGTAAACTGCCTAACATCATAAGAACTGTTCGTCGGGAGCATCATGAAATAGGTTTCCATGGCCGAGCAGCCGCACAGAAGCCTAAGATCACCATGCGCAATGCCAAGTGTCGGCTGGAGTGGTGTAAAGCTCCATTGGACACTAGAGCAGTGGAAACACGTTCTCTGGAGTGATGAATCACGCTTCACCATCTGGCAGCCCGACAGATGAATCTGGTTTTGGCGGATGACAGGATGTGCCAATTGTAAAGTTTGGTGGATGAGGAAGAATGGTCTGGGGCTGTTTTTCATGGTTCGGGCTTGGCCCCTTAGTTCCAGTGAATGGAAATCTTTACACTACAATGCTTCCAACTTTGTGACAACAGTTTGGGGAAAGTCCTTTCTTATTTCATCATGACAATGCCCCTGTGCACAAAGTGACTTCCATACAGAAATGTGTGGGAGAAATGTTTATTTATTATATTAAATAGGCAAGCCAGTTAAGAACAAATTATTATTTACAATGATGGGTTAACTGCCTTATTCAGGGGCAGAACGACAGATTCGATCTAGCAACCTTTCAGTCACTGGTCCAACGCTCTAACCACTAGGCTACCTGTCGCCCCGAACTTAACTGGCCTACACAGAGCCCAGACCTCAACCCCATCAAACACCTTTGGGATGAATTAGAATGCCAACTGCGAGCCAGGCCTAATCGCCAAACATTAGTGCCCGACCTCACTAATTCTCTTGTGGCTGAATGGAAGCAAGGGATTCGATCTAGCAACCTTTCAGTTACTGGCCCAACGCTCTAACCACTAGGCTACCTGTCGCCCCGAACTTAACTGGCCTACACAGAGCCCTGACCTCAACCCCATCAAACACCTTTGGGATGAATTGGAATGCCAACTGCGAGCCAGGCCTAATCGCCAAACATTAGTGCCGGACCTCACTAATTCTCTTGTGGCTGAATGGAAGCAAGTCCCTGCAGCAATGTTCCAGAATCTAGTGGAAAGCCTTCCCAGAAGAGTGGAGGCTGTTATACCAGCAAAGGGGGAGACCAACTCCATATTAATGTTCATGATTTTGGAATGAAATGTTCGACGAGCATGTGTCCATATACTTTTGGTCATGCAGTGTAGCAACGTTGATAGAGGTCATTGCTCATGGAGATTTACCTTGGTCCAATTACACCTCCTATAGCTAAACACTTGGAGCTGTCTTGGTATTGACACACAACTACAACCATTATTAACCAAACAGTTCATAAAGACTCACGTTGATAACTGATAATGAGAAACTGGAGTGTGTCACTCCTGCCCAATATAGCTCATGTGCTTCTCTCAGTTTCTTTTTCTTTGAAATACAATGGACCAACAACCTAGAGTTCACTTTAATTAGATTAAACATGTGTTCCCTAAGAGAACAATACATATCCCAGCATTTGCATGACAATGCCCTCTAATTGTGTTTGGCTTAAGTCTTTTTTAATAGCCAAAGCGATGCTGCCTGTTTATATTCATAATGAATCAGGCTCGGAGTCCTCTCTTGGAAAACATTGTATCAAATTGCCCACTCTCACTGTTATTCAGGAGTGTCATTAACCCTCATGACTTTTATTGTGTCTTCTCTTTCCCTTAGGAATCAAATCCTAACACATTTGGATGAGGCATTACTGGGACTCTTTGTTTGGCCTAGATTGAAAGGAGTGCTGGCTGATTAAGTGGATGTGGCTCCCGCTGAGGTAAATGGGATTGTATAACTGGCAAGAGCTCCTCTGTAAGGTTGCTTACTTTGGCACGGCGTTATTGGACTTTAATAAGGATCCAGTCAGTCTGCTGGAAAGTAGTGAGGTCCTAGAATAACCTCCTGGCTGTGATGGTGATAGCCTGAACAATCTGCCTGACATTGGCAGCCTGAAAACAGCAGCTCGGGGCATGTTAAGGCCAAGTAAAGCCTCCACTGATTGCTTCTACTGGCAGCTACGCCCTGTCCTTCAAATACTCCTACCGGTTGATTTTGGTAACATGTACTGTTCATCATCAAACCACCATAACTCAGGGCTAGGGCAGACTGACCTATCAAAAACGCAGTGTTTTGGAAGAAAAAAAGCATTATGTTAAGAACAAGATGGTCTCAGAAAAGGAAATAACATGTAGGGTACATGCTTCTGTGTAGTCGAAACAGAACATCATTTGTGCCTTTGTGAATTTGTCAACTGTAGAGCCTGACAGCTATCCCTTAAAGAGCCATGTTGTAGTGGTTTGGGGCATTGCCTGTTACTTCTGAGAATCCAACGCTTCCAAACGTCCTCCTATGATGGAGTTGGCTGGGAATTGTGAATGCATGTGCAAGTAGATTGGCAGGTAGCCTAGCGGTTAAGAGCGCTGGGCCAGTAACCGAAAGGTCACTGGTCAATGTGACCTTGAGCAAGGCACTTAACCCTAATTGCTCCTGTAAGTTGCTCTGGATAAGCACGTCTGCAAAATGTAAAATGTAACGTAAATGTACTTCTGATATGTCACATGTCCTTTTCAACCTAAACTACATTCTACAGCCCCACATTTACCATTAGGGTGCAGGACAGAATGATGAATTGTGCTGATCACTGACCTTTAGGAAAGGAGAGTCTTCAATCATTGCCATACTGTCATATTCTTATCTGAAGCCAGCCAAATAGAGATATGGTTGGTGACAACCACTTGCAAATGACAAGAATATGAAGCTCTCAAATATGTTTTTGCAAGCAAGTCAGACTTATGTTCAGAGATTAGCTCTCAAATAATGGTTTTAAACTACTTATACTGCTGGTACTACTACTACTACTACTACTACTACTACTACTACTACTACTGCTACTGCTACTGCTACTGCTACTGCTACCATTTGTCCATGTCTGCAAACTTGATAATAGTGCTCTGTAATTAGACATTCTGAAAGTACAGCATATGCGTGTTATACATGTTGCATAATAGTGTGTGCAAGATAAATAGTTCATGAAGAATGTTATGCACATGCCTATGTTACAGCTACAGTGGATTCCCTCTACCAGGCCTAATTTGTTTGTGTTGGTCTCTCCCTGAAGCTGTGAGCTTAGCTGGGGCAGGTCAGTGTGCACAAGTTGGTAGTAAATCGCTCAACACTGGCACACTAACCCTCACTGTCATCCAGTATTACGGTTCTGAACACGGCAGCCAGGCAAAGTTACACGGCAGTGAAGTCAGCTCAGACATTGCACTGGCGATTAAGGTCAACGCTGTCCAACACACACACATCGCCCATGAAGATCTGCCATAGCCAGTTACTATGGGCTGTCTCATAGGCTCTGGCTTAATCGTGTAGAGCTGGGAGACCAAATTAATTATGAACCATTGTGGAGGCAGATGCCTGACATGGTGGATATCGCATCTTTGGAAATGCGTAAATACAGAGATTTACATTCTGCTCAGGGTAAATGGCTAACATGACCCTTCCTACACTTGACAGTCAAATGCGAGCTCAAGGTCGCTTATTTATGCTGTTTATGCTAACCCGTTTGCTATCCCTTTAGCTTTACTAGCTAGCTATGCGGCATAGTCATCTTTTCCTTTTCCAACCGTTTGCTTAATCCTTACTGGCATTTGAATGGAGAATGTGTCAGGAAAAGGAAATCCATACACAAAGTGGACAGAGTACACATTTTAAATCCAGGTGTAGACAGATGCATTGTGTTCGGAACTCCATGAGAGGAACTCAATGATCTGAATACAAGAGCTGCATTAGCTGTCAGTTCTAGACACGCTAAAGGAATACAACGTGCTCAACTCTAAATCCTGTTGTGTAAACAAATAAAAAGGGTGCTTGGAATCAAAAATATAAAACATTGAAAAAGCTAGACACGGTCTATGAGACCAAATAAGCAATTCTGAACAGCAGATGTGAAAACTTTGGTGACATGATAAAGTGTCTTGGACTGTTATTGCGTAAGGCACATTTTTTTTGAAGGGTCATCCTGCACCTGCAAAGTAGATCAAAAATGAAAATAAATGAGAAATTGTTGTAAAACTCATATTCCAGATTATCTGTAAATACAGTTGCTGTCTAACCAGTGATGATATTTGTCTCAGTTAAGTTAGCCTCTTTTCTGTTTAGTTTCTGGTATAAGAACCGTGGATGAGGTGAGGTTCTAAAGCCACATGTGTCAGAAGAAAAGCTTCACTCAGGATTCAATTGCGGATTTACCCTAATCTTCTTCCCTTGATATAGTGTGTCTGGGTCTTCACCTCAACTGTACTGCAGAAGGTATTGTTGCATTCAGGGGCAGCTCAATAGCTTTGTCAAGCTTTGGAGTGGAATAGGGGGAGGAGACATTCATTTTGATGCCATTCTGGGTTTTTTTTATCCGGTGACTCATTTGCGGTAATCACTTTGAATGTGCAGGAGTTGTGGTTGCAATGAATAAATCATTGCCCATATTTCTCACATGACTGACATTGAACTGGCATTGTTTTCCCACCGCGGTTAACATATTTGACAGGGCGGCAGATAATTAGAGTGACTACCTGTCGTTTCTCACCTCCTCTGGTGGAGAGATGAGCGATTAATCTTCACACAACCAAATTCTAAATTAGCCTCTAACTGAAACGATGACAAAACTGTCAGGATAGTCATCCGGAGGCCTCTAAATACCTTGACTGTGCAGGTGTCCTACTGAGTTAGAAGAAGAACCATCCTTTGGGTTTAAAACACATTATTGGCACAACCCGCTGGCCACAGATGCCAATTCAACATCTATTCCACGTTGGTTCAATGTAATTTCATTGAAATGATGTGGAAGGAACGTTGATTCAACCAGTGTGCACCCAGTGGCAATGAGTTAATACAGGATGTCGGCACAGGTATGCTTTAAGATGACACATGTGGGGATGATATTGTTAATTAAAACACATTATTGATTCAAAAAGCTTTAAAAGTGTTCCTAATGTCAGTGCTCCAAACCACACAGCAAAAGTCAAAAGATGTTCTGTCAAAAGGAGAGAGTGACGGCCTTATTGGGAGGTTCCCTTCCACTGTAGCTTCTGTGGGAGTCCTTGATTCTGTTCGTCTCAAAGCCCGTGACAATTAAATCATGAAAGTAGCACATGAACACCATGCAGCAGTGCTGGTGGTTTTTCATGCATAATTCTTTCTTCTTAACAATTTTCAAACCGTTTCTCAACAAAATTGACTCGCTTTAAACTAAAACAGAATCCCGCCGACATCGCTCGATAATTTTTATGTTTTTACATTTATCCAATCTCATAAGGCGTTTCAAGCCACTTGTCAAAAAAATCTTCTTTGTTTTCGCTTTCAGAAGTTAAACATCCACGGCTGCCCCTGAAGACAGTGACAGCTGGAAAGTGTGCGACGAATGACTTAATGATGCATTTGAGCTTTCATTGTGGCAAAATATGATGAATTTTCAATGACTTTTGTTACATTTACAGTCACGCAACCAGACGTGTTTCATCGAAACGTGCTGAGAAGCTTCCGCAGGCTCTGTGGAGGGTGAACGGCATTGCTTTATTTGAAACGTAATGTCACACGCAGTGCACGCCAAGGCTGAGTTCATGGGGTAATTAGAAAAGCTGAGAGTACCTTAGGCAGTGGAAACATCACTCCAGAAAAGTCACCTTGGGACCTACATCTGTTCAACCATATGTTATTGTGCAAGTTGTTTTCATTGAGACAATATGCGGAGCACTGGTGCATATTTCTGCACAGCTCTGTTTTATGAACTCTCTATCAATGCCAGGAACAAAGAATTTGGTCAGAGTAATGATTAACATCAATGTTGGAAGTTCCAGTGAGCTCGAGCACATTGGAGGCCAGCTACTTATGACTGTACTGCAAGGTTGTTCACAAAGGGCTGTTGAATAAATCCAGTGACAGGCCAGGGATGTGAAAAGAACATACCACACACTCAAAGAAAACCTCAATGGGTTTTATTCTCGACATGATTCAAAAGATACGTTTACTGTGAAAATGCCTGGAGATAATTACAGATCCCTTGTCATTTCTACATTCATGGGTATCAATATTCTATGTGTTCTGTTCATTTTAAAGAGACACACTCAAGGGGCCGACTGTACCAGATGTTCTTGAGATTCCTTTTTGGTCACCATGTCAACACTCACTTTTTGTTCCAAAAACAACTTCATCTGCATTATTGCATCCAGGTTGACATTTATTGCCATGAATCTTGTTCTGGGGGCTGCAGTAAGAGATTTCCCCTTAGATAGGCCAGCTGCAAAGTCAAAATTGTCTATATTGTAAAGATTCATGGAAACAAACATTAGCTTTTTGGTCATAATTTAAGGTTGGAGTTAGGAGTTAGGGCTAGCAATGTGGTTAAGGTTAGGGTTAGGTTTAAAATCAGATTTTGTGATTTTGTGGCTCAAACAATAACTTTATGTATTGTAGTTAACTGGAGTTGTTTGTATATCAAATTTGGATGCATGCATTTGAAATGGTATCAACCAATCCTCCACGGAGAGGAAATTTTAATTATAATTGGACAGTATTGCGTGTATCAGAGTGTGTGTGTGCAACTACACATGCGTGCATGTGCACATTTGCATTCATGTGTGTGTGTGGAGGAGTTTTTTTTTACTGCTGTGTTATGTTGTGTGTAAAGAAACCGAGCCAAGCCTATAATTTAGTTCATACTATGTTTGAGGCTCATTAACTGGATTAGTGGAGTGGACGCATGATGACCTCTTGATATAGACCAAAAGATTCATGTTACTACCAACCCCTCTTGCCAGAATTAATATAATTTGCTAATGTTTTCCTTTCAGAATAATATATTACCCACTCTCTCTTGCTTGTATATGACCAGATGAAATTAATAGAATCGGGGAGGCAAGAGCACAGTGCAATGAATACCCACAAACAAGTTTTATTGGTCTGCATGAGAGTGGGAAACCTTTACAGGAGACCCATTGAGATCCTACTGCTTGTATTAGATCACAAAGTGATTTAGAATGTTTAGCATAACGAAAATGTAGCATGTATGCTATTGTCAGCCAGTCATATACAATACCAGACAACAGTTTGCACACACCTACTCATTCAAGGGTTTTTCTTAATTATTTACTATTTTCTACATTGTAGAATAAAAGTGAAGACATCAAAACTAAAACTATGAAATACAACATATGGAATCATGTAGTAACAAAGAAAGTGTTAAACAAATCAAAATATATTTTAGATTTTAGATTCTTTAAAGTAGCCACACTTTGTCTTGATGACAGCTTTGCAAATGCTTGGCAATCTCTTAACCAGCTTCATGAGGTAGTCACCTGGAATGAATTTCAATTATCAGGCGTGTCTTGTTAAAAGTTCATTTGTGGAATTATTGAATTATGAATTCTTTCCTAGTTTTGATGTCCTCACTATTATTATACAATGTAGAAAAGAGTTACAAATAAATAAAAACCCTTGAATGAGTAACTTTTGACTGGTACTGTATGTCATTTAGCAGACGCTTTTATCCAGAGTGTCACGTTCGTCGTAGGAATTATCGGACCAAGGTGCAGCATGATATGGTTTCCACATGTTTATTAACTGAAAACGCACAAAAACAATAAAGAATGAACGAAATGTGAAGACAATGGAGTGCTCACAGGCAACTACACATAAACAAGATCCCACAAACACAGGTGGGAAAAATAACTACTTAAATATGATCCTCAATTAGAGACAACGATTACCAGCTGCCTCTTATTGGGAATCATACAAAACACCAACATAGAAAAAGAAACATGAACACAACATAGACATAGATATACTAGATCACCCCCTAGTCACGCCCTGACCTACTACACCATAAAGAAACAATGGCTCTCTATGGTCAGGGAGTGACACAAAGTGACTTACGTCATCCGTGCATACATTTTACGTATGGGTGACAGCAGCAGAAATCGAACCGATGTCCCTTGGTGTTGCAGTAAAGATGAGCAAACAGGTAGATATACTAAGAGGGAGCTTGCATTACTAATGGATGTACGTCAACACCTGGACTCTTGTCTCTCCACACCCTTAACACAAATTTACTCGTTAGTTGTTGTTTCACATGATAGGGTCTCAACAGTTAGTCTTGCTGAAATATAGCTTTTCCCTCCCTCTTGAAAGACTTAGTGTCATCTTAGTGGCAAGAGCGCATGTCTTGTGTTTTGCTGTGTTTAAGGAGCTACCTGTGAATATTTGTAACTTCTACCTTTACTTCTAAATTTGTTCTCTTGAATTACTTGGGGGATTGATGGGGATTTTTAGTCAATTTTTATTTAAAACACAAAAATATTGACTGTTCTGACAAGGCTAACCTCTTGGATCAAGTTAGGTGAAGCACTAGCGTCTAGAGCATTGGGCCAGTAACCGAAAGGTCGCTAGTTCAAATACCTGAGCCAACAAGGTGAAAAATCAGTCAATGTGTCCTTTAGCAAGGCACTTAACCCTAATTTGTAGCACAATACTACTATGGTTGACCCTGTAAAACAACACATTTCACTGCATCTGTCTGGTGTATGTGATTTTAAAAAACTATAGGAACTACACTAAGACAAGACACACGCACTAAACGGATTGGCTACTGGAATATGTACAGAGTGGGAATGTAAGTATACTGTTCCTGCTGTGTCATTCTTTTTCCTAATCTACTGTAGGTTTTCCATTGATTCACTGTACGACAAACAACCATCTATTCACAGTGGTACTCAGAGTGCTCCACCCTTGATGCATACATCCATAGGCCTACAAGATAATAAATAATGCAGGAAGTTTTCTGTTCTCTTGTGAAAAACAGAACCAAAGCAACCAAGGCGATTCATTGTACTCAGGTTCGGCACATTACATTACTTTTACATTAATGGGGCGGCAGGTAGCCTAGTGGTTAAGAGGTCACTGGTTCGAATCCCCCGAGCCGACTAGGTGAAGAATCTGCCGTTGTGCCCTTGAGTAAGGCACTTAACTCTGATTGCTCCTGTAAGTCGCTCTGGATAAGAGTGTCTGCTAAATGACTAAAATGTCAATGTAAATGTATGTGAGGCTTCCAGTTCCTATACAGCTGCTATATCTGATTAGTAAAGTAGACGTTGAGAGATGTGTCAGAGCATTATATATAAATAGATCAATTTCCCTCAATAAATAAAGAGATGCATTAAAACATCCCTAAGAGCAAGCACTCAGAACTCCATGTGGGGGTTGTTTGTCTCTACATGACCTACCTGGGGAAAGAACATTTGCTTGATGTATTATAGAATACTGCTAGCTCGCCATGTGCTGTGAGTTTCACCCGGTCAGATAAGGAAAGAATTCTCTAAAGTCCCTATCGCTAAGGGTACAGTATCAGTACATTATCAGGTACTGTACATTTGGAGCTTGGGTAGGAGGGAGATACTGAGTTAGATAAGTCGTCACCCTACTCAGTAAGCTACTGTACATGAGCTTTGCCTTTACTTTGCTATATTTTCTACCAATTCTTCTGGTGCCAAGGGATTCTCCTGATGGGCTGTGGCATGCCTGACCAGCTGTCCTCTCATCTCTCTTGATTTATGGCAACTACCTGTGACAGAAAAGCAAAGGCACCCTGCAACCCCTTATGAATTTGCAAAAGTGCACTAGAACAACAATCTAATTGATCCACGAGACTCTGGAAAAGCCAAGCATGAAACCCTGAATCTCAAACAGGTATTCAATCAAGACAGAAGCTTAGCTTGGGATATAAGCGCATAACTAAACGTTTTATTGACAATGATGCATCATTTACCCCAAAAAGGTTTTGAGTTACAGGCACGCATTTAAAATTGGGATTAGGCCCTTGGTAAGTCACAACTACTTATTAAGACACTAAAATGATGATGGACAAAAAGACAGCCTACCTGTACTAGTCATAGGAAATTGTGCCAGCTGCTGCAAATCAAGTTATGTTTACACACATAAAAAGAGAGATATGGCACTCCCCGGAGCTTGTTTGAGGGGCAGATTTACTGCAGCCCAGGTCAATAGACCAAAATCTTACTGGATATAATATTCAGGATTTACCAAGATAAATCCCGAGTCATTCAAACACAAAACAGTCTAGCTAAGCGCTACAGGCTTCTGTGGAGTTCAAATTTAGATGACAGTTTACATCCAGAAGCAACGATATGTCGTCGTACTGTGCCAGGCTTTGTTTAGAGTCTCTGTAATCAGCATCCTCTGGTCTCGGCAGGGCAGCAATAACACCAGTGGAACCTTAGTGCCTCCGCCGAGCAGCTTCTCAATCAGTCCCTGACACAAACATGGAGCCTTTCTCCAAATGGATCCTTCTGTACGTGCGGCTAGCTGGAATGAGCCACTCCCCTCCTCTTCCCTAACCATGTATTGGTGAATGGTGCATCTTGCCATTGAGTTCCGTCATTTAAAAAATTATATGTAAACAACTGAAATTCCAAACATGTTTCCTTCAAATCTGGGTATACAGTATTTCAGAGAATTTCTGTAGGTGTGAATTACAAATCAATTTTTTTTTTAAATGACTGACGAATAACAACTCTTGTGTGCCAGGCTGTGTGTCTGAGTGAGAGAGCAAGGAAAGGAGAGATAGTGTTAGTGTGTCTGTGTGCAAAAGTGTTGATTAATTTATTTCTCCTGAAACAATCTAAATGCAAATTGGACCTCTCTATCTATATGTTCCAGCCTATAATGAGGCTAGAATTTAAATGACCTGGTTGCATTTGATTCATTCTGAGAACAAAGTTAAAAATAGAAGGAGAAAGACTTCAGCATAAACAAACTGAAATTATTGAGACTTCAGCATAAACAAACTGAAATTATTGCTATGAAGGAACACAGTACTCTTAGGACTGCCACAGATGGCTCTGAATACTACATTCTGAACCAATACCAATCTGGTTAGAGTAGGGCCTAGCATTTCTGATTAGCTCTCAGATGGATGGTACACTGCTATCCTCATGCTGTAGAGTTTCCCAACTTCAGTCCTCAACAACCCCAACAGTACACGTTTGCATTATATCCCTGGACAAGCACACCTGATTCAATTAGTCAACTAATCATCAAGCCCTAAATGAGTTGAATGAGGTAAGTTTGTCCCGGGCTACAACAGAAATGAATGCTGTTTGAGGTACCGGAGGACTGGAGTTGGGAAACACTGCTGTCGAACAACAGTGAAACGAATTGTGTGGAGCATTTGTTGCAGTCTGTCAGGAGGCATTCACAAACTGCTCAGAGCCTTCTCACCTGCAGGAATGACTCCTCTCAGAAAGGCTTGACCGCACAGGTTTGTTGGTTGAGTGGATGCCTCGGCTGCACCTGGGGAGAGCACACCCCCGACCTGTCTCTCGGCTACAAATAAAAGTAAATGTCAAACAAATTGTTAATATGCACAGACAGATACACCGAGACTAACTACACTGATAGGATGACATTTCCTCATTTTAAATTGGGTGCAGGGGGAAAAAAATAAATCTTGCAAGCTGTACAGAGCGATTTAATGTTTTCCATTTTTGTTATAGAGTACCTCTGACACATAGAGGTGTGCTTTGAATGCAAATGTGCGCTGGTTATATAACCAGTAACACATCTATTTCTTAATCTTTTAGAGTGTAAGTCAGCTTCACATTCAGACATTAAGTTACCAAACGATACTGTGTTCATAATGCTGCCTTCTAACCTTGAAACTTACTGCTGGGTGGATTCTATCTATTTGCTTTTTCCCTTCTCTCCCTCTGCGAATACAAATTCTGTAAGCCGCCAGATCATTTCCATTCGCCAGACAAGCATTGTATCCAATACCTTGAACGGAGTCTAGAATAAAGAAGTCTCAAGCAATAACAATCAATTCAGTTGTGGCGCCAAGCCATAACTCCTGGCCCCTGTGTTATTGCTGCAAAGATACAATACCTCTCCACACACAGAACCACAGGCCATTTCCAATGAGAGATAATAGCACATTGTGCTCCCATTATCAGATATATTAAACAGAACCTGATGCCATATCAGAGCTAAAATGTAATCACTGCTGTGGGATGTGGCACTGCATATCTCTAGATTGGAGAGTCCTTGGCCCGAGCTATGTTTCCCCATTAGGTTGATAGTGTTCTTCGGGGACAAGACTTACTTAAAGCTGATTTCAGTGCAGTAAAAACACTATCAAACACAGTGAAATGCTTAATTTGCAAGTTCTACCCAAAAGTGCAGTAATCAATATCAAAAAACTATAACTAATTATTTTTTTAAATATATATATATATAAACTCAGCAAAAAAAAAAAACATCCTCTCACTATCAACTGCGTTTATTTTCAGCTAACTTAATTAACTATGAGTTAATTAATTATGAGCAAATATTTGTGTGAACATAACAAGATGAGACAGATGAGGCATGAACTGAACAAGTTCCACAGACATGTGTCTAACAGAAATTGAATAATGTGTCCCTGAACAAAGGGGGGTCAAAATCAAAAGTAACAGTCAGTATCTGGTATGGCCACCAGCTGCATTAAGTACTGCAGTGCATCTCCTCCTCATGGACTGCACCAGATTTGCCAGTTCTTGCTGTGAGATGTTACCCCACTCTTCCACAAAGGCACCTGCAAGTTCCCGGACATTCCTGGGGGGAATGGCCCTAGCCCTCACCCTCCAATCCAACAGGTTCCAGAGGTGCTCAATGGGATTGAAATCCGGGCTTTTCGCTGGCCATGGCAGAACACTGACATTCCTGTCTTGTAGGAAATCACACACAGAACGAACAGTATGACTGGTGGCATTGTCATGCTGGAGGGTTATGTCAGGATGAGCCTGCAGGAAGGGTACCATATGAGGGAGGAGGATGTCTTCCCTGTAACACACAGTGTTGAGTTTGCCTGCAATGACAACAAGCTCAGTCCGATGATGCTGTGACACACCGCCCCAGACCATGACCACTGACCCTCCACCTCCAAGTCGATCCCGCTCCAGAGTACAGGCCTCGGTGTAACGCTCATTCTTTTGACTATAAGCGTGAATCCGACCATCACCCCTGGTTTGACAAAACCGCGACTTGTCAGTGAAGCGCACATTTTGCCAGTCCTGTCTGGTCCAGCGACAGTGGGTTTGTGCCCATAGGCGATGCTGTTGCCGGTGGTCTAGTGAGGACCTGCCTTACAACAGGCCTACAAGCCCTCAGTCCAGCCTCTCTTAGCCTATTGCGAACAGTCTGAGCACTGATGGAGGGATTGTGCTTTCCTGGTGTAACTCGGGCAGTTGCTGTTGCCTGTACCTGTTCAGCAGGTGTGATGTTCGGATGTACCGATCCTGTGCAGGTGTTTTTACACGTGGTCTGCCACTGCGAGTATGATCAGCTGTCTGTCTTGTCTCCCTGTAGCACTATCTTAGGTGTCTCACAGTACAGACATTGCAATTTATTGCCCTGGCCACATCTGCAGTCCTCATGCCTCCTTGCAGCATGCCTAAGGCATGGTCATGCAGATGAGCAGGGACCCTGGGCATCTTTCTTTTGGTGTTTTTCAGAGTCAGAAGAAAATCCTCTTTAGTGTCCTAAGTTTTCATAACTGTGACCTTAATTGCCTACCGTCTGTAAGCTGTTAGTGTCTTAACGACCATTCCACAGTTGCATGTTCATTAATTGTTTATGGTTCATTGAACAAGCATGGGAAACGGTGTTTAAATCCTTTACAATGAAGATCTGTGAAGTTATTTGGATTTTTACGAACTATCTTTGAAAGACAGGGTCCTGAAAATAAACGCAGTTGACAGTGAGAGGACGTTTCTTTTTTTACTGAGTTTATATACAGTTGAAGTCGGAAGTTTACATAAACTTAGGTTGGAGTCCACTCCACAAAATGCTTGTTAACAAACTATAGTTTTGGCAAGTCGGTTAGGACATCTACTTTGTGCATGACACAAGTAATTTTTCCAACAATTGTTTCCAACAGATTATTTCACGTATATTAAGTATATTAACACTTAAATTGACTGTGCCTTTAAACAGCTTGGAAAATTACAGAAAATGATACAATGGCTTTAGAAGCTTCTGATAGGCTGATTGAGATCATTTGAGTCAATTGGAGGTGTACCTGCAGATGCATTTCAAGGCCTACCTTCAAACTCAGTGCCTCTTTGCTTGACATCATGGGAAAATCAAAAGAAATCAGCTAAGACCTCAGAAAAAAAAGTAGACTTCCACAAGTCTGGTTCGTCCTTGGGAGAAATTTCCAAACGCCTGAAGGTACCACATTCATCTGTACAAACAATAGTACGCAAGCATAAACACCATGGAACCGCGCAGCCGTCATACCGCTCAGGAAGGAGAGGCGTTCTGTCTCCTAGAGATGAATGTACTTCGGTGTGAAAAGTGCAAATCAATCCCAGAACAACAGCAAAGGACCTTGTGAAGATGCTGGAGGAACAAAAGTATCTATATCCACAGTAAAACGTGTCCTATATCGACATAACCAGAAAGGCCGCTCAGCCAGGAAGAAGCCACTGCTCCAAAACCGCCAGGAAAAAGCCAGACTACAGTTTGCAACTGCACATGGGGACAAAGATCGTACTTTTTGGAGAAATGTCCTCTGGTCTGACGAAACAAAAATAGAACAGTTTGGCCATAATGACTATCATTATGTTTGGAGGAAAAAGGGGGAGGCTTGCAAGCCAAAGAACACCATTCCAACCATGAAGCACGGGGGCACGCATTCATATCATCCTGAGTCATTGGCTTTATTTAAACTCTGACCTAAAGGTAAGGAAAAATAAATTGGTTCACATCAGCTTTGATGTTAGACAAACATCTGCCCTTGTTTGGATTATAGCATTGTCACGTAACCACTGAGAGCGAGGGAGACATTTCTCCCTGATAGCTGTAGATGTATGATCACCCATCTATGGCTGATGTGTTCCATAAGTAAACTAATCCTAATCCTTAGTAGGCCATTTGACGGATGAGCATCCCAAGTTCAGACGTAAACTTTAGCTGTAGTAACAGCAAGAAAGCTCTATACATATATCAGTGCATGTCAAATGTACTCTGGATGACGGTAGCAACCCACTGGGCACAGACGTCAGTTCAAAATCTAGATTTGGTTAAATTGTCAACTAATGTGAATTCAACGTGAAATCCCCCCCAAAAATCATCATGTCATTGGATTTAGGTTAAAAGTTGGGTGAAAAAATTACGAAATGCCCTTAAGTTGATGACGTTTTGCAAATCCAATGAGTTGTCAACGTTCATTCAACATCATCACATTGATTGTCTGGGTTGAAATAACGTGGAAACAATGTTGATTCAAACCAATTTTTGTCCCAGTTGTAAGTCTCATTTTGTAAGGCCAAGAGAATGTTCTATGTACATGGTGACATTTTGTCTTTGTATCGATGATTTATGACAACAGTTATTTTGTGCCGCCCAGCATGAGCGGAGTATGAATTCAATTCATTCAAATTCCAAGAGGAAGGATGATACCCTTTATTTAAGGTCTAGTACTTTTACGCTGTGGAGATTTATTCAAATGTTAATTTGTCACCAATGTCATCTGGCTGTTTGCACAATAAGGTCAATAAGTTATTCTTCCATATCAGTATGCGGTGTAATGCAATAAATGCAAGCCAAACTCTTTCAGATGTCTGAGGAATATGAGGAAGAGCTGTGCTGAAGCAGTAAAGGTATTTTCATTATTGACATCCTCCAACACATAGAAAATCCTCAGCTGCCACTATACTCTAGTTGTTTTTGTGTTATTTCCAGTAGGTAAAGTAGAGAAAAAAATATCCACCATTTACTGATGAAAGACCTTGTAAATCTCGGCGGTGAAGTGTTGATTAAAAGAGACGGGGAAGGCTAAGCATGGGAGAACACATGGCAGACCCACTGATTACTGGCTTCATGAGGCCAGGCCGTCTCCCATCGATTTAGGAAAGTTTACTCCCATAGTCTCCCATGAGGTGTTACAGCAATTACACCGTGGATGCACTAACCTTCAAAGCCAGCATTTTTTCAGTCTTGATTTCTTGTAAATTGTAAATTTACACAAAAAGGTTTGGTTTTCAACTGTAAACTGTTAGCTACAATTGTTTGAAAGGCTTGGTTGATGAAAAAATGGATGCGACAAGGTGGTCCCCTTTAACCTTTTGTCTTGTTTATCAAAAGGATGTGGCAAAGCGAGCAATGAACAGGAGGACCTCCGCGGCACTGAACCTCAACTCGAGAACATTTTTAGTAAAGATACAGGTTCTATCGGTTGTTTGTAGGAAGGCTGTCTGTCTGTTTGATGTCTGTGTCCATCTACACACTCCTTGGATTCTCTCAACCACACGTTTGTTCTCTCCTCCCACTGAAGTCTGGATAAGATATTACTCTTTCCCTTTGAATGTGCCAATCACATTCTTGTGGGCCTGGTGTCCTACAGACTCACTCCATCCATTGAAGATTAGGCCTTCATTAAAAAATAATCTAAGGGATTTGCTATGAGAGGCCAACTGACTACTAAACTCATCTTGCCTTGTCATCTGAGGTTCCGGAAGGCAGAGAGAGAAATCTGATTTTCAGAGTGTTTTCGATGGTGCTTATTATTCATATCTTCGACTTGAAAAAACTACTCTGACATTGAGTGTTTTGCACCTTCCATTAGAATAGGGCTGCACAGCACTGCACTTGTCTTTACAATAATCATTGTGAATTGTACAATTGTACTTCTCATAGTATATATATATATATATTGTTTAACAATAATACTTGTGTGGGGGGGTTGATCTGATTAGGATCCCCATTAGCCGACAGCAACAGCTAGTCTTACCGGGGTCCGACACATAATGAAAAAGATATTACAGACAAAATACTTTACAAATGACAAGCATTTAAAAACATTAGTGTGTGTGTGTGTGTGTGTGTGTGTGTGTGTGTGTGTGTGTGTGTGTGTGTGTGTGTGTGTGTGTGTGTGTGTGTGTGTGTGTGTGTGTGTGTGTGTGTGTGTGTGTGTGTGCGTGCGTGTGCGTGCGTGCGTGCGTGTGTGTGTGTGCATCTATCAGTTACACATACTGTACATGTCAGTACATACACACAAGTAGGTCACACGTGGGAGAGGTGTTGTGCCGTGAGGTGTTGCTTAATTAGATTTTTGAAACTAGGTTCGCTGTTCACTTGCGCTATATGAGATGGAAGGGAGTTCCATGCAATCATGGCTCTGTATAATACTGTACATTTCCTTTAATTTGTTCTTGACCTGGGGACTGTGAAAAGACCCTTGGTGGCATGTCTGGTGGGGTAAGTGTGTGTGTCAGTGCCGTGTGTAAGTTGACTATGCAAACAATTTGGAATTTCCAACACATTAACGTTTATTGTAAAAACTAGAAGCAATGCAGTCAGTTTTTCCTCAACTCTTAGCCAAGAGAAACTGGGAGGATATTATCAATATTATTCCTCTGATTACAATGAAGAGCAAATCGTGTCACTCTGTTCTGGGCCAGCTGCAGCTTAACTAGGTCCTTTTTTGCAGCACTTTAACCATATGACTGGACAGTAATCAAGATAAGATCAAATCCACAATGAATCCACATTTTCACTGTTAGTCATGAAGGTTGCATTTTCTCTGCATGTTGAACAACTACACACTGTACTACAACACATTTCGATACAGTTTCAAAATAGAACACAAATAGATAACTTGATACATCAACAATCTAATAGCCTGTGAATCAAGGGAAGCAAGGCTTGGCTTGATATTCTTCTGTGAGAGCGACACTGAGTACATATCCAAGTCATGTCTGCAGGAAGCAGAAACTGCTGAATAACCTTGCCACCAGCATTCTATGCCAAGGCTTCATTTAGTAGATGGGAATAATTTGTGCTGCATATCAATTGCCCTGATCCACTGTAAAGGCTATGGAGGTTTACCTTGCTGTCAGCGGAAAAAAAGAATGGTTCCTCCTGCTCAATAAAGCCTACGCTTGCCCTCACACTCTGAATATTTCAGCTGCGGGTGTCACATAAATCAATGCAACTCTTAAGTGAATCAATAGCGTTTGATTAGAAATGAAAATCAAGTGTTTTGGGGTTCACACACTGCACTCACTCAAATCCGGCATCCTGGTAAGGGGCACGACTGGATACAACCGCCCAGACAGTTCACTTCAATTCCACAGATCAAAGACAGTTTAATTTGAAATCACTGCATAATCATTTAAATCTCTTATTGGGGGAGTGAACATTCTGACAATAATGTTTAGTCGTTTTACGAGGGTGGAGACTTTGCAAACCGGAACTGCCCATTTCTAACACGCATAGATCCAGAACTTAATCATGCAGCTGACCAAATAGTTTAACCTAGATTAGACTGCTCTAAGGAGAGACTTCTATTCACAAGTTAGTTTTGGTAGCTAAGTCACTGCCAAGAAATGCTTATGTTAGAATTTTCAGACTGTTTTGTCTACGTTTTTTTTGTAGGTTACGGGATTGTGGTTTAGTGAAGTAGTCTAGGTAAGACTATGGTTGCCTAGAGTGGTTCTCAATCAGAGGCAGGTGTTTATCGTTGTCTCTGATTTGGAACCATATTTAGGCAGCCATATTGTTTCGTTTTTTCACGGTTCTTGTGTTTTGTATATTGTTCATTGTTCATCTTTATTAAAAATGTATAAAGATAACCACGCTGCATTTTGGTCCTCTCTTTCGACAGAAGACAACCGTAACATTATGTTAGAATTTTCAGACTAAAAACTAGATTTTTTGACTTTATTTTACTCTGAAGTTGTCTATCACTCTAGTTACATATCACACTAGTACATCAGTGTAACTGTTCTGTTATAAAATGTTCAATATATTTTCTTAAACATCCTGTAACGATTGTCGTCGGGAGAAGGAGAAGAGGACCAAGGTGCAGCGTGGTAAGTATTCATAATACTTTTAATAAATACGAATACTTGAACCAAAAAAACAACAACATGACAAATGAACAGTTCTGCAAGGTGCAACAGGCTGCCTAAGTATGGTTCTCAATCAAAGACAACGACAGACAGCTGTCCCTGGTTGAGAACCATACCTGGCCAAAAACAAAGAAATACAAAAACACAGAAAAAAGATCATAGAACGCCCACCCTAGTCACACCCTGGCCTAACCAAAATAGAGAATTAAAAGTCTCTCTATGGCCAGGGCGTGACACATCCTCTGCTTATTGTTTAACCATTGGTATGTTCTAGGGGCCATTTTGAGACCTTAAATGATGCACTATGCAGAAATAGCTCTGCCACTTCCTGATTGCTAAAATTCGAAGAGTTCACCCAATTTCAGTTTATGTGAAAAAAGAAGCAAGTGTAGTGTAGAGAATCATTGTACCATTCAAACCGCTGCGAAATATATTTTCCGTAAACAACACTATTGCATTTTCAGGTGTTTCAGTGTTTAAAGGTGGTGTACAAAACCCAAAGTAAAACCTAGAACAGATCTACCACTTATTAGACCTCCTTTCAATGAGAATGACATATCTATAATACACAGTGCCTTGCCAAAGTTTTCAATGTTTGTATTTCCTATTTTGTTGCATTACAACATATCATTTAGATGAATTTTTATTTGGATTTCATGCAATGGACATATACAAAATAGTTCAATGAAAAAACATAAAAATGTAATAAAAACAGAAAAGTGGTGCGTGCATATGTATTCACCCCCTTTGCTATGAAGCATCTAAATAAGATCTGGTGCAACCAATTACCTTCAGAAGTCACATAATAAGTTAAATGAAGTCCACCTGTGTGCAATCTAAGTGTCACATGATCTGTCACATGATCTCAGTATATATATACACCTGTTCTGAAAGGCCCCAGAGTCTGCAACACCACTAAGCAAGGGGCACCACCAAGCAAGCACCACCATGAAGACCAAGAAGCTCTCCAACAAGTTGTGTAGAAGTACAGATTAGGGTTGGTTTATAAAAAAATATCCGAAACTTTGAACATCCCATGGAGCACCATTAAATCCATTATTAATAAATGGAAAGAATATGGCACCACAACAAACCTACCAAGACTCACAGACCAGGCAAGGAGGGCATTAATCAGAGAGGCAATGAAGAGACCAAAGATAACCCTGAAGGAGCTGCAAAGCTCCACAGTGGAGATTGGAGTATCTGTCCACAGGACCACTTTAAGCCGTACACTCCACAGAGCGGGACTTTACGGAAGAGTAACCAGAAAAAAAGCCATTGCTTAATGAAAAAAATAAGCAAACACGTTTGGTGTTCGCCAAAAGGCATGTGGGAGACTCCCCACACATATGGAAGAAGGTACTCTGGTCAGATGAGACTAAACTTTAACTTTTTGGCCATCAAGGAAAATGCTATGTCTGGCTCAAACCCAACACCTGTCATTACCCCGAGAACACCATAACACCATCCCCACAGTGAAGCATGGTGGTGGCAGCATCATGCTGTGGGGATGTTTTCATCGGCAGGGACTGGGAAACTGGTCATAATTGAAGGAATGATGGATGGAGCTAAATACAGGGAAATTCTTGAGGGAAACTTGTTTCTGTTCCCCAGAGATTTGAGACTGGGACGGAGGTTCACCTTCCAGCAGGACAATGACCCTAAGAATACTGCTAAAGCAACACTCAAGTGGTTTAAGGGGAAACATTTAAATGTCTTGGAATGGCCTAGTCAATGCCCAGTCCTCAATACAATTGAGAATCTGTGGTATTACTTCAGGATTGCTGTACACCAGCTGAACCCATCGAACTTGAAGGAGCTGGAGCAGTTTTGCCTTGAAGAATGGGCAAAAATCCCAGTGGCTAGATATGCAAAGCTTACCCCAAGAGACTTGAAGCTGTAATTGCTGCAAAAGGTGGCTCTACAAAGTATTGACTTTGGGGGTGATGAATAGTTATGCAAGCTCAAGTTTTATTATTTTTTTGTCTTATTTCTTGTTTGTTTCACAATAAAAAATCATTTGCATCTTCAAAGTGGTAGGCATTGTAACGGTTCTCTTGTGGTGAAGGAGAGTCGGACCAAAATGCAGCGTGTAGATTGCGAACCATGTTTAATCAAACAAACATAACACGAATACACACAAAACACTACAAAACAATAAACGTAATGTGAAAACCGAAACAGCCTAAACTGGTGCAAACTAACACAGAGGACAGGAACAAAGACACTAAGGACAATCACCCACACCAAACTCAAAGAATACGGCTGCCTAAATATGGTTCCCAATCAGAGACAACGATAAACACCTGCCTCTGATTGAGAACCACTTCAGACAGCCATAGACTTATCTAGAACACCCCACTAGCTACAATCCCCCATATATACACACCACATACAAAAACCCATGCCACACCCTGGCCTGACCAAATAAATAAAGATAAACACAATACTTCGACCAGGGCATGACAGAACCCCCCTAAGGTGCGGACTCCCGAACGCACCTCAAAACAAATAGGGAGGGTCCGGGTGGGCGTCTGTCCATGGTGGCGGCTCTGGCGCGGGACGTGGACCCCACTCAATTAATGTCTTAGTCCCCTCTCCTCGCGTCCCTGGATAGTCCACCCTTGCCGCCGACCATGGCCTAGTAGTCCTCACCCAGAAACCCACTGGACTGAGGAGCAGATCGGGACTGACGGGCAGCTCGGGACTGAGGCAGCTCGGGACTGTGGGGAAGCTCAGGAGTGAGAGGAAGCTCAGGAGTGAGAGGAAGCTCAGGAGTGAGAGGAAGCTCAGGCATGTAGATAAATCTACCAGATCCTGGCTGGCTGGTGGTTTCGGCAGATCCTGGCTGACTGGCAGATCCCGGCTGACTGGCAGATCCCAGCTGACTGGCAGATCTGGCAGATCCTGGCTGACTGGCGGATCTGATAGATCCTGGCTGACTGGCGGATCCTGGCTGACTGGCGAATCCTGGCCAACTGGCAGATCCTGGCCGACTGGCAGTTCTGGCAGATCCCGGCTGACTGGCGGATCTGGAAGAGTCTGGTTGACTAGCAGATCTGGAAGAGTCTGGTTGACTGGCAGATCTGGAAGAGTCTGGCTGACTGGCGGATCTGGAAGAGTCTGCCTGACTGGCAGATCTGGAAGAGTCTGGCTGACTGGCAGATCTGGAAGAGTCTGGTTGACTGGCAGATCTGGAAGAGTCTGGTTGACTAGCAGATCTGGAAGGGTCTGGCTGACTGGCGGATCTGGAAGAGTCTGGCTGACTGGCAGATCTGGAAGAGTCTGGCTGACTGGCGGATCCTGGCAGACTGAAAGACCTGGCTGCTCCATGCTGACTGGCGGCTCTGGCTGCTCCACGCTGACTGGCGGCTCTGGCTGCTCCATGTAGGCTGACAGCTCTGGCGGCTTCTTACAGACTGGCAACTCTGGCGGCTCCGTGCAGACTGGCAGCTCCTTGCAGACTGGCAGCTCCTTGCAGACTGGCAGCTCCTTGCAGACTGGCAGCTCCGTGCAGACTGGCAGCTCCGTGCAGACTGGCAGCTCCTTGCAGACTGGCAGCTCCTTGCATACTGACAGCTCCTTGCAGAATGACATCTCTGGCTGCTCCATGCAGACTGACATCTCTGGCTGCTTCATGCAGACTGACAGCTCTGACTGCTCCATGCAGACTGACATCTCTGACTGCTCCATGCAGACTGACAGCTCTGGCTGCTTCATGCAAACTGACAGCTCTGGCTGCTTCATGCAAACTGACAGCTCTGGCTGCTCCATGCACACTGACATCTCTGGCTGCTTCATGCAGACTGGCAGCTCTGGCTGCGCTGAACAGGCGGGAGACTCCGGCAGCGCTGTAGAGGAGGAAGGCTCTGGCTGCGCTGAACAGGCGGGAGACTCCTGCAGCGCTGTGTCGGAGGAAGGCTCTGGCTGCGCTGAACAGGCGGGAGACTCCGGCAGCGCTGGAGATGAGGAAAGCTCTAACAGCGCTAGATAGGCGGGAGACTCCGGCAGCGCAGGAGAGGAGAAAGGCTCCGGCAGCGCTGGAGAGGCGAGGCGCACTGTAGGCCTGATGCGTGGTGCTGGTACTGGTGGTACTGGACCGAGAACACGCACAGGAAGCCTGGTGCGGGGAGCTGCTACCGGAGGGCTGGGGTGTGGAGGTGGTACTGGATAGACCGGACCGTGCAGGCGCACTGGAGCTCTTGAGCACCGAGCCTGCCCAACCTTACCTGGCTCGATGCCCACTCTAGCCCGGCCGATCCGAGGAGCTGGAATATACCTCACCGGGCTATGCACCCGCACTGGGGACACCGTGCGCACCACTGCATAACACGGTGCCTGCCCGGTCTCTCTAGCCCCCCGGTAAGCACAGGGAGTTTGCGCAGGTCTCCTACCTGCCGTAGCCATACTCCCTGTGAGCCCCCCCCCCAAGAATTTTTTGGGGCTGACTCCCGGGCTTCCATCCGCTCTGCCGTGCTAGCTCCTCATAATGCCGCCTCTCTGCTTTTGCTGCCTCCAGCTCGGCTTTGGGGCGACAATAATCTCCAGGCTGATCCCAAGGTCCTTTACCGTCCAGTTCCTCCTCCCATGTCCATTTCTCCAGGTGGTGCAACCTCTCCCACTGTAGCTGCTGCTGCTCCTGCTGCTGCTGCCTCTGTTGCCTCTTCTCCTGTTTCACCTTTGGGCGGCTACACTCCCCTGGTTTAGCCCAGGGTCCTCTCCCGTCGAGGATCTCCTCCCATGTCCAGAAATCCTTCTTACGCATCTCCTCTTTGGGCTGCTCCTGCCTGTTGACATGCTGCTTGGTCCGTTTGTGGTGGGTGAATCTGTAACGGTTCTCTTGTGGTGAAGGAGAGTCGGACCAAAATGCAGCGTGTAGATTGCGATCCATGTTTAATCAAACAAACGTAACACGAATACACACAAAACACTACAAAACAATAAACGTAATGTGAAAACCGAAACAGCCTAAACTGGTGCAAACTAACACAGAGGACAGGAACAAAGACACTAAGGACAATCACCCACACCAAACTCAAAGAATATGGCTGCCTAAATATGGTTCCCAATCAGAGACAACGATAAACACCTGCCTCTGATTAAGAACCACTTCAGACAGCCATAGACTTATCTAGAACACCCCACTAGCTACAATCCCCCATATATACACACCACATACAAAAACCCATGCCACACCCTGGCCTGACCAAATAAATAAAGATAAACACAATACTTCGACCAGGGCGTGACAGGCATGTTGTGTAAATCAAATAATACAAACTCCCCCAAAAATCTATTTTAATTCCAGGTTGTAAGGCAACAAAATAGGAAAAATGCTAAGGGGGTGAATACTCGCAAGCCACTGTATTTCTATGTGCATTTGGTCAGGTTGCCCAAAAAGTTACATATTGCAACTTTAAGGAGCATCAGATACTGTTGAAAGTTCGACCAAAGGCATGTCCATGTTTTTGTGAGAAATTACACTGGTCACTCAAAACCTGTGCTGGGATTAGTTAAATATTACTCGTTACACTTTACAATATTACTTTGCGTTACTTTTATGAAAAAAAAATTTAAACACAGTTTGACTATCGGAGGAAGCAAGGAGAGCCTCGCACACTCTACCAAAGATAGGCTACTTGATCAGTAGTTTCTCCTTTCATCTGTGGCACTGCTTTCCTGTGCTAGTCTGCAAGTGCTGCTCTATCATATGGGCCGCTCAATTAGCCATATATACTGTAAGCCAAACATTGGTTTGGTTATAGACCTACACTGATCAATAGAGATATGTAGAGGGCACACTTTCCACTAGACTGGAAAAGCCCTCTATAGGCTTTGCGATCACAGAAGTGATCAATGACAAAGATCAGAGGTGTGCCTTCTATATATTTTTATGGAGGCAATTTTCAAGACATTTCTACAAACAGCCGTTCTTCGCTCGCTCAAAAACGAAATGAAGAAACAGGTCGAGACCGGATCATGGAAACACAGGCCCAGTAGAGATATGATTCTGAAAGTATCTCAAATAATATTACCCTATTTGAAAAATGATGTGTTATTTTGCTCCGCTGCTCATAAAAGTAATCTGTTTACATAACATGCAAAAAAATACTTACCCAATGATTAGTAACTGCTTTATAAGGACCTATATTAAACATTTGATGAATGATCTTATGAGTCATTATTAAACACTTTGAAAGTTGATAATACATGTGTGAATATCTAGGTTGCTAACCTTTACAAATGTGCTAGTAATGATTAATAAATGATGAATAAACTATTTACTAATCCATTATAAATGCTTTATTACATGGAGGTATTATAACATTGTACCATTGTATCTTAAGATTTGTAAGATTTCAAAAAATATTTATTAGATTCTATTATTATCAGACTTTCCCATTATCAGACTTTCCCATATATTATATTGTTGTATGCACTGATGGAATGGCCATAATCATTCAAGGCAGGCAGTGTTGACATGACAACCTTTTCTTGTGTGAGTGCAGAGAGTTCAGTGGGGCTGGCCCAGGGGGAGCATCCTAGGGCAGCCGTGCTGCTCAGGTTGATCTGGCACAACAATAAATCACACTGACAGCTAGGATAGCTATATGATAGGCTGCCAATGCGGTCTGTGAGGAAGCTGCTGATCCAACACATCCCTGGGCTAACCTAGCCACCGATGGGGGACATCCCAACACAGGAGCCACGGCCCCGGAAGCATGAACCTCTTCAGGAGCCATCTCAGAATGGGATTCAGCACACAGGATAGCAAGAAAGGCATAGAAGGATAGATATATCAATATATTGCTATGCGTTTACATAAGAGCGTTCTGATATATGTGTGTGTGTGTGTGTGTGTGTGTGTGTGTGTGTGTGTGTGTGTGTGTGTGTGTGTGTGTGTGTGTGTGTGTGTGTGTGTGGCAGTAATATCATTGCTTTAATTGGCTATAAGTACAAATAGAGAGTGAATCAATGAAATATAAGAATTCCATGTATATTGACAAACCTCTATCAACCTTAATACTACAGAAGTATTTTTCCTACGCCAAGCCATGCCACCAAGGAATAATGATAAAATTCTCTCAGTCTTCAGTTACCTTGAGAGCGGTTGATTGGCCCAGAGAGTGAACAACCTACGATTTGGGTTTGTTTACTTAGAAACAGCCACCTACGGCTAGCATTAGCATTGCTGAATGAAAAAGAAGAGACAAAGGACCTTTTAAACTCATAAACAATTCACCCACCGGCTATTGTAAAGGTGTTGTTTTTCATCCTTTGCATTCATGGCCCTTTATCCATGTGACAGTTTTGAAGCTGGGCATAAAGGTTCGGCGGAAATAAATAAGCTTTACAAACACTGCAAGATGTTTTTTTCTTTGCCACCACTGCCGTCCAGATGCTATTAACATGAATCTGTATTGTAAAGTGGAGCTCCAAGGCCACTCTGCTGTGGCAGTGAAACAAGGAAATCCTTCACTACTGGTAAGGTATTGCTCTGAGAAGAAGGAACTAGAAAATGTCACAAAAGACTAGCCTTGGGAAGCAATTAAAACTAAGTGGGTTATGTTTTATATCTCTTTTATGTGGAGCCTAATAATTATCTTTAGCAAATTATGACTTTCCACCTAACTCTGAATCAAATTACAGGAACACTTTCCATTAACACATAACTTTAATTTACAAGAACGAAAAAATGATACCTGTCACCCCTGCTCCCACTCTCTCACCCTGGCGCTCGGGGGTGCCTGGCTGCCCAACACTGCGCACTCCTGCCACCATCATTACGCACACCTGCTTCCCTCGTCACGCGCATCAGCAAATTATTTGACTCACCTGGACTCAATCACCTGTTTTATTACCTCCCCTATATTTGTCAGTTCCCCAGCTCTGTTCCCACGCTGCTGCATGAATTGTCATATGTCCTCATGTTACCCGGTGCTGACGCTGTTCCTGTCCTGTTCTACATCTGTTCCAAACTAAATGTTGACTCCCCGTACCTGCTTCTCGTCTCCAGCATCGGTCCTTACAATATCCTCATCATGTTTACTAAGTACCTGGCTGTCATTTGAATAAAAATGTAAATACATTTCTAACTTGTTTAGTGCATTACAGCAAATGTGCCTGTCCTAACAGAGACACAATCAAATTTCATTCTAATTTTACAACACTTATCATAGAAAGATTCCTCATTTGCAGCTCAGCATAAGAGTACTTCTTCAGAAGACTGATATTTTCTAAATGAGATGCAGAGAAACTTCCAAAAAGATGGACAAAGAAACATGGGGATTTGCGGCGGCGGAATTGCAACACACTGGTAGGGGAGGTCTCTATACCTTGCCTACAAAGACTTGGAAATGACTCCAAGTTTGTTGAGGAGATGTGACCTTGGGTTCTATGTCCTCCATTATAAAGCTGTGTATGTAAGATGGCATGCAATTATCCGGAAGCATTCCATATTCAGATATGCATGGCAGCTGAACCATGAAGCTGACCCATGGCTGTTATATTTTCCATGGTTGCTGTTGCTCCATCTCCTTTCCTGATGCTTGTGATATCCCTTGGTGTATTTGTTTTGTTACTTATGAATACATTGAAAAATGCTTATGAATACATTGCAAATGCTTATTCCAAATGTTTTCTCCTCCTCTCTGGGCTTCTCATGAAAGTGAGGTAGAGTAGGGCGACTGAGAAACCAACACAAAACAGGGTTTATCTTTCATCCGGCACCTACATATTTTATATACAATGTATGTACATATGTAATGTATGTTTATTGTCACTATTATTTCACATTCTGTAGGCTAATGCTGAGGAAATTACTTGAAATGACCATTCGTATTTTTTTTATTGATTGGATTTTCTCTAATTGTTTTGTTGATGTCTTCACAGAGCATTTCATAAGCTGGGTGATTCTCACGAACATGGTATTACTCTTGGTAAATGGTAACATTTAGAAAATATATATATATATTTTTTGTAATGTATAATATACCATCTCAAATCGTTGTCTATGTTAAATTAAACATCTCAAATATTTATATTTAATGATTTAAAAAAACAAACATTTTCCAAGATCATGTATAAAAAAATTCTCATTACTATAACACTTGTAAAGTTAGAAAAAACATTGGTTAAAATGTGGCTAAATTGTTTAATTGCATAAAATACACGACTTATTACAAGATATTTCATTAAAAATAACATTTATTAGAATTTGTATATTTTAATTTGAATCAGTTCTCATTATCATAGTATTACACAGTTAAGGTAATTATAATCTAAAATGGTTAAATGGGGTGTACGAGGACAATTCTCAAATGTAAAAATAATATGTACCATTTTAAACAAACATTTCATTGGTTTCAATTAAGTACAGCATGTTAGTTATTTTTATAACTTAAATGCATGTAAAGTCCTACAAAATTGACCACGACGCATTACGGTAATGAGATTTTGAGAAAAGATTTTATATAAAAAACACAAAAATAAGATTCAAGCCCAAAACAAGTTAAAGAAGCAGTAGCCAAGCACAGTGAGTTTTCCCTTAAGGAAAAAAACATGGATTTCACATGTGATCATGTGATTTTATGTGAAGTTAATGTGAAAACATAATCTCATGTCAAATAAATGCAATATTTTAACCGGGCCCAGCTCCATGAGGGAGCAAAGGGGGCTTGGCCACCTCAGTTGAAACTTCTGCTCCCTCAGTTTTAGGGTGTGGTCAAGTTTACCATTGAAGATGCTTCACTCAACTCTGCCTCACGCCCCAACACTACAGAGTTTAGTTAGCTTCATAGCTAGCTGTAAAAAGTGTTAGTGTTATTAGCTTTGGCCTATTTAGCTAGCTCAACCCAGATAATCTGCCACTGCCATGGTCAATATCAGAAATTGGCTTCGCCAAAGTACCCAAACAAATCCAAAAGGAGAAGGAGAGTGATGAGCAGCAGCAGTATCAAACCAACGAGGCCGCCACCAAGCCCACCGATGAGGATGCTGCCGAGCTCTAGCTAGCTCTGCATGCAGAGCCTACCAACCCTACCTTCCACAAGTGCCGACAGGATAATGGCTCCACAGCCCCCTCCACTTCCGGCTGTTCCAGCCAAAGTTATCCTAATATCCTACCCTAGCTGCAGGTTTTCTGTCCAAAAACGTTAATTTAATAGCATCTGGTTCATAGGAAGAGAGTGGCTGGAATACTCAGTTACTGCAGATGCGTCAATTTGTCCAGTGCTAACGCAGACAAGGCCTTCGCCCAACCTGCGTATTCAAACTGGAAGAATGCTATTGATAGTACCAAAGGATACGCTAGGTCAAAGCGAAGAGCATTTGAAATGCATTGCACTGTGGAAAGAAGAACAAGTTTGAAGTGCTATGGGAACATCGGTGTCAACACTTGATGATGGGCAGTTGGTAAGAAACCACATGTATTTGTCGGTGATTGTGGACATCATTGAGTTCCTTGTTTCAAACCGGTAACCACTCTGGGGGACATTGGACATGAAATAGTCAAGAGGGGAGGGGGGCAGTAGACTTTTTCTGTCTATGATGGAATATACTCTCCGAAGAGATAAGAGTGGGGCATCCACAGCTACAAGTTACAACTCATTTTACACTTTGACAAACGATTTCAGTCACCACAGAAGAAGCATGCTACACCTGAGGAAAGATCGACTAATCGCAGTTGAGGGGGATCTTATAAGAAGAATCTTACAAGAAGAATGGAATGATCAATTTCTCAGGTAGACCCACAGGCCATCAAGGAAGAAGTTCCACAGAGCATCTGAGGTAAGTATCAATCTAGCAGGTTGGTATTCATCAAAATCTTGTGACATAAAAATCAAGGGTATGAAATGGAATCCAGCATACAGTGGATTCCGAAAGTATTCAGACCCCTTGATTTTTTTTCACATTTTGTTATGTTACAGCCTCATTCTAAAATGGATTAAATCGTTTTTTTCCTTTCATCAATCTACACAAAATACCCTGTGAAAATTCACCCCAGTCTGATATCCTGAGCGCTCTGGAGCAGGTTTTCATCAAGGATCTCTCTGTACTTTGCTCCGTTCACCTTTCCCTCGATCCTGACCAGTCTTCCAGTCCCTGCCGCTGAAAAACACCCCCACAGCATGGTGATGGCAGCATCATGGGATGGTGCCAGGTTTCCTCCAGATGTGACCCTTGGCGTTCAGGCTTGTTTCTCATGGTCTGAGAGTCCTTTCGGTGCCTCTAAGCGGGCTGTCATGTGCCTTTTACTGAGGAGTGGCTTCCATCTAGCCACTCTACCATAAAAGCCCAATTGGTGGAGTGCTGCAGAGTGCTGTGGAGTGACCATCAGGGTGGAGTGCCGTTATCCTTCTGGAAGGTTCTCCCATCTCCACAGAGGAACTCTAGAGCTCTGTCAGAGTGACCATCAGGTTCTTGGTCACCTGCCTGACCAAGGCCCTTCTCCCACGATTGCTCAGCTTTGCCAGGCAGCCAACTCTAGGCAGAGTCTTTGTGGTTCCAAACATCTTTCATTTAACAATGATGGAGGACAGTGTGTTCTTGGGGACCTTCAATGCTGCAGACATTATTTGGTACCCTTCCCCAAATCTGTGCCTTGAAACAATCCTGTCTCGGAGCTCTATAGACAATTCCTTCGACCTCGTGGCTTGGTTTTTGCTCTGACATGCACTGTCAACTGTGGGACCTTAAATAGACAGTTGTGTGCCTTTACAAATCATGTCCAATCTATTGAATTTATCGCAGGTGGACTCCAATCATGTTGTAAGAACATCTCAAGGATGATCAATGGAAACAGGATGCCCCTGAGCTCAGTTTCGAGTCTCATAGCAAAGGGTCTGAATACTTATGTAAACAAGGTATTTCTGTTTTTTATTTTTAAATACATTTGCAACAATTTCTAAAAACCTGTTTTCACTTTGACATTATAGGGTATTGTGTGTAGATTGATTAGAAAAAAATAAGAATAAGGCTGAACTTAACAAAATATGGGAAAAGTTTGCTTTTTGAATGCACTGTAGGTTTTCAACAGACTTGCTTTAGTGTGTAGGGCGCTGTCCATGGTGCTGATCGAGCGCAGCGGAGATTTCGCACCAATCTGTGACTTCTTGGTCAAAAGCACTCAAAGGTGTCTGCATTTGAAGTGTAATGTTTATTGTGGTATAGCATGATAGAAGCAAAATTCCATATAATTCCAATGCAAGAACCAAAATGAGTCCCCTGGGTAAAGCTACATATCGCTATGTTTCATAGAAATAGATACATTCTATTATGGCTTTCTTGGTAGTCTATTGGTTTTCGTGGTTGTAATTTTTTTTTTAACTAGGCAAGTCAGTTGAGCACTAATTCTTATTTACAATGACGGCCTACCCCGGCCAAACCCTCCCCTAATCCAGATGACGCTGGGCCAATTGTGCGCCACCCTATGGGACTCCCGATCACGGCCGGTTGTGATACAGCCCGGGATCGAACTTGGGTCTGTAGTGATGCCTTAGTGTGCTGCGCCACTCTTTTTGCACCGTGCTCAGTGTTCTGTCACTCATTGGGACACTACGTCACTGCCAAATCTAAGGGTAGCGCTCGAAAATGCAAGCCCCTTGGGTGCTGTCATAGTTGCATTAGAAATGTCAATCCAAGAAGGATCAAGGTCATTGGTCACAGATAAAATGACATCAAAATCACATTATATCTACAGTAGCTTTGATTGGACTGATACTTTCAAAATCAAGTCGATCCTTGTCATATGAAGAGAAATAATGAAGAGAAATTATAGATAAAACATATCGGTGCTCATCGGCCATTATGCAACATGTTGGAAATCACAAATTCAACAATGAGTGGTTTGGAAGGAATCAGTGGCTAACTGCAAGCATTGCAAAAAAGTCACTAGCCAACTATTCAGTGGAGTGGGTGTGTGGTCTGGGTTTAAGGGTCTCTTTTCCAAGCTTAAAATGATAAACATTCAACATTGGCCATGTTGTCAATCTATTATGATTTCTGCCGCGCTCAAACTGGAACTGGGAAATCTAACTTCAATGAGTTCAAGACCACTGGGAACTCAGAAAAAAAGAGCCCCCGACTGGGATAATACATTTTGAACGGTCAACCAACTCGGAATTGTAAGTCGGAAACGCTGGCCTCTTTCTAGAGCTACGACCTGAAGATTTTCACTGACGTCATCATGAATTGACCTTGTTTTTTTCCGCGTTCCCCGTTGTCTTGAAAGCACCATAAATCCAGAGAATGCCAGACTTTGATGACAAAGTTTGATGACAAAATTTGCCCATGAAGGACTGCCGTGCCACGTCCCTGTTCAAGTGATCACAGCACATGGTGTGTCCAAAAATATATTGTACGCTGCTGCATAAATTATGTAATATGCCAGGGAGATATGTATACTGTAGCTAAGAAAGTGATACTAAGTGTAGGTTGTGTAGTAAACTTGTAATGCTCCGGGTGTCGTGGGTGTGGAGTCAAATGCAGGAGACAGAGTTCAATGCTGTGCGTCTTTTAATAGCACCAACGCACCACAGGGTGCTCACAAAAGTTACGTTCCCAACCACAGGGAATCAAAATGTACAATGGAAAAAATCACGACCAGGCACTAACACGTACCTCTACAACAGAGCCGAAGGTTACATTGAAATAATCCCACACAACAACCAGGCGGGCCGGCTGTCTAATAAAGACAAACTAATTAAACATGAACAGGTGCTACCACTAAACATACAAGGAGGGGGAGGAAAAACAATCAGTGGCAGCTAAAAGGCCCGTGACGACGACCGCCGAGCGCCACCCGCCCGGGAAGGGGAAACACCCTCGGTCGGACTCGTGACAAAACTGTAAGTAGCCCATGTGCCTAACCCTAATAATTTGGTTTATTTTCCCCTCTTAATTTCAACCTACTGTTCTGACTTGGTGGTGCACATGTTGCCTATAACCTGGTTTAGAAAAATGTAATCATTGAATGTCGAGCTTCATTGTCTGCTTATTTGCCCCCTATATTTATTTTTACAGTTCTGACTTGGTGTACAGGGAGAACACTGTAAGTAACGGCCCATGTTCTGAATTATGTCTCTGTAAATACAAAAGTGCTGAACAAATAGTTATATTGACTAAATCCGTCCTTGCTCGCTCATTAATGTCTTAATCGAAATTACCGATTGCCTCTGTCACGACGTTGGCCTGGGGGTAGGTTTATGACAGTCATAAATACCTCTTTCCCCCTTTTTCCTCTCTCTACCCTGCTGATGTTACATTTGCAAATCCCTTGGTTAACATAGAGATTCTGGGAACATCAGAAGGTTGGGGGAAATGAACTATATTCTGGTAATCCGACCAATTGAACATATGCGGTGGTACTTCATGAATATGATGTCAGTTCGGTTGTCATCTGAGACATTCTCATCAATGATAAGATGACATAAACTCTACAGTGGAAAGTCTACACATCAGAGTTATCGGATTCACATAGAATTGTTGTTCAACTTAAATTATTCGTGATGGGATGAAATGTGATTTTAGCTTCTAAAATGTGAGATTTGGGTTTTCATAAGGTTAGGGCTCTGCTCAATCAGTGGCCAGCCCCTGTGAAGGGACATGGGCAATAAAACTTTTCAAACACGCCCTCCTCTCCCTTCCTATTTAAAGCCTTGACGAAAATATAACCTCCTATTCCGAGGATGTGAGGACGACGGTCCGATGTCAGAATGGTTCAGATAATAACTACAGAACGAAGCCAACATCAGCGCGAGCGTCGGTTGCGAATTGTATGAACTTTGAACTCTTATTCACTACAGAAGTGATACCTCCTAGCCGTTGAGTTAGCAACAGCAGCTGCAAACGAGAGTTAGGACGGAACAGACAGAGTATCCCGTCTATCACACAACGACATTACTACAACGTATCCAATTGACCACCAGAGACATTCTTCAAAGGACAAAGGACTCGGTTTGGAAACACGGCTTTCCATCTACCACCAACCTACTGAAGCGCAGCTCAGAGTAAATATTTATTGCATTTTCCTTTTCCAAATGGGCGGTAATTTAGGATGCATAAGATACTGTATTTACAATAGCACAGCTTCTTTCTTTGTTACTCAGTCTTCCCACTCTTTCACTCAAACCCAGCCCCTTTTCTTTTGTGCTACAAGCTGTCATATCTGTTCCGCCCACTAGGGACGTTTTCCTTTATTACGTAATTTGTAATCAAGTGATGATTAATTATGTGTATGTGTAATTCTGTGTGATTAGTTAGGTATTTCGTAAATAAATAATTAAACCCAATTGTGTATTGCTGATTCAACTTGTTAGCCAGGGTTCGTGAAGATAACCAAGAATTTACGACTTTCAGATGAGACTGAATTAAGGTGACGATTAATATTTCCTGTTATTGATGTAAAATATGAATAGGTCGTTAAGAGTTTATTAGGGAGATAACAGCTTAATTACATTTACATGATTAGCTCAATCAGGTAATATTAATTACAGAGAAATTATTTTATAGAATAGCATGTCATATCACTTAATCCGGCATAGCCAAAGACACGACACCTCTTATCCGCTTGTCGTCCCCTTATGCCATAGTTTGTACATCTCAATTGTCATTAGAAACTACATTTGTTGAAGCAAGTCAGCCATATCAGCTACGTTTTTTTATGCAGTAAATGTGGCTGAATTAACTGTTTTGCTGCCAGACAAGGCTCCGCTGATAGCCAGGTGTAGCAGTGGTAAGGTATTGGGACTGCAGTTGGGACTCTGCCGTTGGGACAGCTTTATGTCGGGCCTAAATGTTTGTGGGCACCATTTGTCACCGTTATAGTGCAATGAATGTATTGTTCAGTGTTGTGTTGTATTGTGTTGCGTAGAGCTTTGCTGGCATGCATCCCCAACATTGTTTTGTTGTTTGCACCCACAAAATGTATATGCTAAAATCGCCACTTTTGCATGGCTGCATCTCACTGTAGCAGGCTGTATGTTTTGGTTATTTGCAACACCATTCACCTTTTGTTTACTGTGTTTGTTTTCTGTTAATGTAACTAGCCTAAATATAGATTGTTTTATGCCTTTATTGATTTCATATTTAGTTTACTAGGCCTACTTGGTAGTGCTGTTTTGTTGTTCGCATTCATTAATTCGCATTCATAGTTGTGTTGGTATTCTAAGCCAAACTGATATAAAGTATTTTTGTGTGCCTGCAGGCTACTAATTTTAGCATTTTGTTTGCATTATTTTGGTAAGACAGCTGTGTGTCTGGCTGCATTCACATAGGCTGTTTGAAATAGGTGAATTACCCTATCTATCTTGTCTATATTCATTACGAAAACGGCCTTGCTTTAGTGTGCAGGGCGATGTCCATTGTGCTGATACAATGCAGCCAAGACAGAGACAGGCTACAGATTTCGGCCAACCTGTCACTTCAAAAGCTCTCAATCATTGGTCTCTGAGTCTCAGCATTTGAACTGAATGTTTATTGTAATATAGCGTGATACACTTACATGCTGACCACACCTCCCGCGTCACGTGCGCGAGCAAAGTAAATGTACACATACATGTTATTCAATTATTGCACTCACACTGCTCGCGCACGTCAACGAGCGTCTGCGTAGCCAGGCGCTAAAATAGATCTTGGTACTATTTGTGATGCTTAACGCTCTCCCATCTCCTCATTGGTTTTTAAGAGCATATACCCACATGGCTGATTGAAAGATGAACTGAGGTCCACACTGCAGTCCAGTTGGTGGTGGTAATGCACCTGTAACACGCTGATCACACCACTTGCGTTACGTGTGCGAGCATTGCAAAATAAATGTACACGTTATTCAATCATTGTCTCCACACTGCTCATGCACGGAGGGGATGGCTGCCGTTTTACGGGCTCCTAACCAACTGTGCTATTTTGTTTGTTTTTCGCATTGTTCTTAACTCATTTTGAACATAATGTTGCTGAACAGTGATTACTCACCTCAAACTGGATGAAGATTTTTTTCTTTATAGAGTTAGACGCGAAGGATATACTGCTTTTTCAAGACAAGGCCAGAATCCCTGTCATCAGCGTGAAGAAAAGACGGAGGAAAATGGGGAGAGCAGGTTGCCTTGTAAGAATTCGCAGATGAGTAGGTAAACCACCACTTCCCTCCGTATGGAAAACAAACTGGACGATCTACGATTAAGGCTATCCTACCAACAGAACATTAAAAACTGTAACATCTTGTTTCACTGTGACTGAATGACAACACGGATAATATAGAGCAGGCTGGCTTCTCCGTGCATTGACAGGACAGAGCAGCTACTTCTGGTAAAACCAGGGGCGTGTGACTTTTTGTCAATAACTGCTAGTGTGCGATGTCTAACATTAAAAGGTCTCGAGGTATTGCTCGCCTGATGATAAGCTGTTGACCACACTATCTATTTACCACCACAAAGACTGCACTCAATGAGCTGGCCATAAGCAAACAAGAAAATGCTCATCCAGAAGCGTTGCTCCTAGTGTCCGGGGACTTTAATGTAGGCAAGCTTAAAACCTCTTAAAGCTAGGGGGCAGAATTTTTACTTTTGGATAAATAGCGTGCCCAATTTCAACTTCCTGCTACTCATGCCAAGAATATAAGATATGCATATTATTCATAGATTTGGATGGAAAACACTCTGAAGTTTCTAAAACTGTTTGAATCATGTCTGAGAGTATAACATAACTTATGTAGCAGGTAAAACCCCGAGGACTAACTGTTCAATTATTATTTTTTCCCTCTCTGTTCACTACATTGTCTTTGCCATTGGATATTTAATAGAAACCCATTTTCAGTTCCTACCGCTTCCACACGATGTCACCAGTCTTTGGGATATGGTTGAGGTTATTCCTTTGTTCTATGAAGAAGTAGGCCAACTCGGAACTGGGGACACTTTTGTGAGTTGCGCAAGACGTGAACAGCAGTGCTGGTTTGTTTTCGTTCCTGTATTGAATACAGATTGCCCCGTCTACAATTTGATCGATTATTAACGTTTAAAAATACCTAACGTTGTATTACAAAAGTAGTTTGAAATATTTTGGCAAAGTTTAATGTATAGGCAACTTTTGAAATATTTTGTAGTGACGTTGCGTTTTTGTAAGCATGACTTTTTCTGGATCAAACGCGCTTTATAAATGGACATTTTCACGGAACGGTTGGATTTGGCGATTTGGACGGAATTAATCGAACAAAAGGACCAATTTTGATGCTTATGGGACATATTGGAGTGCCAACAAAAGATGCTCGTCAAAGGTAATGCATATTTTATATTTTATTTCAGCGTTTTGTGTAGCGCCTACTATGCTAGCTCCTTTGTTTCCTGCTGGTGCAGATGGGTGCAGGCTATCAGATATTAGCTTCTTATGCTTTCGCCGAAAAGCACGGATTACCAGGACGTGTACTCAAAGCATGCGCGGACCATCCTGGCAAGTGTCTTCACTGACATTTTCAACCTCTCCCTAACTGAGTCTGTAATACCTACATTTTTCAAACAGGCCACCATAGTCCTGGTGCCCAAGAAAGTGAAGGTAACCTGCCTAAACGATTACCGCCCTGTAGTACTCACGTTGGTAGCCATGAAGTGCTATGAAAGGTTGGTCATGACTCACATCAACACCATCATGCCGGAAACCCTAGACCCACTCCAATTCACATACCGCCCCAACAGATCCACCGATGACACAATCTCAATTGCACTCCACACCTGGACAAAAACACCTACAGGCGGGGAACAAATATTTGAGACACTGCCGATTTTGCAGGTTTTCCTACTTACAAAGCATGTAGAGGTCTGTCGTTTTTGTCATAGGTACACTTCAACTGTGAGAGATGGAATCTAAAACAAAAAATCCAGAAAATCACATTGTATGATTTTTAAGCAATTAATTTGCATTTTATTGCATGGCATAAGTGTTTGATCACCTACCAACCAGTAAGTATTCCAGCTCTCACAGACCTGTTAGTTTTTCTTTAAGAAGCCCTCCTGTTTTCCACTCATTACCTGTATTAACTGCACCTGTTTGAACTCGTTACTGTATAAAAGACACCTGTCCACACACTCAATCAAACAGACTCCAACCTCTCCACAATGGCCACCAGAGAGCTGTGTAAGGACATCAGGGATAAAATTGTAGACCTGCACAAGGCTGGGATGGGCTATAGGACAATAGGCAAGCAGCTTGGTGAGAAGGCAACAACTGTTGGTGCAATTATTAGAAAATGGAAGAAGTTCAAGATGACGGTCAATCACCCTTGGTCTGGGGCTCCATGCAAGATCTCACCTCGTGGGGCATCAATGATCATGAGGATGGTGAGGGATCAGTCCAGAACTACACAGCAGGACCTGGTCAATGACCTGAAGAGAGCTGGGACCACAGTCTCAAAGAAAACCATTAGTAGCATGTCATGGATTAAAATCCTGCAGCCCACGCAAGGTCCCCCTGCTCAAGCCAGCGAATGTCCAGGCCCGTCTGAAGTTTGCCAATGACCATCTGGATGATCCAGAGGAGGAATGGGAGAAGGTCATGTGGTCTGATGAGACAAAAATAGAGCTTTTTGGTCTAAACTCCACTCGCTGTGTTTGGAGGAAGAAGAAGGATGAGTACAACCCCAAGAACACCATCCCAACTTTGAAGCATGGAGGTGGAAACATCATTCTTTGGGGATGCTTTTCTGCGAAGGGGACAGGACGACTGCACCGTATTGAGGGGAGGATGGATGGGGCCATGTATCGCGAGATCTTGGCAAACAACCTCCTTCCCTCAGTAAGAGCATTGAAGATGGGTCGTGGCTGGGTCTTCCAGCATGACAATGACCCGAAACACACAGCCAGGGCAACTTAGGAGTGGCTCCGTAAGAAGCATCTCAAGGTCCTGGAGTGGCCTAGCCAGTCTCCAGACCTGAACCCAATAGAAAATGTTTTGGAGGGAGCTGAAAGTCCGTATTGCCCAGCGACAGCCCCGAAACATGAAGGATCTGGAGAAGGACTGTATGGAGGAGTGGGCCAAAAACCCTGCTGCAGTGTGTGCAAATCTGGTCAAGAATTACAGGAAACGTATGATCTCTGTATTTGCAAACAAAGGTAAACCAAACCAAATTAATTAAGTTCTGCTTTTCTGATGCATCAAATACTTATGTCATGCAATAAAATGCTAATGAATTACTTAAAAATCATACAATGTGATTTTCTGGATTTTTGTTTTAGATTCAGTCTCTCACAGTTGAAGTGTACCTATGATTAAAATTACAGACCTCTACATTCTTTGTAAGTAGGAAAACCTGCAAAATCGTCAGTGTATCAAATACTTGTTCTCCCCACTGTACATACATATGAGATGAGTAATGTAGGGTATGTAAACATTATGTGGAGTGGCATTGTTTGAAGTGGCTAGCGATACATGTGTTACATCAAGATGTCAAGATGCAGTAGATGGTATAGAGTACAGTATATACATATGAGATGAGTAATGTAGGGTATCTAAACATATTATATGAAGTGTCATTGTTAAAAGTGGCTAGTGATACATTTTTACATACATTTTTCCATTATTAAAGTGGCTGGAGTTGAGTCCGTATGTTGGCAGCAGCCACTCAATGTTAGTGGTGGCTGTTTAACAGTCTGATGGCCTTGAGATAGAAGCTGTTTTTCAGTCTCTCTGTTCCTGCTTAGATGCACCTGTACTGACCTCGCCTTCTGGATGATAGCGGGGTGAACAGGCAGTTGCTCGGGTGGTTGCGTGCATGGCCACTCAGTCGTGGATGAACAGGGAATACAGGAGAGGGCTCAGAACGCACGCTTGTGGGGCCCCAGTGTTGAGGATCAGCGGGGTGGAGATGTTGTTACCTACCCTCACCACCTGGGGGCGGTCCATCAGGAAGTCCAGTACCCAGTTGCACAGGACGGGGTCGAGACCCGGGGTCTCGAGCTTGATGACGAGTTTGGAGGGTACTAGGGTGTTAAATGCTGAGCTGTAGTCGATTAACAGCATTCTCGCATAGGTATTCCTCTTGTCCAGATGGGTTAGGACAGTGTGCAGTGTGGTTGCGATTGCGTCGTCTGTGGACCTATTGGGGTGGTAAGCAACTTGGAGTGGGTCTAGGGTGTCAGGTAGGGTGGAGGTGCTTGACTAGTCTCTCAAAGCACTTCATGATGAAGGAAGTGAGTGCTACAGGGCGGTAGTCGTTTAGCTCAGTTACCTTAGCTTTCTTGGGAACAGGAACAATGGTGGCCCTCTTGAAGCATGCGGGAACAGGAGTCTGGGATAAGGATTGATTGAATATGTCCGTAAACATACCAGCCAGCTGGTCTGCGCATGCTCTGAGGATGCGGCTGGGGATGCCGTCTGGGCCTGCAGCCTTGCGAGGGTTAACACGTTTAAATGTTATACTCATGTCGTGAAGGAGAGTCCGCAGGTTTTGGTAGCGGGCCGTGTCAGTGACACTGTATTGTCCTCAAAGCGAGCAAAGAAGTTGTTTAGTCTGTCTGGGAGCAAGACATCCTGGTCCGCGACGGGGCTGGTTTTCTATTTGTAATCCGTGATTGACTGTAGACTCTGCCACATACCTCTTGTGTCTGAGCCGTTGAATTGCGACTCTACTTTGTCTCTATACTGACGCTTAGCTTGTTTGATTGCCTTGCGGAGGGAATAGCTACACTGTTTATTTTCGGTCATGTTTCCGGTCACCTTGCCCTGGTTAAAAGCAGTGGTTTGCGCTTTCATTTTCGCGCGAATGCTGCCATCAATCCACAGTTTCTGGTTTGGGAATGTTTTAATAGTTGCTGTGGGTATGACATTGCCGATGCACTTGCTAATAAACTCGCTCACCGAATCAGAGTATTCGTCAATATTGTTGTTGATGCAATGCGGAACATAGCCCAATCCATATGATCGAAGCAAACTTGAAGCTTGGAATCAGATTGGTCGGACTAGCGTTGAACAGACCTGAGCGCGGGAGCTTCCTGTTTTAGTCTCTGTCTATAGGCAGGGAGCAACAAAATGGAGTCGTGGTCAGCTTTTCTGAAAGGAGGGCGGGGGAGGGCCTTATATGCGTCACAGAAGTTAGAATAACAATGATCCAGGGTTTTACCAGCCCTGGTAGCACAATCGATATGCTGATAGAATTTAGGGAGTCTTGTTTTCAGATTAGCCTTGTTAAAATCCCCAGCTACATTGAATGCCGCCTCAGGATATTTGGTTTCCAGATTACATAGAGTCAAATAAAGTTTGCTCAGGGCCATCAATGTGTCTGCTTGGGGGGGAATATATGTGGCTGTGATTTTAACCGAAGAGAATTCTCTTGGTAGATAATGGCGGTCGACATTTGTGAGGAATTCTAAGTCAGGTGAACAAAAGGACTTGAGTTCCTGTATGTTGTTATGATCACACCACGTCTCGTTAATCATAAGGCATACCCCCCCGCCCATCTTCTTACCAGAAAGATGCTTGTTTCTGTCGGAGCGATGCGTGAAGAAACCAGTTGGCTGTACCGACGTGTTGGCTGTACCAGCATGTCTTGAGTGAGCCATGTTTCCATGAAGCAAAGAACATTACAGTCTCTTATGTCTCTCTGGAATGCTGCCCTTACTCAGATTTATTTGGTGCATTTGACCCAGAAAAAACAGCTTCCAATTTGCGCAATGTCACTACAAAATATTTCAAATGTTACCTGTAAACTTTGCCAAAATATTTCAAACTACTTTTGTAATACAACTTTAGGTATTTTTAAACGTTAATAATCGATCAAATTGAAGACGGGTCTATCTGTGTTCAATACAGGAAGACAACAAACCAATGCTACTTTTCAAGTCTTGCGCAACTCTCAACAGTGTTTCCCAGTTCCTAGATGGCCGTACTTCTTCATTGCACAAAGGAATAACCTCAACCAAATTCCAAAGACTGTGGCAGCGGTAGGAACGGCAAACAAGTGCCTAAGAAATATCGTTTCCCAATGAGAACTCACTGAACAGACAGAGACCTAAAAAAAATCTCTGAATGGTTAGTCCTCTGGGTTTTGCCTGCTACATAAATTCTGCTATAACTCACAGACATGATTCAAACAGTTTTATAAACTTCAGAGTGTTTTCCATCCAAATCTACTAATAATATGCATATCTTATATTCTTCACATGAGTAGCAGGAAGTTGAAATTGGGCACGCTATTTATCCAAAAGTGAAAATGCTGTCCCCTATACCTTAAGAAGTTAATCCAGCCGCTGTGTCTGATTTCAAAAAGGCTTTACGGCGAAAGCACACCATGCAATTATCTGAAAAACCATGAAAAACATATTTCAACCAGGCAGGTGTGACACAAACGTCAGAAATAGCGATATAATAAATGCCTTACCTTTGATGATCTTCTTCTGTTGGCACTCCAAAAGGTCCCAGTTACATCACAAATGGTCCTTTTGTTCGATAATGTCCTTCTTTAGATCCATAAAAACTCAGTTTAGCTGGCGCGCTTCAGTCAATAATCCACCCAGTTTCCCTCCATCAAATGCATAAAAGATTCATCCCAAACGTTACTAATAAACATTTCCAAACAAGTCAAACAACGTTTATAATCAAACCTTAGGTACCCTAATACGTAAATAAACGATAAAATTGAAGACGGAGAATCGTTATTGTCTTTAACGGAGGAAAATACCAAAAAAAGTGCTCTCATCCACGCGCTTGGAAACACTACAGCCTAAATGGGAGCCACGTAGAAAAACTACCATTTCTGGCTCATTTTTTCAAAAACCAGCCTGAAACTCTTTCTAAAGACTGTTGACATCTAGTGGAAGCCCTAGGAACTGCAATCTGGGAGGACTTCGCCTTATAATAAAAGTGACAGCCATTGAAAATAGTGGTAGGCTGAATTTTTTTTTGGGGGGGGGGATGGTTTGTCCTCAGGGTTTTGCCTGCCATATCAGTTCTGTTATACTCACAGACATTATTTTAACAGTTTTAGAAACTTTAGAGTGTTTTCTATCTAAATCTACCATCTACTATTATATGCATATCCTAGCTTCTAGGCCTAAGTAACAGGCAGTTTACTTTGGGCATGCTTTTCATCCGGACGTGAAAATACTGCCCCCTAGCCAAGAGAGGTTAACTGGCCCAAACCTACCACCGTAAAGGAACTACATTTCCTAGGATTCTCCAACTACTACCGCCGGTTCATCCGAAACGGGAGCAGCACAACCGCTCCTCTCTCAGCTCTCACCAGTCAAAAAAGCCATACCCTCCAATGGACCGACACCGCCCTTACTGCATTTGAGACCATGAAACGCCTCTTCAACTCTGCACCCATCGTTAGGCAGCCAGATACTACCCTTCCTTTTGTTCTGGAGGTGGATGCATCCGAGGTCGGCGTGTCATTCTCTCTCAGCGGGTCGGGACACCTCCCAAATTACACCCATGTGGCTTCTTTTCCAAGAAACTGTCACCCGCTGAGAGGAACTATGATGTTGGGAACCAAGAGCTCCTCGCCATTAAGCTGGCTATCGAAGAGTGGCGCCACTGGTTAGAGGGAGCTCATCACCCATTCCTTGTCCTTACCGACCACCGCAATTTGGTGTGCTTAAGAAGTGCTAAGAAGCTCAACCACAGACAGGCTCACTGGGCACTCTTCTTCACCCGCTTCAACTTCAACGTCATCTATCTGCCTGGCAAAATACTGTGACGTCTGATTCCCGTCTTATCCCGTCTATTTGACGTCCCTTCCTCTAACCCAGCTCCCGAGCACATCCTGCCTCCGTCTTGTGTCGTGGGACCCATACAGTGGGAAATCCAAGCAGCCATCCAAGAGGACAGAGCGAGCAGGTTTGGGAGACCGCACATCGGCACCTCCCTAATGCTTCCCTCTCCCAGAAACGGTTTGCTGACCGGCGTCACCGACCTACTCCACTCTTCCACCCTGGGCAACGTGTGTGGCTCTCTACCCGGGACATCTGGCTTTGTGACCACTGCAAAAAGTTCAGTCCCCGGTTCATTGTTCTCTTCAAAATAACATGCCGCATCAATCCTGTCACCTACCATCTCCAGTTGCCCCACCATTACCGGATCTCCTCATCCTTCCATGTGTCCATTCTCAAGCCTGTGAGGTACAGCCCTCTCCATCCTCATGTGGCACACCCCCTCCATTTGACGGTGACAGTGCACCGGCTTAATCCGTCCGAGCCCTTCTTGACTCCAAGCAGCCTGGTGGTCGCATCCACTACCTGGTGGATTTGGAGGGGTACGGACCCGAAGAACGGTCCAGGGTCCACGCCCAGGACATCCTTGATGCAGCCATGATCTGGCTTTCCACCGTAACCGTCCTGACCACCCAGCTCCATGCCCCCTGGGGGAGGTCCCCTGCTCAGCTTCCTAGGCCAACAAGAGCCGCCCGTGGAGGGGGGGTACTGTAACGTCTGCTTCCAACTCACACCCTCAAACACGTTGATCCCCTGAACGCAGCTCACTCGCCAGATTCCAATCACCTGAATTCTAATCACCTGTTCACACACATGTGCCATTATCACACACTTTAGTTCAGTTCTTTGCACCCCATCACTGTGAGGTATTGTTTGTTTTGTGACACACGTCTTTCAGAGTTCTGTTTTTCCCGTGATTTCACACTTTGTTTAGTCACTTTGCCAATTACCTCGACTAACCTGCACCCCCGCACATTGACTCGGTATCAGTACCCCCTGTATATAGCCTTGTTATAGTTATGTAATTATATTATGTTACTTTTTTTTTCTTCACTTTAGTATATTTAGTCAATATTTTCTTAACTCAATGTCTTGAACTGCATTGTTGGTTAAGGGCATTTCACGGTAAGTAAGCATTTCACGGTAAGGTCTACACCTGTTGTATTTGGCGCATGTGACAAATGAAATTTGATTTGATTTCAACAAGCGTCTACGTCGCCAGGCGCTAAAATAGAACTTGGTTCTATTTGTAACGCTTGATGCACTGCAAGTCCCGCCTCCCCCATCTCCTCATTGGTGTTTAGGAGCATATACCCATGTGGGTTATTGAAAGATGAACTGAGGTCCACACTCCAGTCCAGTTGGTGGTGGTAATGCACCTCAAGTGGTTTCCAATCGCCATATGAAGTTCAAAGAAGAAGAAGTCTGAAGGAGGAGAGATTACTAGAACCAAACTTGGTTTACCTTTAATCTGTGGATTAATTGTCGGAGTAGAGGACCTTATGCATTTCAGGTAAAATAACAACCCAATGTTTATAGCCCAGGACAAATTAGCTAGCTAAATTGCCATATATGTTTAATGCTTTTTGACCTGTCCCCAAATGAATATAGTTGGTTCAGAGTTTTGATCGAGAGTCCTGATCGAGTCTGGTGTGGGTGGACAAAATGATCATTTGCGTAATGGCGAACGCAGACACATGCCCGGTGTATTCCGTTTGTAAGCACAATTCAATATAATTCCAATGCAAGAACCCCCCCAAAATTGTGCCCCCTCACCGATTTCAAGTCACTTTTTTAATCAAATGTTGTATTTATTTAACCTTTATTTAACTCGGCAAGTCAGTTAAGAACAAATTCTTATTTACAATGACGGCCTACTAAAAGGCAAAAAGGCCTCCTCCTGCGGGGACGGGGGCTGGGATTAAAAAAATATTTTTTTAATGAAATAGAAATAAAGGACAAAACACACATCACGACAAGAGTGACAACACAACACTACATAAAGAGAGACCTAAGGATGCAACACATGACAACACAGCACGGTAGCAACACAACATGATGACAACATGGTAGCAACACAACATGGTAGCAGCACAAAACATGGTACAAACATTATTGCTCAAAGACAACAGCACAAAAGGGCAAGAAGGTAGAGACAACGATACATCACGCGAAGCCGCCACAACTGTCAGTAAGAGTGTCTATGATTGAGTCTTTGAATGAAGAGATTGAGATAACTGTCCAGTTTGAGTGTTTGAAAAGGTGAGCAACCCAGGGACGTGTGTGCTTTGAGGACCTTTAACAGAATGTGACTGACAGAATGGGTGTTGTATGTGGAGGATGAGGGCTGCAGTAGATATCTCAGATAGGGGGGAGTGACTTTATCCTGCTGATTTCAACATGTGTTAACATGAAACTACACGTGACAACACGTGAAAACATGATCTCATGAAAACATGGGGATGCAACATTTCTACTTGATACCATAAAACCACACGTTACAACATTAAGCACATGTGAAAACCCTGTGTCAAATGTCATTGAGAATATTATAATTGACATGAATTCAATCAGTCATGGTCTCCTGCATGTTTGTTTAGTACCCAGTTTGTTCCAGGGACATCCCCATTTCACATGAGAAAACATGTTTTTGGAACACTTCACATTTGACATTTTACAAAAAAACGGGGGAAACTAGAAAAATTGGGGAAATCCGACACCTGAAAAAAATAATAATAACAGAAGTAGCCCAATTATTTTTTTAAACAGATTTTAAAAGACCCTGCCAACATTTTTTGTTGTACATGACTGAGTGTGTCATTCGGTAGCACAGCATTTTGGGAGAAGTTGAGGTCAGGTTCAACATTGACTATGCACTCAATGCGGAAAGAAGTTGGACTATCGTAGAAATGTTTTAGTGAAATATAATATTATTTATATAGCATTTAGCATATGCTTTTTCCCAAAGCGACTTAGTCCTGCGTAGATATATTTTTACGTATGGTTGGTCCTGGGAATCGACCCAATATCCTGGCATTGCAATGCTCTACCAAGATGCATGACAGGTTTCTAAATGCTTTGTGAAGCCTCAATTTAATATGATTTATAAGGCCTTTATTAAGGGGTGCTTATGCCACCCTTTATAAAGCACATTTTTATGTGATATTTGACCTAGTGCGTTATGTCACATTTGACATTGGTGATGATGTCACACCGTTATGAACCCTTTATAAGCGTGGCATACGGTTATAGATGATTTGTAATGCATTCATTTATGTAGCGTTTATGAAGGCTTTAGGAAGCCTTTATAAGCTGTAGTGTTCACATGTTCTTACATGTGAAATGCCACGTGAAGTGTTCCAAAACCACGTTTTCACGTGTAACATTTGTTACAAAACCATGTTTTGGAACAAAACCAATTGAAATTTCCACATGTGAAATCATGTGGGTTTTCCACATGGGTTATTACGATAGTAAGTTATTGGATTTTTTAAGAGGCTAGTGTCCTTCAGAAAGTATTCATATCCTTTGACTTTTTTCACATTTTGTTGTGATACAGCCTAAATTCAAAAAGGATTAACAAATGAAATCTCACCCATCTACACACAATACCCCATAATGACAAAGTGTCCCCATTCTCTAGTTCAGGTCCCCCCCATCTACACACAATACCCCATAATGACAAAGTGTCCCCATTCTCTAGTTCAGGTCCCCCCCATCCACACACAATACCCCATAATGACAAAGTGTCCCCATTCTCTAGTTCAGGTCCCCCCCATCTACACACAATACCCCATAATGACAAAGTGTCCCCATTCTCTAGTTCAGGTCCCCCCCATCTACACACAATACCCCATAATGACAAAGTGTCCCCATTCTCTAGTTCAGGTCCCCCCCCATCTACACACAATACCCCATAATGACAAAGTGTCCCCATTCTCTAGTTCAGGTCCCCCCATCTACACACAATACCCCATAATGACAAAGTGTCCCCATTCTCTAGTTCAGGTCCCCCCCCCCATCTACACACAATACCCCATAATGACAAAGGGTCTCCATTCTCTAGCTCAGGTCCCCCCCATCCACACACAATACCCCATAATGACAAAGTGTCCCCATTCTCTAGTTCAGGTCCCCCCCCCCATCTACACACAATACCCCATAATGACAAAGGGTCTCCATTCTCTAGCTCAGGTCCCCCCCCATCTACACACAATACCCCATAATGACAAAGGGTCTCCATTCTCTAGTTCAGGTCCCCCCATCTACACACAATACCCCATAATGACAAAGTGTCCCCATTCTCTAGTTCAGGTCCCCCCCCATCCACACACAATACCCCATAATGACAAAGTGTCCCCATTCTCTAGTTCAGCCCCCATCCACACACAATACCCCATAATGACAAAGGGTCTCCATTCTCTAGCTCAGGTCCCCCCCCATCCACACACAATACCCCATAATGACAAAGTGTCTCCATTCTCTAGTTCAGGTCCCCCAATCTACACACAATACCCCATAATGACAAAGTGTCTCCATTCTCTAGTTCAGGTCCCCCCCCATCTACACACAATACCCCATAATGACAAAGTGTCTCCATTCTCTAGTTCAGGTCCCCCCCCATCCACACACAATACCCCATAATGACAAAGTGTCTCCATTCTCTAGTTCAGGTCCCCCCCCAATCTACACACAATACCCCATAATGACAAAGTGTCTCCATTCTCTAGTTCAGGTCCCCCCCCCATCTACACACAATACCCCATAATGACAAAGTGTCTCCATTCTCTAGTTCAGGTCCCCCCCATCCACACACAATACCCCATAATGACAAAGTGTCCCCATTCTCTAGTTCAGGTCCCCCCCATCTACACACAATACCCCATAATGACAAAGTGTCCCCATTCTCTAGTTCAGGTCCCCCCCATCCACACACAATACCCCATAATGACAAAGTGTCCCCATTCTCTAGTTCAGGTCCCCCCCATCTACACACAATACCCCATAATGACAAAGTGTCCCCATTCTCTAGTTCAGGTCCCCCCATCTACACACAATACCCCATAATGACAAAGTGTCCCCATTCTCTAGTTCAGGTCCCCCCCATCTACACACAATACCCCATAATGACAAAGTGTCCCCATTCTCTAGTTCAGGTCCCCCCCATCTACACACAATACCCCATAATGACAAAGTGTCCCCATTCTCTAGTTCAGGTCCCCCCCATCTACACACAATACCCCATAATGACAAAGGGTCTCCATTCTCTAGCTCAGGTCCCCCCCCCATCCACACACAATACCCCATAATGACAAAGTGTCCCCATTCTCTAGTTCAGGTCCCCCCCCATCTACACACAATACCCCATAATGACAAAGGGTCTCCATTCTCTAGCTCAGGTCCCCCCCATCTACACACAATACCCCATAATGACAAAGGGTCTCCATTCTCTAGTTCAGGTCCCCCCATCTACACACAATACCCCATAATGACAAAGTGTCCCCATTCTCTAGTTCAGGTCCCCCCCCATCCACACACAATACCCCATAATGACAAAGTGTCCCCATTCTCTAGTTCAGCCCCCATCCACACACAATAGACAAAGGGTCTCCATTCTCTAGCTCAGGTCCCCCCATCCACACACAATACCCCATAATGACAAAGTGTCTCCATTCTCTAGTTCAGGTCCCCCCCCCAATCTACACACAATACCCCATAATGACAAAGTGTCTCCATTCTCTAGTTCAGGTCCCCCCCCATCTACACACAATACCCCATAATGACAAAGTGTCTCCATTCTCTAGTTCAGGTCCCCCCCCATCTACACACAATACCCCAGAATGACAAAGTGTCTCCATTCTCTAGTTCAGGTCCCCCAATCTACACACAATACCCCATAATGACAAAGTGTCTCCATTCTCTAGTTCAGGTCCCCCCCATCTACACACAATACCCCATAATGACAAAGTGTCTCCATTCTCTAGTTCAGGTTCCCCCCCATCTACACACAATACCCCATAATGACAAAGTGTCCCCATTCTCTAGTTCAGGTTCCCCCACCCATCTACACACAATACCCCATAATGACAAAGTGTCTCCATTCTCTAGTTCAGGTTCCCCCCCATCTACACACAATACCCCATAATGACAAAGTGTCTCCATTCTCTAGTTCAGGTTCCCCCCCCATCTACACACAAAACCCCATAATGACAAAGTGTCTCCATTCTCTAGTTCAGGTTCCCCCCCCACCCATCTACACACAATACCCCATAATGACAAAGTGTCTCCATTCTCTAGTTCAGGTTCCCCCCACCCATCTACACACAATACCCCATAATGACAAAGTGTCTCCATTCTCTAGTTCAGGTTCCCCCCACCCATCTACACACAATACCCCATAATGACAAAGTGTCTCCATTCTCTAGTTCAGGTTCCCCCCACCCATCTACACACAATACCCCATAATGACAAAGTGTCTCCATTCTCTAGTTCAGGTTCCCCCCCATCTACACACAATACCCCATAATGACAAAGTGTCTCCATTCTCTAGTTCAGGTTCCCCCCCATCTACACACAATACCCCATAATGACAAAGTGAGAACATATTAATAGAACTTGTTGCACATTTATCAAAAATGAAAATATCTCATTTGCGTCGTTATTCACACCCCTGAGTCAATACATGTTAGAATCACCTTTGGCAGTGATTACAGCTGAGAGTCTTTAAGACCTTTGCACACCTGGATGGTACAATAGCGGCACATTATTATTGTTCAAATTCTTCAAGCTCTGTCAAGTTGGTTGTTAGACAGCCATTTCCAAGTCTTGCAGTAGATTTCCATGCCGATTTAAGTCAAAACTGTAACGAGGCCACTCAGGAACATTCAACATCATCTTGGGAAGAAACTCTAGGTTATTGTTCTGCTAAAAGGTACATTTGTCTCCCAGTGTCTGTTGGAAAGCATACTGAACCAGGTTTTTTTTCACACTGAGTGAGTCCATGCAACTTATTATGTGACTTATTTAGGCTTGCCATAACAAAGGGGTTGAATACTTACTGACTGAAGACATTTCAGCTTTTCATTTTTTATAAATATGTCAACCTTTCTGAAAACATCATTCCACTTTGACATTATGGGGTATTATGTGTAGGCCAGTGACACAAAATCGATTTAAATTCAGGCTTAACACAACAAAATGTGGAAAAAGTAAAGCTTTGTGAATACATTCTGAAGGCACTGTAACTGAATTGGTTATGAGAATCACCCAGCTGAACAACAAGTCATTTGTGGTTGTTAACCACTGTATGTTGGTTTACTGTATATTATAATTGACACAAGTTGGTCATTCATTGGATGTCTTGGCATCATTAGGCAATGAGCAAGTCTTCAGTTCGATATTCCTCTTAACCTATTTCTTGCTGCAGTACATTGTCCTGTATAAGAGCATCACTCGCTAGATATATTCCCCCCTTCAGAGTTAACATCCTGCTGTAGACCACGCCAGCCATTTTTCCCAGATTTGGGGGTCTGCACCCCTCTTGAAGTCCATCCCTGGCCACAACATCACAAGACACGCCTTGAGTCAGTACCACTCCGGCTTTCATCTGTCAGTGCAGCAGGACACACATTCAACTATGCAGGAATCTGAGACAGCTTCATTGCCCTCATCGAGGTTCCCCCGCAACAGACGGTACGTGTAGCCAGACCCAGGGAAAGGATACTGATGAGCTAGCGGTCTCATTAGTTTCTGACCCCCGGGAAATTCACAGGTGGAACAAATCAACAGCAGCTTCCAACAACAAGTTCCACTCAACATTTATGTTTGTGGATGCTTCCTAGAGCCCTCTCCGGTCATTATGCACAAATGAACACAAACAACTCAGAGTAAATTAAACCAATGAGGGTTTTAATTAAGTGCTGAAATACGGATATTGCCACAAGGCCACAAGGGATTGAATTATCCAGATGTGCCAATGTGCAAATATTGAGTGAGGACAACTGATACATTTGATGTCTTTTTGAGATGAATATCGGTTTTACTACGAAAATCTGCAGCATTCAGCTTTTCTTAATTCATTGGTTTTTGTTTATATCTCTGCACTGAGAAATCATCTATTTTCAATGATTTTCTTGTTAGAATAGACCTTTGTAATTATTACCAACTTCCAGAGACATATTAGGACGTATTTGAGCAACAGTCTGCTAGCATAAACCAGGAAAGGCCCTAACGAAATATTTAAGCTTTCAACAGAAAAATCTGCTCTATTGATGAATTCTGCACTATTTATCCTAAATAAATATATTATGGTTACTGGTTACATTGGTTGTTTTTCCCAGATAGAGATATATGTCTTCTGATTTGAGGCATAATCAATGGCAGTCCCACATGGTCCGACTTGTTGTGCTGTTGTCAAGAGACAGAGCAAACTTCTCAAACTGAAGATGTGAGATCAATGGTCTAGTTCAAATCAAGTGGATTGTAGTCTGTTGGTCTAAAGTGTACTGGGCAATGTGAGAATTATGTCTGCAAGTTGCAAGACATCTTAAAGCGGACCTGATCAAACGATCACCACGAAATGAGCCAAAACATTTTGAAAGAACAGAATTGTGTTCTATAGTGCAGCTCAGAGTAAACATTGTGAACGCACGCTCTAGCTTAAGTGAGCTAGCTATAACCAGCTTTCTAGCGAACCAGATCCACCTCATTTACTGCTTGCGAACATTGTCAGTTAAGGTTATCCAGCTAGCTAGCAAGCTAATGGAATTGGTTGGATGAAACTGTCTCGTCTGTCAGTCTTTCGGTAAGGATTGACATGTTGAATCTTATAGCAGGCTGGCTGAGTTCTAAAGCTAGGTAGTTCAGCTCAATCAATCTTTGTTCTACAACTGTCTCATGGTATCTATTTGAACCATCATTTTATGCCTTCAACTACTTCTGCCAAATATTCTACGTAAATTGAAGTATTATCAAGGTCATATCCATTGACGGTTTTGTAATCACTTAAAATGAGGACTAAGACATAGTCACATAATTGTTTCTTGAAAGCCCTTTCTAAATAAAGGTTAAATAAAAGTAAAATGAGGTAGCGGGTTTGTTTTTGTTTGTGGGTGCATTTTGATGTTTCTTTCCATTAGATTCATCAAAGTGGCTGTTCCGCTAAGGCCCGGAAATAAATGAATTAAGAGATCATTTTGAATGCTGACTGTGATGTATAGCTCAGTAAGTAGAGATCACAGGTGGCTGCACATTTGAAACATGAAACTTCAGCTCTGTGAATGTGTTGTTTTGTGTCCACATCTGTTGTTCTGGAACTTCTGTGCTTGTTCTTCTTTCATGTTCTCCTTGTAGTTGATATTGTGCTTCAGATGAAAGAGACAAAATGAGATTCTGACTCTGTGTGATCTATCTCAAGCCGCCATATGAAAGCATGTGTTGTAAGCATTAAAGAAAGGCTGTGAAAGTCAAGTTTTTTTTTTTTAATGGTATGTAGCTTTTCGCAAGATACTTTTTTTTTTCTTTATGAAGTTTGCAATAGGTTACAATTGATTTTCTTTCTTGAAGAACTTTTAATTTTATATCTGCTGATTCTGGTTTTGAATCCTGTTTTTCATCCATTTGTCTAAGCTGTGACGTGCAAAGGGGACAAGGAGCTGAGATTCAAAGACAACAATAACAGTCAGTGGCGAAGCACTAAGAAGTAGACTTTAACATTAACATTAATGATGCTAGAACTTCATGTTGCTCCCAACAAGACGTGAGAGTGAAGTCTGATAAACTGGATGATTATGTACAGTGCACCCAGTGGAGCCACTGGTTGTTCTGCAGTCAGCAACTTATACACTGTGCACCTTACAACTAAATAGAGACATCGCATGCAGGATGTTAAAAGTGGTTCCAACTGTGTTGTGATGCTCCACTTGATGGAATCAACACAAAATGGGGAAATCCTTCAGGCATGTTAATCCCAAAGTGTTTGTGGCATCTCATGGTTCAAAGAAAAATCTGCAACAAGGGCACAGTCACTGAGACTATTACCAATACTCTCGAAACACTTAAACTAAAAGCGTTTCTTTAAACATTTCATGCATAATTCATTGTTTTGTACCAGCGCCATAGTTCTTCCCCAATGCAAAGTTGCCCTCTTTCATGTAAGTTTGATGTGGGTGTCTCCATTTCAAAACAACTGTCTTCATAGTGTTACTAGCAATGAGCACCGTGCACATTTAAGTAAACAATTGACATGGGGAAAAGCTAAATGAAACAAGTAAACTATTTTATCAGCTGTTTCGAGTGCATGAAAAGAAACATCGCCCGAGAATCCCCAAAAGAAATCACTAAAACGCTAAATAGCACTGTGTTTTGTATTGGTTAGGCTTAAAAGTCTGTGCAATGGCACTGGAGGAGAAATTATTATGCATGCTGCCCTCAGCTCTCTGTCTACCAGCTATCAATATTCACTCTGTCAACTCTGTCGCTGCTAAACTTCAGGCTAGGCCATTTTACCCAGTGAAAACAGCCCTTCTGTAGACAGTTCCTATTATGGTAAAATAAATACAGAACATTTCGATGAAACATGGTCTTCAGTTCATTCAAGTAAAATTAATATTTCCATATCATGTTAGCAAAGCTGTCTTGGACATCTTCAACACAAGGGCATTGTACTGAGTCAAGCATTTTAACAACACATTTCCCCTGTTTCAGCGTAACTGGCTAGGTAAACTGCAGTGTGTATCCAGTAGCAAGCATCTTCATTCATGTCCTAGCCATACGGTCAAAAACAGTTGCACCTATCTACTCATCCATGTACTGTCAATGAATACCATATTTTCCCTGTGTTCCCACAGTATGATTCACCACTCTAGTTCTTCCCCCCCCCCAGTTCAGGATGAGAAGTCTGCTCTTCAGGGAGCTTTCTCTATCCCATGACAGAAAGGCCTGACATCGCACCACAGAAAAGCCTGACCCGTCATTATTCAGCTTGCCTGATGGCTTACTACAAAGACATCCTCTCTCTGATGCTACAGGGGTTCACTGCACTCTCTCTGCAGCCAGAACCCAAAATACCCTCCGAAGTGTTTATAGTAAGAGTTCCCTTCCTAAAAAAAACACACCCACATTGATGAAAGCATATTGGGACGTTTCATCTCACAGTGCCAAAGACGAGATGAAGCCAGGATTGGTGCCTCTCTAGAGTGAGAAGGGTGTTTTTATTTGTTCTCCAGCCAGCACCAATCTGATGAACGTCAAAACCATAGATCTATCTGCTTGTTTTTCCTTCCTTTGAGTTGTTCTGCGCATACTCACTTTGAAGGTGGGGAATTCTTACTTCTTCTGAATATTGATATTGTGCAGTGAATAAAGGAGTCATGTGACAGTGATTATAGGGCACAACAGGTGCCGCGCGACACACGGTCGCCAATGCTTTATTGATTAATGCCTGTCATTGACCTCACAGTTAGGACATGCCTATGCATCTGTCTTCATCACATTGGAACATACAGAACTGTTACACTTTTTTTTAATCCTCTGCATTTTGAGGATGTAAACATTGATTGTGAGAATTAAAGTGTTTTTGGAGAATTAACTATTACAAGCATAATCTTGGTTACCCAGAAGTAAAATTTGTGCAAAGTCGCCATTTACATGTGAATTTATCCAGAAGAGATTATTACAAGCATGACTTACAGGAGCGTAATGCTACCTTACAGCGCAGCAAGTGCTAATAATTACAGATAATGACCGTCTATAATTGATCTATTAGCTAGAAACACTTCTCCTTCCCTATCTCTCATTCTCATTCGTGGAATCCTAGATGAATGGTATACTAGTTCTGGTCTTTCTTGGAAACCTCCTTCTTGCTTGGGTCCCAGGAAGCCTCTTGCTTGTCTGTGAAACGCTGACAGGGTGGATAACCTTTACAGCTCTGTCATAAATGCCAAAGAGAGAGCAATAAAGGTCAGACACTATGCCAGATACACTAACCTGCCTGTGTTTTGAATAGACACCAGTACTCCCCTTATACCTTCTGCCTAAGTTCATCCAAGCAGGTCCGGGTAGAAATTGCCCCCTTAGGCACAGAACAGATCTAGGATCAGCTTACACACTCCAAATTCAAAGGGGACGTACAGGGGCAACTTCATCCTCCTCCATTCAAACACCCAATAATAGGATTCCACCATGACGAAGCTATGACGAGGTCCTCTAAGGAGCAATGCTTTGTTCTTCATCAGCATCCCTTGATAATAAGAGCCTGTTAGACTGTACAATACAAATTTGTAGACACCCGCTACAGTACAGTAGATATCTTAGGCCAGTTGGTTTCAAACCTCTCCTCGGAGGACCCCCAGATGTTTCACAATTGCTGTTGTAGTCCTGAGCAAATTTATCAAGGTCTTGATAATTAGTTGACAAGTTGAGTCAGATGTGCTAGCTCTAAATAGATCAAATACATGGAACAGCTGGGTGTCCCCAAGGAGAGGTTTGAAAACCACTGTCTTAGGTAGGCCACACACAAGTACGAGGATTGCCATACTTATTGCTATTACATAGTGTTACTCTGGACTACTTACTTACAGTAAATGTGGCCCGCTTAGAGCTGTAACTTCACAAAGAGGTATCAATTATTCAGCTAAAATGTTTAGCTAGCCCGCCACTTTTATTTAGGGATGTTCACCGGACACTTTTATGTCAAAGTCCTAGAAATATGATGATAATGATTGCACAATTCATAGGAAGATCATTGAAAATATACATGTTAGATCTGGGGGGGGGGTATTGAACGTGGGACATCAAAGGGGTGCTCCATTGAAGGTGAATGCGCTCGCCGCATTAAATAATACAGCAATAACGATCCAACTTTAATGGAATTTCAGTCGTCGGAGACTAATTTGTGATTCAAGGCACTTGGTGAGGAGCATTAAATCACCCCCCCAAAAAATTGCTATCAGTTAATGCCCAGAATGCAGGAGAAATGTCCAGATAGGCCTAGATTGTCAAGTGGAAGGGCAAAGTATTATGACATTCAAACTCTTTTAATGTCCTCCTCTCTGAGATAAATTAAGCTCATCAAAGCGAAAGTTTTATAGATGCATAACTTTTTACCCGCTAAAATGGAAAGTATTTGATCCTATACATGAAAGACAGAAGAAAGAACAGGGTCGCCATACGTATCGCTTACAAGGGAATTCATAAATCTTATGAAGTCATGAAATCCTCCCTCTTAATATCCAGAAGACTTCTGCTAATGATTGACCGTGCATCTAATGCTACACCCAAATAGATGTACAACATACTGACTGTAGAAGAAACATGAACTCTTGACCATAAACGTAGACTTAATGTAGTAGATCTTAGGGCTATCTTAGACCTGACCAGACAGCTCCAGGCCCTAAGATTACATTCTAATAAGATATCAAATGTCAATAGCAAAGGTTTAAAAATAAATACATAAAAACATGCATAAATGCAACAACAACAAAACTGTTGAAATCATTAATTAATCTCCTTGATTGAGCTGAGTCTACGGTACCTTTGCCTCAATAAAACGTACAGATACAGGCAAACGCAATATTGGCAATTACAAATTGCTGAAATGATTGACCCACACTTTTGAAATGTCCTCACTGTCGTCTATCTCGTCAAAGCTTTGAGCATTTATACATTCATGACAGTGGCTCTCCATGGCTTCCATGTAAGAACAAAATACAAAAACAGGAAGTATTTTATGGCATTTGTATGAACTACTTGAAGGCTGCTTTTGTCCAATTGTGACATTTCATACATGACTACAATTGCAGCACCACTATAGGCTTGGGTAAAGTCTTCATTGTGAAGTCCTTTTACCAGAATTAAAGGTACAGTTCCACCACACTTATCCTTACATCAATAGCTCCAAAAGGGTCAGTGTCACAGTGTGTATTTTTGTGTCTTTTAAACAATTTTATGTAACATCCATTGTGAGATATGTTCAACTCAACCAACCCTGTGCTCTTTCATTCCAGATTACATCTATTAACCAGGGTATGAGTTCGGACCATTCGTTCAAATGTAATTCCTCTGAGCCTCGAATGGCTCCGGAGCTATAATAATTCAAGATGAAGTCGAGTTGAGGGAGCGCTGACAGGTAAGCTGTATATGTAGTTGTTTGAAGATCTTATCTGCAGCGAGGCATGGAATGATGGTGCGGTTATCAGGGGATGAGCAACATACATTTCTTCCATGTTACAGTGAGATTTATGCTCTTGCAACATTCCAAATATGATGATATGTGCCAGTACACATCATGCTGCATTTGATTCATATCTCTGGGCCATGCCTTTTTTTTTTGTGATTCACACTTTGTTTCTTCTTACATTTCTCCATGTAGTTTAGCCAGGGCATTTCAAATTAATTCATGAGGAGGGTTAGATAATGTGTGCACAAGGAAAAATGCATCCATTTTCCTGTGTTTACTCTGAGCGGTAAAATGATACATTGAGACTCCTGCTGAGCAAACGCCAGAGCAGGGCATAAATGAAGGAAGTGAAGAAGAGAAGGAGCCAGAGATACGCTGAGACTGTCACCTTAAAAGACGACGTGTGGCACATACTGATGCCAGGCCCGGTGCTCACTCTGGCAGGAATGATCCATGCCATGCTGCTGGGGCTCACAGGGGCAGAACGGGCGACTGATGAGGTTACCCACTGAGGCAATTATGCTATGGAAATCGTGCTACAACGTTAAGTAGTAAAATATGATCAGGTCTGTTGAAATATGCCGCGGCGGTAAGCCCAAGGTCTGGGTTTTGGAGTAATGGGCGAGCAAGAGAAGCGGCTTATTCCCTGGTGAGAGAGAAAAGTCGATAAATGTTTGATCATAGAGCGCGGTAGTTCATCCCCCTCCGGCAGCACGTGGTATTAGTCAATGTTATCTATGGCAGTGTCTATTCATGTTATTTGTAACCTGTGTTCGCTTTTTCTGCAGGGGTTGCAGCCCTCATCAAAATGTGACCACCAACATACATTGTATGATTTAATCTTCCCACCTGGTTAGCCCTTTTCTCTGTGATTCCCCTCAATCACTACAATGGGCACCGGAAAATATACTGAAACTGATGCTTTATCAAGAGGAACATGTGTCCTCAAGTATCATGTGCACCAACAGGACTATTATATATTAAATGATTTAAAACAAATAAATGGGTTCTACCATTGACTGACAGTGCATGCTGGCGCAAGTCATAGCAGAGCTTATGAAGTTTGGGTCTCCCTTCACATCTATGTAGCAGCCTGGACTTGGAAACTAATTGATGCACTGCTTCATTAGGGGAAGCGTATAAAGCCGCTCCAAGTGTTCCCGCAATGAAACATCAGGCTAAAGAATCATTTGTCTTAATGCTAATGACTTCCCCTTCTGGTGAGCAACTAAAACAGAATCTAATATTCTCTCTATTCTCTCTATCATTGCTATCGGAAGTTTTTTTTTTTTTTTAAATGTTTGCTTTGCCTAACTCCTTCCCAAATGCAAAGTATATATCCACCGATGATGGATCTCTAATAATTACAGCTTCATGCCACAGTTCCGACCTGATCCCGATGTTTCACCGTGTCTATCGCTGTGGGATAAAAGCCAAGTGGAGACGACACACAAGGCCTACTGAAATACAAGGCACAAGGCCTACGGAAATACAAGGCACAAGGCCTACGGAAATACAAGGCACAAGGCCTACGGAAATACAAGGCACAAGGCCTACTGCTATTTCCCCCCCGACACTAAGGGGAAAATAGCACCATCAAGCCTTATGAGCATTTTTAAATGAGTTGTACTACCTTATCTGAGTGAGCACTCACATTACTTAGAATTGAAGAGGGCATATGAAAAGGATTGCAATATATGACACACAAATGGGGCTTTTATTTACTATGAAATTGTACAAGGGTCTCTTGTAGCATAGATGGGACACGTAAAATTGAACTCCCAATCTTCAGATATGCTTGACAACTCCAGGTCTCTCACTGCTGGGATTAATTCAACCTTTTGCCTGGCATCAGGGATAGCATCGACAATTTTAATGACTCATATACACAGTGTGTTCTAGCATCTAGGACTGCCTCAGATGCAGAGGTGTCAGAGATTATTTCTCCCATCAGGTTAATCTCAAGCATACTACAGCCTTCAAATGACTGTGGATGCAACACAAACCCAGCATCTAACTTGGCAAATATGCCATACTTTACCATGTTCCAACATTAATTATATATTGGTCATGGTTAATTGTGCGCTACGAGCTACGCTCCAGTTCATTACACAGAGGCAAAGGGTCAGTTTCAATGTAATTAAAGTTGGATCAGAGCAAAGAGAACAGAGGCCATAACAAGCTTTCTCTGTCTGTTCTTTCAATGCTGCTCCATATGCACAAGGGTAGGTATTTTCAATACATTTTCATCATATTTCATAACCCCATCATCCCCATGTTAGTATTGTACCCCAAGATGATAATCAGGCTCAAGCCAATGTATCTGGTCTGCTTCATTAATTGGCCAAGCATCGTCCGGGTTAGGGGAGGGTTTGGCCGGGGTAGGCCGTCATTGTAAATAAGAATGTGTTCTTAATTGTCTAGTTAAATAAAGCTTAAATTAAATTTAAAAAAAAAAAAAGTTTTACTCACAAGACATTCATACTGTTTTCAGTACACCTCTTTCACCTTTTCTGAACCCAATACTCCTGTACTGGTGTGTAGATGAGGCATAGATGCAGCTGCCACATACAGGAAGTAGCACCATGCACTCTTATTATTTCTTGAGTTTCCCTAAGACACTCTCCAGCTCCTCTTTATGCATCACTGGCTATAATGGTGTTTCCCACAGAGAAGGAGCCCCCTTTGCCAACATTCACTTAAGCCCAAAGGTTTACTTAGACATTTTGGGCTCTACCTTGCACATTAGGGAAATGGCGGCACGGCAGGGCAGAGTAAATACATTACCATCGCAGCAGTGGCCCACTGCAGCAGCTTTTACCTTCCACTATCCATGGTCCTCTGTGAATCCATCTTTTCTAAAGTGCCGCAAAAGTTAAAGGCACTTTTTTATGTGACAAACAAGGCCAGGTCTGACAGCAAAAAGCTTTTGAGGGGGAAATGATGAAAGCCAGGTTTTGTCATTTGAATCCTTTCAACACAGTGTTATCAGGTTTTTTTTTTTCAACATGATTTTTGCTCTTTCTGAGCAATAGCCCAGAACCTGAAAAGACAGGACGGGTTTTGGCCAATGGTGTATATAAAGGTTGGATTGCTGATGCTATGTATTGGCCTATGAGAGGCTTTGAAGCCATATTCAGTCACAGTCATATTGGCCATCCCCAGATGGAGCAGTCCTCCATTGAATGAATGGAACTCTACAGCATTTGTGACTGACCAGCTCAAATCGGTCTTATGTAGCAAAATTAGCATTTTTTAAATTTATTTTTTACATTGGATAAAAGTAGAGACTCAGAGCTACAAAATGGTAGATCATACACTGCAATTGAGGAACAATGGAGAAGTCATTCTGCTTTGAAAGTTGATCAACTTGTAAACTCACTTTTGAGAAAAGGGCCTTTGAAAGTATTGTTGCCGACTGGAGTGCTCTCCTTTGTCTCCACCCATTCAGCATTGTTCACACCCTCTTAAGTCAGCCCCACCCATCTCTTTAAGGATTCACATGTGAGGTCATGTGCTGAACTGTCATGTGCTGAACTGTCATGTGCTGAACTGTCATGTGCTGAACTGTCATGTGCTGAACTGTCATGTGCTGAACTGTCATGTGCTGAACTGTCATGTGCTGAACTGTCATGTGCTGAACTGTCATGTGCTGAACTGTCATGTGCTGAACTGTCATGTGCTGAACTGTCACGCCCTGACCGTAGAGAGCTTAATATGTCTCCATTTTGGTTTGGTTAGGGTGTGATTTGGGTGGGCATTCTATGTCCCTTTTTCTATGAATTGTATTTCTGTGTGTTTGGTCGGGTGTGATTCTCAATCAGAGGCAGCTGTCTATTGTTGTCTCTGATTAAGAACCATACTTAGGTAGCCTGTTTCCCACCTGTATTTGTGGGTAGTTGTCCCTGTATATAGTCGCCTGTATATAGTCGCCTGTATATAGTCGCCTGTATATAGTCGCCTGTATATAGTCGCCTGTATATAGTCGTATATAGTCGCCTGTATATAGTCGCCTGTATATAGTCGCCTGTATATAGTCGCCTGTATATAGTCGCCTGTATATAGTCGCCTGTATATAGTCGCCTGTATATAGTCGCCTGTATATAGTCGCCTGTATATAGTCGCCTGTGAGCAATACGTTGGTGGTGGTTTGATGGTTTATTGGCGACATCTTATAATAAAGAAGTATGTACGCTCACCACACTGCGCTTTGGTCTGCTGTTTCCACCTTAGACAATCGTGACATGAACAGTGAGTAATGTAGTAAAGATTAAGACTAAAAGTGGTAGTAGCCTACAATAAGGAACAATTCCAGGTAAACATGAGGCCTAAAATACATGTAATTTTGTCCTTGAAACAGTTCAATTAAATATTAATTGAACTGTTTCAAGGATAAATTACATACATTTAAGTATTTTTTGTTGTTGTAGTGGGGACAATAACAATAGTCCTTTCAAAATTAAAACAGTATATATTTGTTCATTTTTTAAATGTTTACCTCACATATACTCTAAAAGTATGCATTAAGGTGCCTGTAATATAATAAATGTGTCAAAAACAAATGTGGACAGTAATAGTGCCAAGATGGAGGTGCCAAAAAGTGCCCCTTGTTAGTCATCTAGTGTAAATATAAATCATGGGTCTCAATCCACATTCACCTTCAACTCAACCTCTCTAGGTTATCCAAGGCCTAAGTGACCCTCAAGTGGCTTTACTCGGAGAGATATAGAAAGAATAATTGCCTACATACCTGTGTTGCCTTTGTATTTTTCCAGTGCAATTTTCTGAAGTTTTCACCAAACCACTAACAAGTATGCCTTTTGTCTGTTCTTGTATGGGGCGGCAGGGTAGCCTAGTGATTAGAGCGTTGGACTAGTAACCGGAAGGTTGCAAATCCCCGAGCTGACAAGGTACAAATCTGTCGTTCTGCCCCCGAACAGGCAGTTAACCCACTGTTCCTAGGCTGTCATTGAAAATAAGAATTTGATCTTAACTGACTTGCCTAGTTAAATAAAGGTAAAATAAATTTAAAAAAATAAAAATTCTATTTATCTCAGAGCAGCTTTAATCTCAAATGATTATAGCTGTGGTCCTGGGGGCTTCTAGCTCAAGGGTTTCGGAAGGTTACACCCTTTAATCCACTTTTTGGTTATTGTATTCACCTTTTCGTCTTTTGGGGAATGTGCAGCTTGTATCTTCCATTAAGCTGAACAGATAAGCACTTGGCTATACCAATAGATCAGTAACTCAATGTGCCCTGCTCCTTTCCCTCCAAGGCTGATGTCAATAACTCCAAGTGAGAGCCAAGATCCGAAAGCTTTTCAGAAAATAGCTGTTATTCAACATGTATTTGTTTTGTTTCCCTAAATAATAGTATTTGGACTGCCTTCATCACCAACACTTCTACTACTGATGCAAGTAATGAGTAATCACCAGTGGTTTAATTTAGGCCTCTAAACTCAATGATATACCGTATTTTCAGAAGACTCAATAATAAATCATATTAAACTGAGTAATTGTTATAACCTACAGAGATCTCTTTGAGGGGGGGCCTGACTTGTCATTGGGTGACATGTACCGAATGTCATTTTTATTAATAAGCCAGGTACTGTACACTATGTCAGTGACTGAGAATATTCCACTTTACCATAAAATCTGGTTATGTGAGGAAGGAATTGACATCAAAAGATCACCCTGAAGAAGTACTCTGTCCTTCACAGACATTGAGAGAATAATAACATTGAGGTTGATAACTCTATAAACCCTCTCGACAGATAATATTTCAGCAGTTGCAGGTCGCCTTTAGCGTAAAATAATGTTGCGGCACAATTTGGGTAGCGTGACAAAGTTTTTAAAGTGGAACTAATACTGTAATTGCATTATGAATTACGGAACATGAATTTGAGGTTTGCCATGCACTTAACTCATTTTAATGCTCCTGAATCATTGCTTACACTGCTCATTGACTTCTTACCTCTAGGATAACATTGTTAAATTGATTTCAGGCTAGATGTTCATTGCTTGACTCTGGCTCCTTTAAAAATGTTCTCTTCAAATGGTGTGCAGGAAGTACAATGTAGTAGAAAACAACTTTGTGAATTTGAGTGTCGGACTTAATGAGGCCAATTGAAAACATTGTGTGATCCAGAGTTGCTTGCTGATTCCACCCTCTGATGACGCATTGGGAGCCCTTCTCATTGTGTTATGAGAGAGAACGTTTTGAGCAGTGAGGGATTTGTGTCGGCATCATTAGCAATGTAAGGATTTATCGTTGAGTTCTCGACAATGTTCAAAATGATCATAGATAATTGAAAATACAAGCAACACAACCCCATGCCTTGCTCTCTTACCCTAACTTTGAAAAGATCATTTCTCTAATCATAGGCTCAATCATTCCTGGAATGACAAGGGTTGTGTACAACACTGAAACTGAACTGAAACTGAACAAACAACCCCAGGCTTTCTTGATTCAGTTTAGTCTTTCTATCCCTCTGCTGTGCCCTGCAGTACTGAATACATCATGGCTTGCGATTTGGAAATGCTTCCGCTGAAATCCGGTAATGATATTTGGCAGACTGGTCGGTACCTATGGCCCTCAGGAAGAGATTTTGAACTCTGCTTGGTGGAGGGTTTTGTTCAAAGCTTACCATCTGTCTTTTTGGATTTTTCGGACAAATTATGTTTTAAACATTGTGGAGTGGTGACTGTACTGTGTGTTGAGTCACCAATGCACGTCGAGGTTGCTGCTCGGCTGTCCACGACCTTGATTAACCAATGTTAATCAAGGTTAACAGTTAAGGTTTGTAGATACAATTATCCACGTAGTGGCAATGCCCAGGCAAAATCGGTAGGATTTCCTGCTGTTCGGTGGTCTTTAATGATACATACTCACCAACCCCAGTCCTTAGCTTAACAAACCAAGTGGCAAGTTTGGGCAGCTGAAATGACATATTAGGCCTTTAAAGGGCCAAGACCAGTGGTTCCCAAACTGTTTTTAAAATATTTTAAAAATATTTTAACTTACTCTTGGAAGATGTAATAGTAGAATGCACAATGTGCAATTTTTAAACTGTCATGTAAGTCATTGCCTACTTTTGTCAGAAATGTCCAGATAAACTAGCCCATGTCAGCTAACATTCTTTAGCTAGGTTTTTTTAGCCCATAGATTTAGTTGTAATGTTTGAGTCACTCAAATATCACATGAATACACATTACACATGGCAAAATGTGTAGAATTGCAGGAAATAATCTTTAAACCTGCTAAATTATATCCACCAACAAGAGGGGTGTGAACGTGTCATGAACAGTTCTTAGATGCTGCGCATGTGAAGGGGGGCAAGCAATAACGCACAATTTAAACAGCAATGTTCACAAAGGGCCTGTTCTAGAGCACTTTAAGATGCTGGGAAAACAAATGCTGTCATTTCAGGAGGACTTGAGAGCATTTGATGCTCTCTGGACCCATTTCCCCATATGCCACTCACACTGGAAGGAATGAGCAAACAACAATGACTGCAGAGCTACCACTACAGACACCCTGAAACGCAACAGGGGAGCAAAGCACGGCCCAGTTACCCCCAAACACAAGACAAAGAGGAGTGTCAAACGTGTGATACATTACCTAGGGAAAAAACAGTACCTGAAGGAGATCAATCTCAACTTTAATTCAAAGCTGTGTACTTCATCATGGTGACAGAGATAGCGGCCAGGCAGAATTTCAGCTAAAGGGGACCGCGATAGGCGATCGCTAAGCCAAGCAAAAGTAAAAAGATGATTGATTGGGTGATTCTAGCAATGGTTCTTAGCCTTTGTTAGCACACTAATGATGACCTTGATTTGTAGTATTGGGTAATGTGGGGATAAGATGTCTCATATGTGAAATACAAGGGAACTGTATTCAATGATTTGGTTTTGTTTTCCCTTCTGTGCTTAAGTCTCTGCCCCAGTCTCTGCCTTGTCACTTTACCCTGTATTCATGTACATATCTACCTCAAATACCTCGTACCTCTGCACATTGATCTGGTACTGGTACTTCCTGTATAGAGCTCCATTCTTGTGTTTTTATTTTATTTTATTCCTCTTGTGTTACTAGTTTTTTAATAATCTTTTTTTTAATCTCTGCATCGTTGGGAAGGGCTCGTAAGCATGCATTTCACTGTAAAGTTTACACCAGTTGTATTTGGCTCGTGACAAATACTATTATTATTATTATTTTTTGATTTCAGTTTGCATTTCAATTCATTGAGATTCAGCAGTAACCTTTTGGAAAGTGGAACTTGCCGTGAAGTGACATTTACGTTTTTCATCGTCGGGATGTATGTTGCCGAAGAGAAAGGGCTTACCAGGTTCTATTCGATTTGCTGCTCGGTACACTCACGAGCGTGAGGAGATGGACTGAACTCGGCTTACTTGGTTACGCCGGTTTCACAAAGCAAAGAGAATTTCACAACACGCTCTTCAGCTCAGGTCGCCGATGGAAAAGTCAAGATCGTGCATCACGATGTCAATTTCCCCCTGTGCTGCACTCCCTCTATGAAGTTTGTGTAATAACTTAGATTTATGGGTGGGGCCATTAACAATATCCTCAGTTATTGCAAGAAGCAAATTAATAAATCAATGTCAGGATGCTTGCCCAGCTCCTAGACCAGCTCGCACACACAGAGACATAAACACACACACACAATGTATATATATATATATAAATTGTGTGTGTACGTGTGTGTTTGCCTGTGTCATGAATGCTGAGTGCAAACTGCTTCAATGTGCTCACACTTGATTTATTCATTCAATTACCCTTCATTTTCATTGGAATGATCACAGCGGTGCAATGCAAGTGCTCATAAAAACCGAATTGCAAAAAGCTAAATGTAATTCAGTTCAGATAAGCATAAAAGTTTTACTGTACCTCCTTTACTGAGTAAGAAATGGGGTTCACAGTCAGAGTCAATGCGTCCTTTACGTGTGGGCTTTCGTCAACCTCTAGAGTACTTCCTGTTTCGAAGTACAATTGGTAGTACATTTTTGATGTTATGACTCTATCAAAGCAGGCAAAGTTCGAAGCAAGTCTGAATAGATGGTTACAGTAGCTCAAAACAATTGTACAAATGTACAATAAATGACAATAACTACGTGTGAAACCAGCTGTCAATTTGTAAAAAGGACATATCATCTCGTCACCATCCACTCCGATGTAATTATAATGCAAATCAATCACATCAGTGGCCATGCAAAACAAACACAAAGCACCTACCATTTCTTCGAATGCGTATATATACATGGCCCATCAAACATGTCTGTCACAGCCTCACAGATAGGCAGAGAGAGGGCTGTATAGGAGAAGCGTGAGTGATGTCTCTGTACTTGCTGAGAACGAATATGTCAATGCTAAGATGAATGCACTCCCTCCTGTTAGAGAGTGATGGGTTAGCCTCATAATGCGTGAGACTTTTGAGGAATTACAACACTGCTACATCTAGCACCCTTTTGGACACTGCGATCCATCCATTTCCTTGAATCATAATACTAATCAGGGCGTGAAAACAGAGGTAACCGATGTCTTCGGTCATAAAAGTCAAAAGGGGGCAGTGTAATTGGTAGTGCATCATAAAGCTTTGGACTCTACAAGGCTTCCTGTGACAGACTCTGCACCTCTCCTCTGAGTCCCACACCATCCTTCCCTTTTCTCTGGGAGTTTGACTGGCTACAGAGTGTGTGTGTGTGTGTGTGTGTGTGGGGGGGGTCTGGGAGGGAGGTATGGTGCCAGCAGGAGGGTGCAGTATAGCGCATTGCAGCGTGACTGATCTATCCATCAGAAAGGTGCTGTCTGGCAGAGAAAAGGGTAGTGGAGAAATGTGCTCCCCACAGCCCCACGGTGCACTGCTGCACTGCTCTTAACTGACCTTGAGAAGTTAGCACTTTAAACACTCCACCTGATTTATATGTATTTCTGTTGGATTGGCTTCTATTTTTTTACACAGATGTAATGCTTGTCTAAGGTATCTCCCAATGCAGTTGAAAGGACTATTGCCGCATTCAAGACAACTGGGAACTTGGAAATCTCAAGCTCCAACTGGGAAAAATTGTTCTGAACGGTCATCCAACTCGGAATACCAAGTCGGAAACTCCGGCATCATCCTTCTGACCTGAAGAGTTGCCATAGTGGCGAGGTAATTCATGACAGGGAGAGGATGAGACAATGAAAGACAGGTAGATTAGAACACGGCCAGCTGCACCTGCTGCACACACAACAACGTTCATAAGGTGCAAGAGAATGATGAGGCTTATGCTGTATGCAAACTGTAGAAAGAAGTCTCTGCACACTTAAAACAGACCAAACTTTTAATACTGTATTTAATATGCCATGTTCTTGGTCAGAAATTACCTTCGTAATGGCGAAGTTGTTAAATGCTGAAACATTCACCAGCAGAGACTTTTCATCATCAGATACGTTTTTCTACGGTTTACCAATGGTTATTAGCATGAACTTACAGTATGCTGGAGTGATGAATGGTTACAAAAAAGCCACATATTAAATCACAGAGCTAATTTGAAAAAGTGCAGGTGATTGACCTTTGACCTCTATTAATCCTACTGCGCAACAGTTGTCACATCATTAAAGCAATGACACTGTCAGGAATTGAATTAACAAATGTGCCACGAGACAAAATACAAACCAAACCCACAAAAGCTAATGGCTAACAATAAGAAATGCAGTACGACATCGGAGTAAATTTTACCTAGACATACTGCTAAATCAATATGTCATTAAACATCCGGGGAGAAAAGGAAGTACATTCACAGTTTATTTTTCACTGTGGCAGTTTGCATAGACTTTTTACTCAACATGTTTAGCCATTCAGTTATTGACGTAGTGAGAATGACAGAGAGGCGCTGCCTGGAGCTGTGGAGACTAATTGCAGAATTTGAAATACATTTACAGAAAGTTTCAAAGGTTAATTGGACACAATGGCTTTCAATTTCATTTTTGACAGAGGTGAGCGCAAGAACGCCGAATTGTATTGGTATTTTAAGAAATCTTTGATGATTGATGTTTTCTAAGAGACGACCTGTTTTGTTATTTCACTATAAGTTATAAAATGTCCACATAAATGCTACACCAAATAGTCAATACCACAGACTGACAACACAGACACCAAAATTACAAGGTACAGAAGGTACAGAAGTAAACAAAGTATCATGTTATCTAAAAGTCCTGATCCCAGACCAGCTCCCAACTATGTTATAGTGTGTGGATTTGTGTGAATAAGGAATTGATGCATGGCTGTTACAGGTGATGTAGTGAGCTAGTTGTCAACACGCCATCGTTGTATCTAATGTTGGGTGTAATACTATGCGAGTCTTAGGGAGCGTTATATGGGGCATCTTAGTCATGAAGCCATGACAACAACATAAAATACAGGAAGTTAAACAACAGATCAATTAATATGATGTACCATTCGTGCCTTTGGTTAAATGAACAAAAGGAAACGGATATTATTATTATTTAAAAAATATCGTCTGTGCGTATAGATTTTATTTTGGGGCCGACACATTTTCATATGTAATTATACGCTCACAGTCCCCCTGCTGTGTCCTATCCATACACAACACTATTATGGCTCAATATTGATCCATCATTTAGTGTCTCCCACTGACTCCAGTCGAATCGGTCATGCAGTCAGGCCCGAGTTGCCACTTCTTGTTAAGACCAATGTGTAATGACGCAATTATTTCATAAGGGGATTATATGGACATGGGCGGTAATGACTCGTGTTTTATGACATATACTGATGAATTCCGGGTGCATATCACTCGGCGGCTCACACATCGTGTGCTGCACCACATGAGGCGTCTGTTGTGGAATCTTAAATCCCATCAACTCGTGCCATTTTGTACAAAGATGGGTGATGGTTCCCCCCCATCACTAGTTGATTGATTAAAAGGGGAATGGAAACACTAGGCTTTAGAACACCAGCTAACTGTAGCTGTAAACCAGCATCTTGGCATTGTTGCATCAATCAGTAGGAGAGTTTTGGAATTCCTGAATTTACTGAGACCATGACCTTTGCGTACATTAATGAGCATACTTTGCTGGTGTCAAAACCATGTATGAAAACATTGTGTGTATTTTGAAAGCTGAGAAACAGCCCTTTCAAATGATATGACATGCAATAGCACCACATCAATCAAATCAGTCATGAAAGAACACCTGTGAAAATATGTATCTTATACACTTTTGTCCCGAACAATTGCCATTAACACAACTTCCTAGTGAAGACAGAGAAACACTTAGAGTATATTGAGTCTTCCTTATTTGTAAGGATTGATAATCTGAAATCAGACTAGTAATACCTTTTACTGTGAATGATTTACAGACATTTTAGTGACCGGTGGTATTTTTCTAGAATTCTATGGAATGTTCTGTGTTCAGACACTTTCTTATCTGATAATATATTAAACACATATATGCACCAAAACATATTACAAATGGCATTTGATAAGGAAAGACAAACAAGTTCTATAATATTAATACAATTTGAACTTTATTGAAAGAATAAGGATAAGAGAATACGTTGTCTCATTCAAACCTGAAAAAAAAGTGCAACTTACATTATTCTATCAAAATTATAACATTATATACAACATTTATTTCAGGGATATTGTCATTGAAATTGATCTGGAATGGTAAAATATTATAAGAATAAGGCATATAATTACAATAATTGGCTTTTGCACTAGGCCACTAGCCTAATACACAGAGATTCAGAACTAATTAAGAAAGGGGAAATGACCATTGACAATTTGCACTACTGGGTGAAGACTAGGAGTCCCTTCACTAGTACCTATGCACTATGTAATGCATTAAGTGTATTTGTTATTGTATTTTTTACACATTAATTAATAAGGAAAAGCTGAAATGTCTGGAGTGCATAAGTATTCAACCCCTTTGTTATGGCAAGCCTAAATAAGTTCAGGAGTGAAAATGTGCTTAACAAGTCACATAACTTGCATGAGCAATAATAGTGTTTAACATGATTTTGGAATGACTACCTCATCTCTGTACCCCCCACATACAGTTATCATTAAGGTCCCTAAGCCGAGCAGTGAATTTCAAACACAGATTCAACCACAAAGACCAGGAAGGTTTTCCAATGCCTCTCAAAGTAGGGCACCAATTGGTTAAAAAAAAACAGACATTGAATATCCCTTTAAGCATGGTGAAGTTATTAATTACACTTTGGGTGGTGTATCAATACATCCAGTCACTACAAAGATACAGGCCTCCTTCCTAACTCAGTTGCCGGATAGGAAGGAAACCACTCAGGAATTTTACCATGAGGGCAATGGTGACTTTAAAACAGTTACAGAGTTTAATGACTGTGAAAGGAGAAAACAACATTGTAGTTACTCCACAATACTAACCTAATTGACAGTGAAAAGAAGGAAGCCTTTACAGAATAACAAATATTCCAAAACATGCATCTTGTTTGCAATAAGGCACTAAAGTAAAACAGCAAAACAACGTGGCAAAGAAATGTACTTTATGTCCTGAATACAAAGCGTTATGTTTGGGGAAAATCCAACACAAGACATACCTGAATACCACTCTTCATATTTTCAAGCATGATGGTGGCTGCATCATGTTATGTGTATGCTTGTTATCGGCAAGGGAGTTTTTTTTGACACGGGCAAAATCCTAGAAGGAAATCTGGTTCAGTCTGCTTTCCAACAGACACTGTGCACCTTCTGGACTCTGACGTGGTTTATGAACTTCTGCCTGTCCTCGACCTGCCTCTTGCCTGCCCTGTTGTTCAATAAATATCGGAGTCTCAAACCATCTGCCTCCGGTGTCTGCATCTGGGTCTCGCCCTGTGTCGTTATACACTGGGAGACAAATGTACCTTTCAGCAGGACAACAACCTAAAACAAAAGGCTAATTAAACACTGGAGTTGCTTACCAAGATGACATTGAATGTTCCTGAGTGTCCTAGTTACAGTTTCGACCTAAATTGGGTTGAAAATCTATGGCAAGACTTGAAAATGGCTGTCCAGCTTGAAAAATTTTAAAGAGAATAATGGGCCAAATTGTACAACCCAAGTGTGCAAAGCTCTTAGAGACTTACCCAGAAAGACTCACAGCTGTAATCATTGCCAAATGTGTTTCTAACATGTATTAACTCAGGGGGTTGAATACTCATGTAATCAAGATATATTAGTGTTTTATTTTACAAATGTTTGAGTACTTTGTGTAGCTCGTTGGACCCCTTTTGCCTCCAGAACAGCCTGAATTCTCTGGGCCATTGATTCTACAAGTCAGAAATGTTCCACAGGAGTGTTGGTCCATGCTGACGTGATGGCATCACATAGTTGCTGCAGATTTGACGGCGATACACCACCACCACCAGCCTGTACAGTTGACACCAGGCAGAATGTGTGCATGACGCAACAGGAACACGGATTCGTAGTACCAAGCAATGTTTTTCCACTCCTCAATTGTCCAGTGTTGGTGATCACGTCCTCAATGAAGCCGCATCTTCTTGTTTTAAATTAGGAACCTGGTGTGATCGTCTGCTGCGATAGCCTATCCGTGACAAGGATCGACGAGATGTGCATTCCTAGATGTCGTTCTGCACACCACTATTGCACTGTGCCATTATTTTTCTGTTTGTGGCCCGCCTGTTAGATTGCATGATTCTTGCTATTCTCATTTAACCTCTCTCATCAACAAGCTGTTTTTGCCCACAGGGCTGCTGCTTGAACGGATGTTTTTTGTTTGTCGCACCATTCTTGGTAAACCCTAGACAGTGTCGTGCGTGAAAAGCCCAAGAGGGCGGAGGTTTCTGAGATCCTGGATCCGGCGTGCCTGGCACCGACAATCATACCACACTCAAAGTCGCTTAGGTCACTCGTTTTGCCCATTCTAATGTTCACTCGAAAGAGTAACTGAATGCCTCAGTGCCTGTCAGCCTGTTTTATACTGTCTGTAGGAGCGATCCATTTTCGTGAACGGGCAGTGTGCCTAATAAACTGGCCGGTGAGTGTATATGTATGTGTCCTGTGAGGGCAAGGGTGTGATTGTCCCTCAGCCCTGTTTGCAGACTCAGCCCTGTTTCAGACTTCCTGGTGCACAGGTGACATGTCTATAGTGTCGTCCTCCTGACAAAGGTCTGAGAGCTGACAGTCCACCAGTGTCCTACAGACAGGCAGACAGAGAGAAAGGGAGAGAGGGAGAAAACATAGATCTAATTTAAATTTAGGCCTAATAGTACATATCAATAATACATCATTGACAGTTACCTTCCAGTCAAAAAGCTGAGGGGCAGCAGCATCACGTGTTGACTCCACCTTCCTCCATTTCAATCTCATCTTCTTTGTCCTTGTGTTTCCCAAGTAGCGATGACCCTTCAGCACATAATAAAAGGGAAACAGGAATGGAAGAGAATTGTACAAGTTATCAATCAGCTTGCAAGGTGAAAAAGTTACATTTTATCATCCAAAGGTTTTCACTCTAACATTTGAGAAAACATGTAACATAATTTCATATCCGATAGTCCATAACTGAAATAATATGATAATGTCTGCCTGTAAGTAGCAAACTCATGAATCAGCTATTTGGTTTAGGCAACACACTGTTGTGCAAGAGTCATTTAAAAGCAAATGCAGAGAGGAGCTGAGAAAATGTGGGTTCTCCCTCTAGCCCTCTAGTAAATTGCTGAGGACAGAGTTTTATAGTAAGTGGGGCCAGACACCAATTCTCCCTATATATGTGGCACCTTAATTGGGGAGAACAAGTTTCCACGTGTTTGATACCATTCTATTTATTCCATTTCAGACATTATTATGAGCCATCTTCCACTCAGCAGCCGCCTGTGGTACAGCACTGAGCTCAGTGAGCTTTGACTGTGGTAGGGCTGGGTGGGGGGTTGAGTGGCTGCAAGCAAAGTCTTTGCACTATCAGCCCAGACTGTCACCAGAGCAAAAGCCAAAATGAGAGCAAGTGCCACCTGTATTCCAGCAAAGTCTAAATGAACAAGGGATATATTTACTGTGGGACACTCAACATGTCACACTTCAGGCCCAGATTCAGTCAGGGAAGTATTCTGCGCTGGAGCGAAATTGGCCTATATAGCCCCTGTGCTGCAAAATGCATCTATTCATCAATGTCTTGTTTCACACAGCAAACACTGGTTAGCCACATAACTTGAATTTGCTTTACTATGTATTTTTTTCCCACAGTGCAGGTTTCACGCAGCGAATGAATTCCTTACATAATCTACAATGAATATGAGCTAAATTATCTGTCTAGCAATTCAGTTCTATGATCAGCAAAATCCACAACGAAAGGCTGAACAAAATGATCATTAACTTTAATTCACTTGAGTGTCAGTCTCAGAATATCTTCTCATCCCCCTTTAGCAGAGGTGATTCTGGACAAAGTCAGAACAGAAGGTAAGACATTCCCAAGAAACTTTTTGAAAAAAAGATGTTCCACTCCCTTAGGCCCCAGTCAGCAGCACATTCAACAATGAAACAGACAGATAATTACTATGCCCGAGGAGCCAGCACGTCCCCTACCCCTCAGTGGTACCTAGCATTGGCTGCCTGCAGTCTTCATATGGTTAGGGAAGGAGGAGGCTGCTTGACAAACTAAAGGGATAGCAGTCAACATGGTAGTAATGAAACAGGTTTAGGCAATGTGCTTTCCAAAGCTTCGAAACTCTTAGAGCATGTTCATGTAAAGAAAATTATTATACAGAATTCTTGCAGCCAACCCGAATGTTATTTATATGGGGGATACAACCTTCCCAGCTCTGCAGATTTCGCTGCGAAGAGGCACAATCATTAGATAATTTGTTTCGGTACTGTCCATGTATAGCTTGTTTTTGGTCACAGGTACAGGAATGGCTGAAGAATTACAATATTTACCTGGAGCTTCACCCTGCAGATAGCACTACTGGGTGGTCTGAAAAGTCAATCGATCAATAATGTAAAAATACTTTTAGCAAAAATGTTTATTTTCAATTTACAATCTGTGGGAACAATGAGAATAGAAAGGTTCAGAACGTTTGTGAAACATCACAGCACAATTGAAAAATATATGGCAAATAGAAATCCAATATGGAAGGTGTTAAAAGATTGATGGGAGGCGATGAATGGAGCTGAACATTGTGACTAATAACAACAAGACAACTAATGTAAAACATACTGTGCCCGTAAAACATATATAGGTTTTAAGAACTTTTGGGAAAGAGCGCAGTTTGAAAGATACGGCAAATAGAAATTAAACCGGATGGACATCACAAATATATGGGAGAGGTTGAGGGTCGAGGAAGGAGAAGAGTTAAAAACAAACAAAATAAAACTATTGTAAAATAGACTGTCCATAAAATGTATATAGTAATTCATGTATAAGAAGGAAATACAGACCTAAGAGTTGTTGTTCAATAGTTTGCTCTAACTGAGGGAGGGGTGGTAGGGTTGGCAGGTAATAAAGGAAATATATTAAAACATAAAGATGTGGGTGTATATATATATATATATATATACAGTATATATGTTTACAATGGCAAGAAAAAATATGCGAACCCTTTGGAATTACCTGGATTTCTGCCTAAATGGGTGATCAAATTTGATCTGATCTTCATCTAAGTCACAACAATAGACAAACATAGTGTGCTTAAACTAATAATACACAAATTATTGTATTTTTCTTGTCTATATTGAATACATCATTTAAACATTCACAGTTTAGGTTGGAAAAAGCATGTGAACCCCTAGGCTAAATACTTCTCCAAAAGCTAATTGAAGTCAGCAGTCAACTAACCTGGAGTCCAATCAATGAGACGAGATTGGAGATGTTGGAGAAATTTGAGTTTGCTATTCACAAGAAGCATTGCCTGATGTGAAGCATTCATCGAACAAAGGAGATATCAGAGGATTAAGAATTGTTGAGAAAGCTGGAAAGGGTCACAAAAGTATCTCTAAAAGTCTTGATGCTCATCAATCCACGGTAAGACAAATTGTTTATAAATTGAGAAAGTTCAGCACTGTTGCTACTCTCCCTAGGAGTGGGCGTCCTGCAAAGATGACTGCAAGAGCACAGAGCAAAATGCTCAATGAGGTTAAGAAGAATCCTAGAGTGTCAGCTAAAGACTTACAGAAATCTCTGGAACATGCTAACATCTCTGTTGACGAGTCTATGATATAAACACTAAACAAGAATGGTGTTCGTGGGAGGACACCATGGAACAAGCCACTGCTTGTGAGTCTCTGATACGTGCAGCAAAAAAAACATTGCTGCACGTCTGAAGTTTGCAAAAGTGCACCTGGACAGATAACTACAGTTGAGTTGTTTGGAAGGAACACACCACACAATGTGTGGAGAAAAAAGGCACAGCACACCAACATCAACCTCATCTCAACTGTAAAGTATGGAGGAGGGAGCATCATGGTTTGTGGCTGTTTGCTGCCTCAGGGCCTGGACAGCTTGCTATCATTGACGGAAAAAATTATTCCCATTAATTCCCAAGATTGTTATGTTTCTGTGTTGTGGGTTTGTTTGTGTGTGTTTCAGGATGGCTTCCTGAAATCCAAAGCAGCTGATTCGTCGGCCCCATCGATGATTGGAGCTCTGACCCCGCCCTCTCGTCAGGAGATATAGCTGTTTTCAATTACCGACTCCTTCTGCAGATTTAAAAGCCAGTGTTCCTTTGTTAGGAGTAGAGCTTCTGGGTATGTCATGTATTGGTGGTTGCACAGAGAGGCCATACCAAGAAGCTCTATGTTTCGTTGTTGGGCTGTATGAATTTTTGAAAAGTATAATGTAGCCGGTCCTGTTGACATTTGTGTATGCCATAGGACTGTTTTTTGATTAGTGAAATTGTTCATTTTAAGTTTGTTCTGTTTCATTTGTTCCCAGGGGGAAGGGGAGGGCACATTGGGAGTGTTTAGGAAAGAGGCCTGTGGGCATACATATACCCGTAGTATTTCCTATGTCTATGCACACTAGGGAAGACCTGGGCGGACCATCCCCAGTATTTTGGTTAGCGCGCCAGGTGGTGTTAAGATACAGTTGAAGTCGAAAGTTTACATACACCTTAGCCAAATACATTTAAACTCACAATTCCTGACATTTAATCCTAGTAACAATTCCCTGTTTTACTTCAGTTAGGATCACCACTATATTTTAAGAATGTGAAATGTTAGAATAATAGCAGAGAGAATTTATTTATTTCAGCTTTTATGTTTTTAATCACATTCCCAGTGGGTCAGAAGTTTACATGCACTCAATAATATTTGGCAGCATTGCCTTTAAATTGTTCATCTTGGGCCAAATGTTAAGGGTAGCCTTCCACAAATTTCCCACAATAAGTTTGGCCCATTTCTCCTGACAGAGCTGTGTAACTGAGTCAGGTTTGTAGGCCTCCTTGCTCACACATGCTTTTTCAGTTCCCCCCCACGCATTTTCTATAGGTTTGAGGTCAGGGCTTTCTGATGGCCACTCCAGAAATAGCATTATAAATATTCACTATACCTTGACTTTGTTGTCCTTAAGCCATTTTGCCACAAATTTGGAAGTATGCTTGGGGTCATTGTCCGTTTGGAAGACCCATTTGCGACCAAGCTTTAACTTCCTGACTGATGTCTTGAGATGTTGCTTCAATATATCCTCATCATTTCCCTCCTCATGATGCCATCTATTTTGTGAAGTGCACCAGTCCCTCCTGCAGAAAAGCACCCCCACAACATGATGCTGCCACCCCTGTGCTTCACGGTTGGGATGATCTTCGGCTTGCAAGCCTCCCCCTTTCCTCCAAACATAATGATGGTCATTATGGCCAAACAGTTCTTTTTTTGTTGCATCAGACCAGAGGACATTTCTCCAAAAAGTACGATCTTTGTCCCCATGTGCAGTTGCAAACCGTAGTCTGTCTTTTTTATGCCGGTTTTGGAGCTGTGGCTTCTTCCTTGCTGAGCGGCCTTTCAGGTTATGTCGATACAGGACTCATTTTACTGTGTACCTGTTTCTTCCAGCATCTTCACAAGGTCGTTTGCTGTTGTTCTGGGATTGATTTTCACTTTTCGCACCAAAGTACGTTCATCTCTAGGAGACAGAATGCTTCTCCTTCCTGTGCAGTATGACGGCAGCGTGGTCCCATGGTGTTTATACTTCCGTATATTGTTTGTACAGATAAACGTGGTTTTGGAAATGGCCCCCAAGGATGAACCAGATTTGTGGAGGTCTATAATTTCTTGTGGAGGTCTTGGCTGATTTCTTTTGATTTTCCCATGATGTCAAGCAAAGAGGCACTGAGTTTGAAGGTAGGCCTTGAAATACACCCACAGGTACACCTACATTGGTCTCAAATTATGTCAATTAGCCTATCAGAAGCTTCTAAAGACATGGCATAATTTTCTGTAATTTTCCAAGCTGTTAAAAACCTCTTTGGGCTGAGATCGTGCTAACGGGATCGATATGACAACAGCCAGTGAAAGTGCAGGGCACCAAATTCAAAACAACAAAAATCCCATAATTAAAATTCCTTAAACATACAAGTATTTCACACCCTTTTAACTTCTTATGGCTGGGGGCAGTATTGAGTAGCTTGGATGAATAAGGTGTCCAGAGTAAACTGCCTGCTACTCAGGCCCAGTTGCTGACATATGCATATTATTAGCAGATTACAATAGAAAACACTGAAGTTTCTAAAACTGTTTGAATGATGTGAGTATAACATAACTCATATGGCAGGTAAAAACCTGAGAAAAAAATCCAACCAGGAAGTGGGAAATCTGAGGTGTCATTTTTCCAACTCATTCCCTATTGAAGATACAGTGGGATATTGGTCATGTTGCACTTCCTATGGCTTCCACTAGATGTCAGTCTTTAGAACCTTGTTTGATGCTTCTACTGTGGTTGAGCCAGGTGTCTGGCAGAGTGCCATGAGCTCGTGACGCTCGTTCACGTTTGAGCGAGCTCTGTTCCATTGCATTTCTACAGACAAAGGAATTCTCCGGTTGGAACATTATTGAAGATGTATGTTAAAAACATCCTAAAGATTGATTCTATACTTCGTTTGACATGTTTCTCATGAATTTGGATTACTGGGCTGAACGCGCTAACAACAAGGAGGTAATTGGACATAAAGATGAACTTTATCAAACAAATCAAACATTTGTGGAACTGGGATTCCTGGGAGTGCATTCTGATGAAGATAATCAGAGGTAAGTGAATATTTATAATGCTATTTCTGACTTCTGTTGACTACACATGGCGGATAACTGTTTGGGTTGTTTTGGTCTCTGAGCTCCGTACTCAAATTATTGCATGGTTTGCTTTTTTCGTAAAGTTAAAAAACAAATCTGACACAGCGGTTGCATTAAGGAGAAGTTCCATGTATAGCACTTGTATTTTCATCAACATTTATGAGTATTCCTGTAAATTGATGTGGCTCCCTGCAAAATCACTGGATGTTTTTGGAACTACTGAACATAACGCGCCAATGTATACTGAGATTTGTTTTATATAAATATGAACTTTATAGAACAAAACATACATGTATTGTGTAACATGAAGACCTATGAGTGTCATCTGATAAAGATCAAAGGTTAGTGATTAATTCTTCCTCTCTTTGGCTGGAAAAATGGCTGTGTTTTTCTGTAACTTGGCTCTGACCTAACATAATCGTTTGTGGTGCTTTCGCCGTAAAGCCTATTTGAAATCGGACACTGTGGTGGGATTAACAAGAAGTGTATATTTAAAGGTACAGTCAAGTTAGTGTATGCAAACTTCTGACCCACTGGAATTGTGTTACAGTGAAATCTGTCTGTAAATAATCGTTGGGAAAATTACCTGTGTCATGTACAATGTAGATCTAACTTACTTGCCAAAACTATAGTTTGTTAACAAAAAAAGTGTGGACTGGTTGAAAAATGAGTTTAATGACTCCAACTTAAGTGTATGTAAACTTCCGACTTCAACTGTAGGTAGGAGAGGGGGCTTTAACTTAAACTTTTTTTGCATCCAGCCCCTTTTCCCCAAATAACCGTGTGAAGGAAATAAATTCCCTACTAATGGTAAAATTCTCTGCCTTTGTCATCCTTACCCGCAACTGCAATCCCATACCTCTTCACTCTATGTTGAGTTGTAGCAGGGTGTTGCGTTCCCTCCTCCAAGAGGCGTGCGTAACAACGACATTTTGCAGGAGAATGTTAGGCTATCTGTCCGCCAATTGACGCTCAACAGAAGTTGGTTGATGCAACAAGACAATGACCCAAAGCACAGAAGTAAATCAACAACTGAAGAAAATACGCCTTCTGGAGTGGCCCAATCAGAGTCCTGACCTCAACCCGATTGAGATGCTGTGACATGACCTCAAGAGAGCAGTTTACACCAGACATCCCAAGAATATTGCTGAACTGAAACATTTTTGTAAAGAGGAATGGTCTAAAATTCCCCCTGACCGTTGTGCAAGTCTGATCCGCAACTACAGAAAACGTTTGGTTGAGGTTTTTGCTGACAAAGGCGGGTCAACCAGTTATTAAATCCAAGGGTTCACCTACTTTTTCCACCCTGCACTGTGAATGTTTACATGGTGTGTTCAACAAAGACATGAAAACATATTGTTCTTTAGTTTAAGCAGACTGTTTGTCTATTGTTGTGACCTAGATGAAGATCAGATCACATTTGATGACCAATTTATGCAGAAATCTATGTATTGAAAAAAGGGTTCACATACTGTTTCTTGCCACTGTATATGTATGTGTATATAACGGCAAAGAATATATGTTGGGGATTGGAAGTGGTGCAGGCAATTACATTGATGGAAGCTACAATCTATCAGAAATATTAAAGCTGATCTACCCCCTAAAAAAAAAATGCACAGCCCCATGTGTCTGTGTATTGTGTAGAGTACCCAGAGGGGGCTAGCTGGGAGTGTATGTCTTGTTCTCTGTGCCTTTGTATTATAGCAGGCAACATCAATATGATGTCATGCATGGAGATGTGCTTTGAATGGTAATACCATTATACTATGCACTGGAGGGATAGAGGACCTCTGTATTTGTATGCTGGGTGAATGGGGTCCTGAGACCAGATCAAAGGGAGAGGCTGTAATGACAGCAATAGACATTTGATGCCCAACACGAAGAGGATGAAGGTAAAGATGTAGACATCTTGGTTTCATGAGGAGAGAGAGAGAGAAGAAAAGAGAGGGGCTGACTGTGTAATTTCAATTGAATGTGGATGTGCACAGGCATACTACATACAGTGGAAGAGATGTCCGAATAGGAAAGAACAAAGTATTCCAGACTGTGCAAACCCCCATCTGTAAACATAAGGAAATATCAACACTCGGCAATGTGCAGCAATGCAGCACACTTCTTATTTGCTTTGATTTTGCTGTCTGCCATATTACTGGTGACTCAAATGCCAGAGAGGAGAAAAGTCAACCATGGCAGAAGTCGAAGTAGTTGTCGTAGTAGAAAAGTTTATTGTCCCCAAGGGGTAATGGGTTTTGTATGGGTTTTCCTTTGGAGTTTTGGGCTTGTGCTGGTGCCGTCTGACGCATCATCCGGTGATGGTGTCGTTTGAATTTGGTCGTGGCAAAGTAAAGTCTTATAACAGTCAACCTACTATACTGCTCCGTCAGTGAGAAGTAGCAGTCAGGAAATTGCTTTAACAACCCTTAGGTGTATGCTTATTTCTCAGTCGCCTTGCTTAAAAAGCCCAGCCCAATCTAAAGCCTCAGACCCCAAACAGCTTAGAGGAGAGACACAGCAAAAGCTGCAGCCAACCTGGATATACACCGTCTAAAAAAGAAGGGTATTACAGACCCCCGGGATATCATAAGTCAGGGCATTGTACACGCACCCCTAACCCCATAATTAAGTCACATTCCTCACAAGTGTAGGAAACCAGTCGCTTGACAGTTCGATTAAAAAGTAAGGATGAAATACCACATGAACGTGAATCGAGATCTCCTTTTGCGTGTTCACCGGTGAGAAAAGTTATGACCTTGTAGGAAAATGTTATATTCCTGGCCAAGAGGAATAGGTTTTAATCAAACTCGATGGATGGGCCTTTTGTTTGCATCTGTTGTTGCTTACACCTCCACTTATTTACTTATATTCTGTGGGAAGTGTGGTTGAACGGTAGTTCTGTTCCGAAAGGTATATTAACAACAATGCAGAGTGATGGGCGCTGAGGTCTGAGTGTAAATATCCCTATTGCAATCCTTCTCTTACAGACACTGCAAGTGTAAGCAATGAATAAACAAATGCATAGAGTTAGCAACTACATGGCAATGTGAATAGTGGAGGCTACTAGCATGTTGCATTAGCAGGCCAAAGCTAAAACAGACCCAATTGGCTATATAGCACACCACACGCAGCAAACAAAACACAAGACATAAAGCTCATAGGAGCTAGTAGGATGACCGGCATCAGCAATTGATGAGCATGACTTAATTTGTAGAACATAAACAAATGCCTGTTTTATAGGGATACATGGAGATTGATAGATCTGCCACAAACTCTCTCATCACCTTCATGTCTCAAAACTTGGGAATTCTGAACAGTAAGAATTGCAGTTGATTTCAGTGAAATTGGTGTATTGTGTACAGGATGAACTTCAAATCAATCTCTAGCCCTCTCTTATGCACCTCTGAAGATCAAAAAGGATTAGACCAGTTCATCCAATATGTCAGAGAAATCTATCCAGCCTATCAGAGGGAAGGATAAGGCTATTGCTACTTTGGCATGCCTAATTCTAATGCAATGTTTTCAGATCTAGGCCTTCATGAAGTACCTGTATTAGGTGCAAGGGGTTGCTTTAGAATTCAGAAATCATGTCCTCTACCTCTATTGTAGATACATGTTAAAAATGTTCTAATTGTCATTTAAAAGGCCCTTTCATGTTAACTTCACCACTAGATGTCCTCTTCCTCCCAGACTGAAGACTGCATACAGACAGCAGCAATGTAGACCTGAGACATTACTAAGCCATGTCATGCACACATCTCATGCACATACGCATGAGTTGTCTTTCCACTGAAGAACCCCAACAGACCGTATAATCTCCTCACTGAAAATGCTCTCTGTTATTATATTGAATATGCTCTCTGCCTATATGAACTATGCCTGCCTGAAGTGACGTCTGAGAAAAAGGTTATTTCGACTAAAACGTTGACCAAATAAATGGTATCTACAGTAAACTTGTGTATAGGAGTATCTCATGAGGAACTATATGGCTTTTATTCACAGCACAATAAGGAACGAAAGCATAATGGTGTGTTGTGTAGACTGTAGCATTCATTTAACCAAAACAAAACTTTAAAGGGAAGAAGTACCAACCTTTTATTGCAGTGGACTTCTTGGTAGTCTTAAACAAATCTACTTTGGAACAAAATTATATCTCACACACATGGTTATGGGCTTAACAAAAGAAGACAACTGTACCATGTCAGATAAAGAGTTGAAATGTATTCCATTTTGAGTTTGCATCTCAATATTGCACTTTATGTACATCACAGAAGACTGAAATATAACAACCATTTGACATAGAAATAATGTGTATTAATTATGCAATTAGGACACATACAGTATTAATACAATTCCACCCATGAAGCAACTAAAGGGAAATTTGGTCAGTTGACTGCAGGAAAGGACTACCTAAACATATAGAATGTGCAGGAGTGCTATTTTTACTTTTCTGATGAAAACACAACGTAATTTCAATGACACTATGTTGAATCAACGTGGACTATATGTTGAATTGACGTCTGTGCCTCGTGGGCAGCTATCAAATCAAATCAAATACCATTTTTATTTGTCACATGCGCCGAACAGAACTGGTGTAGACTTTACTATGAAATGCCTACTCACCATTCCCAACGATGCAGAGTTTACAAATAATTCCTCTTCTCTGGCTTCCTCTTTGCTCAACTTCCTCCCTGGTTGTAAGAGTGATTTGATACTGTAGTTTAAGGGTTCTTTATATGGTGGATTGAAGACTCTCTTCAAATTGTATTTGTCACATGCGCCGAATACAACAGGTAGACCTTACCGTGAAATGCTTACTTACAAGTGCTTGAAACTTCTTCAGGATTAGTGGGTCCCCTGTGGGACAGTTGAGCATAAAGACAAGATGTGCATTTTCCCACCAGAGATGTGTTTTCATCAACTTGACCTGTTGCGGTTAAATGGCTGTGCATGATGATGTAGTGCATGTAAAAATAACTTTTATATTTCCATGTCCCGGAAAAAAATACAAGTTAATTGGGTTTCCATTGCAAGTCTACTGACGGTTGCGTCAGAATATTGTTTTTGCGAATGTGTCCACTCTGGTCTTGGCACCTGCACAGATACAATCCGGGTATAGCCTACATGAGGTTATTATGGACAAAAGCAAGATTATTTTGATTTGTCAAACGGCAGCCAAGCGTTGACCATCATGTCACCAGAATAAGACGTCCCAAAAAAGTTTCCACTGCTTTTTCTCGCAAAAGTGTTTTTGCAGACACAAAAAGATCCCACCTTTTTTTAGCGTATTTTATTTTGTCGACATTTGGAAAGGTTACCGACAAATTGGCTGTTTTCATCAGGCCTATTTTTCATCCGACATGTACTTTACTCGTTTAGATGGAAACTGTCGCGCCCTGATCCGTTTTACCTGTCCTTGTGCTTGTCTCCACCCCCTCCAGGTGTCGCCCATCTTCCCCACTTATCCTTTGGGTATTTATACCTGTGTTCTCAGTTTGTCTGTTGCCAGTTCATCTTGTTTGTCAAGCTTACCAGCATTCGTTCTGTCAGCTCCTGTCTTTTCCCAGCCTCTCTTTTTCTCATCCTCCTGGCTTTGACCTTTCCCTGTCCTGACCCTGTACTGCCCGCCTGACCAGTCTGCCCGTCCCTGACCCTGCCTGCTGTCCTGTACCTTTACTCCTACTCTGGGCTATCGACCCGTGCCTGCCTTGACCCGTCGTTTGTCTGCCCCTGTGGTTACAATAAACATTGTTACTTCACACAGTCTGCACTTGGGTCTTACCTTGATTCCTGATATAAACTTGGTTTGTGTAGACAAACAATGGATGGAGACCAATTACTCTTTTGCAGATTTAATGACGAACTGATCACATCTACAGCCATGCATCAACTCAACTACTTCCTATTCTCTCCCAATGATTAACCAACATATAACCAATCAGAAGAGAGCACAGTAGTTAACTACTGTAGCAATTGCTAGCTAGATAATCCGAATTACACAACATTCCCTTAGAAAATAATAATATCTCTTTAAATAATTCTACAGTACCATAGAATTCTAAAGCCATCACAATGGAGGACATACAATTTGAAACAAACTATTCAATTCAAGTCAATACACTTTATTTATCCTCCAAGGGACAATTATTTTGGGGGTTAAAAAGTGACAGGGAGACAACACATAACCAACATCATACTATACTCTATATAATGTATGTTGCTTTGGCATTCATGGAAGATACATTTTGACCCCAAAGTTGTGGTTCGCTTCTCTGTTGCAGAGCTGAGCGTCCATCTCTGAGCTGTAGTCCGGGTAGCCCGCTGTTGTCTCCCCAAACGAGGAGTTCATGTCCATTTCCATTGCTTGGTGTGTTTACTCTCAACCTGTCAAAACATTGCCAGCTCTTACAGTAAACAACTTATTTAAATCAGCAGAAATTGAGAGAGGAAAATATCAATTTTAGCTGACTTACCCAAAACTTTTGGCTGGCTTGTTTGCTTGCTTGCAGCAAGTAAATGTAAAAGTTTCTTTGTCTTCAAGTAAGACTCAGCCTAGGTTAGGAAATACACAGGGGAGGTAAGTGTGTGTGTGTGTATGCAAGTGTGTCAGCCGGGTGTGATGCATAACACCCTCTGAATCAGACCTTTGTCATCTCGCCTTTAGATATTATCTTTCTATTCTGTCCTAATTTTTTGCACAATCTCCCCAAAAGGTTGAAACTAACTGTAGCATAAGATAAATTAAACCGACAGTGTAGAGGTCCTCTCTAGCTCAGTTGGTAGAGCACGCGCTTGCAATGCCAAGATGGTGAGTTTGGTTCCCGGGACAACCTATATGTCAAAAATGTATGCATGCATGACTATGTTGCTTTGGAGGAAAGTGTCTGTTAACTGGTATATATTATTACAGAATTAGTGAAACATGGTATGCTCGCTCCATTTTTCAAACATGTAGGTGTGAATGGAAGAAGGAAGTTAGCTACTCACCCTGCATATTGAGTCAGGAGTAATGTTTATTTCCAAACAGCAATGCTTTACATTGCCAGATAATGTTAGCCAGAGGCTAAATGTAAAAATTTGACTGAGAGTAAATATAGAAAAGAATGACTTGCACATTGTTATGACACATTAAGTCATGTCTTAACTTGTCCTGTCACAACTTGTCTCCAAGTTCATGACAACATTTTATTGAAATTGTACAATAATGGAACATTGATGATGGATTGGATTTATAGAGTGCCTTTCTACCAACCGAAGCATTCAAACACTTTACATAGTAAGGGGGTAACTCACATCTACAATTAACATTATATAAACACATTTATTTTCAATCAATCAACCAAATGTATTTTAGGAAGCCCTTTTTACATCAGCAGTTGCCACAAAGTGCTTTACAGATACCCAGCCTAAAACCCCAAAGAGCAAGCAATGCAGAGGCAGAGGCACAGTGGTGAATAGCAACATACATTTTTCAAGGTTCATTAACTAATATGAGACTCCTAGACATGAATTAATGTGCATTCCTGTGCCACAGGGCTCCTATATCATACCAGAACATCTGTTTGACTAGTTATGCCCACTTGAGGGTTTCTAATATGTGACAGTGTCCGGCTACCATTGATTGAGACATGGTTCTTTAAACATGGCATATGTTTCTGCAGCAGAATCCGGAAGTGGTTCTGGAATTTTCTCCCCACAAAGGTGTAGAAGGCAGGATTGATACAGAAGTACAGATATGTGACCATGCGAGTAACATGCAGCGCATAGTCAAGCTTACGGAGTTTCACACAGTCGACTTCAGCTGCTTGAAGCATCACCACCACATTATAAGGAGTCCAGCATGCAAAGAACAGCAGTACTATGACAAATATGAGTCTCACCGTCCTGTACTTGTTGGTCATCCTGGAGGAGATGACCGTCACGGCAATCCTAACGTAGCAGTAAAAAACAACAATGAGAGGAAATAGGAAAAAAAAACCTAACTGGAGGTATGGCCCCGACAGCTCCAATTCCTCAGAGACAATCGATTCTGGGGTACCAACCTCCTCACACACCAACCCCTGGTAGTAATGCTCGGCCTGGTCATAGAGTAGAAACGGCTTGATGCACGCCAGGAGGCTGATGCCCCACACAGCGGCGGATGAGGCGAGGGCGTAGCTCCTCCGACGTAGCCTGGTGGACGGCACAGCGTAGACCACTGCCAGGTACCGGTCAAAGGTCATGAGGGTGAGGAACAGGATCGAGCTGTAGAAACCCAGGAAGTAGGCGCTGCCCACAATCTTACACCAGACCCGGCCGAAGATCCAGCTGGACTTGTGGTGGTATACGGCCCAGAAGGGCAGACTGGACATGAAGACCAGGTCTGACACCACCAGGTTGAGAAGGAAGATGTTCCCCACCGTGTTGAGTTTCTCGAACTTGCAGATGATATAGAGGACCAAGCTGTTTCCCACCACACTCAGTGTGAAAATCAGCAGGTAGAAGGTGGAGAGTTTGACCCCAAAGTTGTGGTTCGTTTCTCTGTTGCAGAGCGGAGCGTCCGTCTCTGAGCTGTAGTCCACGTAGCCCGCTGTTGTCTCCCCTAACGAGGACTTCATGTCCATTTCCATTGCTTGGTGTGTTTACTCTCAACCTGTCAAAACATTGCCAGCTCTTACAGTAAACAACTTATTTAAATCAGCAGTAATTGAGAGAGGAAAATATCAATTTTAGCTGACTTACCCAAAACTTTTGGCTGGCTTGTTTGCTTGCTTGCAGCAAGTAAATGTAAAAGTTTCTTTGTCTTCAAGTAAGACTCAGCCTAGGTTAGGAAATACACAGGGGAGGTAAGTGTGTGTGCGTGTATGCAAGTGTGTCAGCCGGGTGTGATGCATAACACCCTCTGAATCAGACCTTTGTCATCTCGCCTTTAGATTTTATCTTTCTATTCTACAGAAGTGGCGCATATTGGGGGTTGGGAAAAAAATCATTGTGTGTGTCCCATGTATCCTACTTTCAGCACACGTCTTCCAACATATGTCAGTTGGATATATATATACCCTACAAATATATTTGCACCCTTGCACTTTACAAAAAAGTTCTCTATTTCTTCTAAAATCAGTTGAAATTGAAGAAAACATTTGGTATCCACACCTTGTTAATGAATTTTTAACATTGCAGAACCAACTTTATTTTTGTAAGCTTAAGCTTACCATTTATATTAAGGAAATAAAGGCAAATGGCATGGACAAAATTATTGCCAACCTTTGGCCAAGATAACTCCCTACAAATGCTTATTTTAGCCATCAATGAGCTTGCTGCACATCTGTAGATAGTAATTTGGCCCACTTTTCAGCAGCAAACTGCTCTAATTCTTCAATGTTTGAGGGGTGCCCTCTACCAACTGCTGTTTTCAGTTCTTGCCATAGGTTATGGATGTGATTCAGATCTGGACTCTTCGCTGGCCACTCTAGAACAGTCCAGTGCTTCTTCTTGAACCATTCCAGGGTGCTTTTGACGTGTGTATGGGGTTGTTGTCCTGCTGGAAGACCAACAACCTTCAACAGAGACCCAATTTTTGGACATTGGGTTGAACATTATATCCCCAAAAAACTTGATTATCTGCTGATTTCATGATGTCTTGCACACGTTCAAGGCCCCCAGTACCAGAGACAGCAAAGCAACCCCACAGCATTACCGACGACCAAACTAATCATTCAGTGAAAAGAACACCCTTTTGCTGCCTGGTAATTGTGGAACACATCATGAAATCATGAAAAATCATGGGGGGGGGGATCATATTTAAATGAAATCAGTAGATTATCAAGGTGTTTTGAAGTCAATGTTCAACCTAGTGTCCAAAAACTGTGTCTCCATCAAAGGAGGTTGGTGGCACCTTAATTGGGGAGAAGGTGCTAGAGTGAAATCTAGGAGCTAAAAAAGAACACAAAATACACTACATGGACACCCCTTAAAATGATTGGATTCGGCTCTTGCAGACAAACCCGTTGCTGACGGGTGTATAAAATTGAGCTCACAGCCATGCAAACTCCGTAGACAAACATTGCTTGTAGAACGGCTTTACTGAAGAGCTCAGTGACTTTCAACGTGGCACCGTCATAGGATGCCACCTTTCCATCAAGTCAGTTCATCAACTTTCTGCCCTGCTAGAGCTGCCCCGGTCAACTGTAAGTGCTGTTATTGTGAAGTGGAAACGTCTAGGAGCAAAAACGGCTCAGCCGCAAAGTGGTAGGCAACACAAGCTCAAGAACGGGACCACCGAGTGCTGAAGCGCCTAGTGTGTAAAAATCATCTGTCTACGGTTGCAATACTGACTACCGAGTTCTAAACTTCCTCAGGAAGCAACGTCAGCACAAGAACTGCTCGTCGGGAGTTACATGAAATTAGTTTCCATGGCCGAGCAGCCGCACACAAGCCTAAGATCACCATACGCAATGCCAAGCGTTGGCTGGAGTGGGGTAAAGCTGGCCGCCATTGGACTCTGGCGCAGTGAAAACGCGTTCTCTGGAATTATGAATCACGCTTCACCATGTGGCAGTCCGACGGACGAATCTGTGTTTGGCGGATGCCAGGAGAACCTGCCAAAATGCATAGTGACAACTGTAAAGTTTGGTGGAAGAGGAATAATGGGCTGGGGCTGTTTTTCATGGTTCGGGCTAGGCCCCTTAGTTCCGGTGAAGGGAAATATTAACACTACAGCTTACAATGACATTCTATACAATTCTGTGCTTCCAACTTTGTGGCAACAATTTGCGGAAGGCCCTAATTCCCCTGTGCACAAAGTGAGGTCCATACAGAAATGGTTTGTCGAGATCGGTGTGGAAGAACTTGACTGGCCTGCACAGAGCCCTGACCTCAACCCCATCGAACAACTTTGAGATGAATTGGAATGCCGACTGCGAGCCAGGCCTAATCGCCCAACATCAGTGCCCAACCTCACGAATGGTTTTGTGGCTGAATGGAAGCAAATCCCTGCAGCAATGTTCCAACATCTAGTGGAAAGCCTTCCCAAATCAAATCAAATGTATTTGTCACATATACATGGTTAGCAGATGTTAATGCGAGTGTAGCGAAATGCTTGTGCTTCTAGTTCCGACAATGCAGAAATAACCAACGAGTAATCTAACCTAACAAGAAGAGTGGAGGCTGTTATAGCAGCAAAGGTGGAACCAACTCCATATTAATGCCCCTGAATTTTGGAATGAGATGTTCGATGAGCAGGTGTCAACATATTTCTGGTCATGTAGTGTACTTTTGGTTGTGAGAGTACAGAGAACTGACAGGAAACTGGCATGTAATAAAGCAGGCTAGCAGATGGTCACACACACACACATACACACACACACACTATCGCTCTCCATAGTCTGGTGATATTTGTGGCTGATTTCAAGGTTTTACTGCTAACCTACAAAGCATTACATGGGCTTGCTCCTACCTATCTTTCCGATTTGGTCCTGCCATACATACCTACGCGTACCCTACGGTCACAAGACGCAGGCCTCCTTACTGTCCCTAGAATTTCTAAGCAAACAGCTGGAGGCAGGGCTTTCTCCTCTAGAGCTCAATTTTTATGGAATGGTCTGCCTATCCATGTGAGAGACGCAGACTCTGTCTCAACCTCTCTTCAGTAGGTCCTATGATTGAGGGTCGTCTGGCCTAGGAGTGTGAAGGTGAACGGAAAGGCACTGGAGCAACGAACCACCCTTGCTGTCTCTGCCTGGCCGGTTCCCCTCTCTCCACTGGGATTCTCTGCCTCTAACCCTATTACAGGGGCTGAGTCACTGTCTTACTGGTGCTCTTCCATGCCGTCCCTAGGAGGGGTGCGTCACTTGAGTGGGTTGAGTCACTGACGTGATCTTCCTGTCGGGGTTGGCGCCCCCTCTTGGGTTGTGCCGTGGTGGAGATCTTTGTGGGCTATACTCGGCCTTGTCTCAGGATGGTAAGTTGGTGGTTGAAGATATTCCTCTAGTGGTGTGGGGGCTGTGCTTTGGCAAAGTGGGTGGGGTTATATCCTGCCTGTTTGGCCCCGTCCGGGGGTATCGCCGGACGAGGCCACAGTGTCTCCCGACCCCTCCTGTCTCAGCCTCCAGTATTTATGCTGCAGTAGTTTGTGTCGGGGGGCTAGGGTCAGTCTGTTATATCTGGAGTATTTCTCCTGTCTTTTTTATTTTTTATTTATTTTATTTATTTCACCTTTATTTAACCAGGTAGGCTAGTTGAGAACAAGTTCTCATTTGCAACTGCGACCTGGCCAAGATAAAGCATAGCAGTGTGAACAGACAACACAGAGTTACACATGGAGTAAACAATTAACAAGTCAATAACACAGTAGAAAAAAAGGGGAGTCTATATACATTGTGTGCAAAAGGCATGAGGAGGTAAGCAAATAATTACAATTTTGCAGATTAACACTGGAGTGATAAATGATCAGATGGTCATGTACAGGTAGAGATATTGGTGTGCAAAAGAGCAGAAAAGTAAAGAAATAAAAACAGTATGGGGATGAGGTAGGTAAAAATGGGTGGGCTATTTACCGATAGACTATGTACAGCTGCAGCGATCGGTTAGCTGCTCAGATAGCAGATGTTTGAAGTTGGTGAGGGAGATAAAAGTCTCCAACTTCAGTGATTTTTGCAATTCGTTCCAGTCACAGGCAGCAGAGAACTGGAACGAAAGGCGGCCAAATGAGGTGTTGGCTTTAGGGATGATCAGTGAGATACACCTGCTGGAGCGCGTGCTACGGATGGGTGTTGCCATCGTGACCAGTGAACTGAGATAAGGCGGAGCTTTACCTAGCATGGACTTGTAGATGACCTGGAGCCAGTGGGTCTGGCGACGAATATGTAGCGAGGGCCAGCCGACTAGAGCATACAAGTCGCAGTGGTGGGTGGTATAAGGTGCTTTAGTGACAAAACGGATGGCACTGTGATAAACTGCATCCAGTTTGCTGAGTAGAGTGTTGGAAGCAATTTTGTAGATGACATCGCCGAAGTCGAGGATCGGTAGGATAGTCAGTTTTACTAGGGTAAGTTTGGCGGCGTGAGTGAAGGAGGCTTTGTTGCGGAATAGAAAGCCGACTCTTATCCGGTGTCCTGTGTGAATTTATCTATACTCTCTCTAATTCTGTCTTTTGTTCTTTCTTTCTTTCTCTCTGAGGACCTGAGCCCTAGGACCATGCCTCCGGACTACCTGGCCTTGCTGTCCTCAGTCCACCTGGCCGTGCTGCTGCTCCAGTTTCAACTGTTCTGCCAGCGGCATGAAATCCTGACCTGTTCACCGGATGTGCTACCTGTCCCAGACCTGCTGTTTTCAACTCTCTAGAGACAGCAGGAGCGGTAGAGATACTCTGAATAATCGGCTATGAAAAGCCAACTGACATTTACACCTGAGGTGCTGACCTGTTGCACCCTCGACAACCACTGTGATTAGTATTATTTGACCCTGTTGGTCATCTATGAACATTTGAACATCTTGGCCATGTTCTGTTATAATCGCCACCCGTCACAGCCAGAAGAGGACTGGCCACCCCTCATAGCCTGGTTCCTCTCTAGGTTTCTTCCTAGGTTCTGGCCTTTCTGGGGAGTATTTCCTAGCCACCGTGCTTCTACACCTGCATTGCTTGCTGTTTGGGGTTTTAGGCTGGGTTTCTGTACAGCACTTTGTGACATCAGCTGATGTAAAAGGGCTTTATAAATACATTTGATTGATTTATTGATTGGTAATGACCGGAACGGTATCAGTGGAATGGTATAAAATACATCAAACACATGGTTTCCAGGTGTTTGACGACATTCCATTTGCTCCGTTCCGGCCATTATTATGAGCCGTTCGACCCTCAGCAGCCTCCACTGGTCTCTATTCAAGGTTGTGGGTCTTCCAGCAGGAAAATAACCCCAAAAACAAATCAAAAAGCACCCAGAAATAGCGCAAGAAGAAACGCTGGACTGTTCTGGAGTGGCCAAAGAAGAGTCCAGATCTGAATCACATCCACCCCTCAAAGGGTTTGCTGCTGAAGAGTGGGCCAAATTGCCAGTAAAAAAGGTGCAGCAAGCTCATTAATGCTACATAAAGCATTTGTCAGAAGGTATCTTGGCCAAAGGCTGGCAACCAAGTACTAGCTCTGGGGTGCCAAAAAAATTATGTCCATGTCATTTGTCTTTATTTTCGAGATTAAACTCGTTCTGCAATGTTGAAAATCCAATAACATAGTGTGGAGACCAAAGGTTTTCAATTTCAACTTATTTTAGAAGAAATTTGGAAGTATTTAATAAAAGTGCAAGTGTGGCAATATATTTTGTCCACAACTGTATTTACCTGAATTCCTTATGTCGTGACGTTGTATTAGTTAATGTGATGACTGTTGCTCATCGAATGATTACAAGTTTCTAATTGCGTGATTAACTGAATCAATCTCATTAACCTGGGGCACCATGGGAAAACTAGTTTTTATTGAGTTTCTATTTCCCAAATTAACTCAAAGAATATCAGAATACCGATTTTACAACAGCCGCTAATTAACCAGTTGCCTCTACCAATCTCGTTCTGAACGTCGTATAGCCCGTGAATCTGCACGGACCCGGGTCTCACCAATAAATTCGTACCACACCAATCTTAGTTGAATATTTATTTACTAAAAAGCTAAAATGATGATAAAAGATACACATAGACAAAACACATTATAGGCTATTGATTAGAACTTAGTATAATGGGCCAACACATTGTGTTACCTGCAATGGGGATTTCAAAAGAGAGAGAAAAAAATAAAGTACACAAGAGAAATATACATTTGGGTGAATTTGTCAGCTATGTTATTCTAACCCTAGCCTTGCCCCAAACTGCCGCTCTTATGGGTCAGAATATAATGATGTAATTATGTGGGGATGATCTCAGAGGATTCTCTGCGTGGACCGTTCAGCTGTTCGATGACGCACTTCTCCTGCGCACCTCCCTGCTCGTCCTCCCGATGTCAGTGTCCTTTTGGCTGAGGAGTCTGTTCCCTCACCGTTTGCTCTGGAAGGGGTCTTCTGAGGACAGACAGCTCTGTAGCTCAGAGCTCACAGCATAGGAATGAAACCCATTAGATACCACGATTCGATGGGAGATGGAGGCTAGGTGGTTCGACTTGAATTCACTCGCTTAGACACAGCTACTCATCTGTAACTTGGGTAGAAAAGGATTTCTTTGTCCTCAAACTTGCGTTGCGTTCTGGGTTCGTTTACTTTTTAGACCTTGCTGCAGCTGGGGTCACGTAGTCCTCCTGTAAATTCTATACTCACAGGTTTTACACCCTTGGGTCAGAAGTGGGCGTAAGCGCCTTTAGGGCAATTCTCTGGGCGTACCAAGTTAATGAGGCAAGGTCTAGATAATATTCAAATCCAATTTTAGACAACTAACTTAACATTTCATCTTCCCCAAAACATTCTCTTTGATTTGGATATTTTCCATACACCGTA